>NC_134244.1:68638290-68943353 GCF_965152275.1 Natator depressus | reverse complement strand
TGCATTTTTAAGGCCAGAAGGAGCCCTATTTTCTACCGCTTGTTGGGCTTGAGGGCTGGGCAATCCTTTTTCTATTGGCTTTGGGCCAGATTCTGACCCCTTCACTCAACACCTTACTCCATAAGTCATCTCGCTGATTTCAGCAGTGGAGTAAAGGCTCTCAGTCAGGGTACCAGAATCTCGGGCTTTGTATATATATTTTTTTTCTGCCTTCTACGGCAAAAACATAAGCTATTTCTATGTCAGGAATCCCAAAAGAACTTTGTTAGTTGAACCCAAAGGCTTCTTTATGAACCATGTTTCGGGCAAGTCATCTCAGCACCAACTGGTCCTGTCCTTGCAGAAGAAAAATCACTTCTCAGAGAACGGGATCAAGTTATCACCTGCATGGCCAAATAGAAGGTTGGGGAGCATTCCCCTTTTCAAGCCCCCACCCTGTACTCAAGGCTCCTGTTAGCATGAGGATACTCTACCATCAATCTTGAACCTTAAATTTCCACAAAATTTGAAAGACGGGGGGGTGAGGTAATATCTTTTACTGGACCAACTTATATTGGTGAGAGAGACGAGCTTTACCCACCTCGTCTCTCTAATATGCTGGGACCAACTTAGCTCCAACTACACTGCATACAACAATGCAATTTGAAGGCACTGCACCCACGGGACCTTTCTTCTCTCCGGAGTAAGGACTCCAGGATTGGGCCCCTTAAAAAAACAGTCAGTGGGGCAGAGGTGGGCCAGTGCTGAGCCCTTTTGAAAATCCCACGTAGTTAGGATTTAGCAGTGACATTTGTATGTGTGGTTAGAAAGAGGTGCTTTGTGGGGTTTTTCAGCTTCCTTGAATGCAGCGGGGCCAGATTGTTCCCTCAGGCATAGACACAGAAGCCGCTGGGAGTTGTGTATGTGTCGGGGAGGGCGGGATCCATCTGTGTGAGTGTAGCAGGGGTTCTGTGCCAAAAGGGATGAATCTTACTTATTATTCCCTACTTAACAATAAATTGAATTTCCATCAAATAATGGCATTGTGTGTTAAGAGCAGACATTTATTCTCTTTTCTATGAAAAGCTTCAATGTCATCTGCGGCGACCCACTCAAATGGAGCCCTGCCGTGTAATGTAAGCCCTAAGACAGCCTCCCCGTGGGGCGCTATCACCCATATAGAGGGTAGGATGCCTCCAGAAAGCCCCACCTTGGGATACCATCACCCATGTGGGGGAAGGCCCACCAGTAAGGCCACCTTCACCAAAGTGTGAGGGAGGCCCCTAAACTTTTCCCCTTGTTCCAGCAGTGCGCTACATCTGTAATTATGTCAGTAGGTTGACTGTGAGGCCCTGGAGAAGCTCCGCTTTTCACAGCTATCCTCACTCATCACTGCAGAGACTGGAATGTTGCCCAATGAGCTGAAGGAGTGAGAAGTCTCCGATTTCTGATACTACATTAAGAGCTGATGTAAGGAGCTGCACAGAGGAAGCCGTGTGACGTGCTGATATCAAATTGTATTGGTCCTACAAAACCCAGGATCTAAGCTACAGATTCTTAATCACCATCTACTGACACCTTACCTAGGCACTAACCATTCCCACAGATACACACAGGGAGGATCCATAAACCACTCCTACAGCTTGGGTCACTCAGAGTACTTAGTCCACCACTGAGGACCTTGCTTAATAAGTCCTGTCTGCCTTCCATTCCATCACAAGCCTAAGCAACTCACCCCTCGTATGTGGAGCTGAACATGCTCAGAACAGGATCTCTCTTCCTCCAGAAGGCATAGGTTGTGTGTCCTTCGGGATCTGTGGCTTTCCTCCCAGAGAAAATGCTTGCAGTTCTTGGAAGACAAGATTGATGTTTGTAGTGAGGTTAGCTAGTGACAAATCTCTGAAATTAGGGCCGAAAAGACCTGTTCATCTTGTCCCTCTGTCTGTCAGCAACAGGACACCATCTAACCTGGATTATGCATGGTTAACTGAACTAGAAAAATCTGATTTTGTGTATATTGTACCTTGTCACCTTAAGAAAATTGTTCTTCTGTTTTTATTATTTACTTCCAACACAAAGGATTTACGTCCTAGACCAGGATCGCAGGCTGCATTATAATTTTGCTTGAAATATATGTTTTTCATTAGTTCCAAAGGATTTTTCATAGCTTTCTTCTAAACTATTTTCCCCCAGTTAGGAAATGATCTGGAACATATTTTCTAAAGCTTCTCTTGGTTCCACTTCTCTCCAAGTTTTGTGTTTTGTGTGTTGCACTGCATGCAAATACTTCACTGACATTTCCACCAACTATTTGGGACTGTACTTGGGCTTAAAACAATAGGCGGCACAGTGCAGAGGAAATTCTGAGATATCTGGCGGGGGAGGGAAATGCAGACAAGATAGAAAATAGCAAATGTTGCATGTGAATAAGTTAGGAGAATACATACCCTGCTCTGCCTTCCTCATCACTCGGTGCAAAGAATACACCTGCAACCAGGGGAGTGATTCAAAATAATGTCTGCCTCCCAAATATGATTCCCTGCTTTGTCCTTACCCTGTTCATATTCCCGATTAGTCTTAGTCTGTGATGGGATGTTAAGTGGAGGAAGCACTGTGGGGTGGGTCCCACAAGGGAAGGAGGAATCTTGGTTGGGTCCTGATGAGTAAATCAGAAGATCCTGGGTGCAATCCTGGCTCCATTAAGTTAATGGCAAAATTCCCATTGACTTCAGTGGAGCAAGGATTTTACCCATAATGCACATTGGAGTAGTAGATTACTGCTGATCCTATGTCCAGCTGAGTCATTATATAAGGAAGGACGGTCCCGGGGTTAGGGCACTAGCCTGGGAGATGGGTGTTCAATTCCTTGTTTTGCTATATGACCTCGGGCAAGCTGTTTTGCCTCAGTTCCCCATCTGTATAATGGAGATAAGAACACTGCCCTATGTCACAGGGGTGTAGTGAGGGTAAATTCATTAGAAGTTGTGATGAGCTCAGATGCAGTGTTAATGGGGGCCAGGTACCCAATAGAGCTGTGTAGGAACTAGAGTTTCCATTTTGTGGGAAATTCCATGAATTTGAATTTTTGTTTCCATTTAGAACAAAATCAAAAATTTTAAAATATCCTGCAAAATAAAAATGGGGGGGGGGGGGTAGGGAATATCATTTTGCGTTGATTTTTACATTTTTATTTATTTATTTACATTATAATACAAAATAAAAGATATTTCAAAACAAACAGTCATTTCCAAATGAAAAAATCCCAATGGTCCATTCTGAAAATGCTGCATTCAGATATTATGGAAGCCCTTTGCGTCACTTTTTAAAAATGAAAATCCGTCTAAATCAACATCTCACTTTCAACAAATTGGCATTTTCTGATGGGAAAACATTCTGTCAGAAAATTCCCAGCCATCTTTAGTACCTAAGATAAATAGAGTGATGGGATAACCTCAGACGAGGAAGTAAAAAACAAGGCTGTACTGATGCTATAAGTGATGCTAGGCATGGTGATGCTATACATAACAAATCATGTGCTTAATCCAAACGTGTCTCTTATTTGGCTGTCAGTCATAGGACATTGGAGCTTATGCAAAAAACAAAATCAAGTGAAAAGACTCCTGTCGTACCACTTTCTTTTACCACTTTCTTTTCACGTCATCTCTAATCACAAGGAACAAACTACACTCAAACATTTAAATAATTTTAATCCTGTTTCCCTGTAATGTAATGTGTGTACAGGACCATGGTTTAATTTGTAAGTAAAGTATTCAAAAGTGACCACTGACTTGGGGTGCTCTGTTCTGTGCGAGGGTCGAGGTAGTTCATGGTGGTGTCTGAAGATGGATAACCAAAAATCTCTGGCCACCTTTGTAAATTTTGGCCATAATCTTTTGTGGCAAATTCAAAGAAATTGTGTTATTTTTGGAGCCAGCTGACAGTTTATGAATTTCAGAGTCTGAATGAAATTTCAAATCTGGGGTAGAAAATGGGGACAATCAAGCCCAGTCCTTTCGGGCTTGAGCTAAAGGAGAAGTTCTTTAGTGGCTGCAGGGTGTTATAACCCTGGACCTGGCCACTAATGATCATATGCATGAAAACCCTAAATCAAAGCCATCAGAGGCAATGGACAGACTCCCTTTGACACCAGTGAGCTCTGGATCAGGACCCAAGCCAGTGTATTACTATATGGTCTAGAGCGAGCTCTGTGTGGATAACAGAAAAAACACCTAAACTCTACAATAATTATTTACAGTGCTGGTTAGGATCACAAACATGTACAACCATTCCTGTAGGCAGATCTCTATGCACTTCATGGCTATGCACCTTTTATTGTAGCATTTAATCCATCTGAGGATAGGAATAACATTTGCCCACATTTTTTTCTTGTTTATACCTCTGATGGGGTGTACAAACCCCACACTGGGCAACAAGGGGTTAAGGCACTGCTCTGGGCTCAGCCAGCCCCACCCTGCTGCACCTGTAGGAAATGCTCCACCTGGAGGAGGAGTTAACAGGCAGGGGAGCAGCACACATGGGGGCTGACCAGAGAAGAGAGCAGACCTGCACCCTGCAGCTCCGGCAGAGAAGAGCTAAGGGAAAGGCAGAATCTCTCCCCATGACAACTGCCCAAAGGTCCGTCTCTGAGGGATGGGAGGGCCTCCTACAGAGACAGCCTGAGAGGGAAGCATCCCCCCCTCATACAAGCTTTGGGTTTTGGTAATTCCCTTGGTTTGGGTTGGACTACCCCTGCAGGGGAAAGCCCTAGGACTGAGCTGGTCCAGGAGGATTGGCCATACCATGGAAGGAGGCAGGTACCACCCAAAGGCGGAAGCTACCATGCTACACGCAGCTGCCAGAAGGTGCCTTGTGGTGTGCAGACACCCTTCACACCGCCTTAACCCAGATGGCAACCCTCGGACAATTGTGGTGGCGGGAGGGGTGATAGGAAGTGGCCCAGGGATGGCATCCTTAAGCAGCCCCAGCTGTCAGCTCACTGATAGCCCTCAAAGAGCCCTGGGTCAGAGCCTGGTGGAGTGGAAGGTCCCAGACTCCCCTACCAACACCCCCTCTGCAAGTCAAAGGCCTAAGCCCTGACCGTTACATGATGCTGCCCTACCCACTGACCCCCAAGTAAGGACCGTCACAGTACCCCTTACACCTTTTCCTTTCTGTGCCCGCACCCAGCCACCCTCCCCATTTCCTGCAAAGCCATACCCCTTGCTGCATTATTACGGGCACAGCTTTCCTACTCCTGTATAACATGAGCATAAAAGCACGTACAGGTTTATTGAGCTATTCAGGTTCAAGCAAGTGAACAGAACATGCTTGTGTAAGTATCTCAAAATACTGCACAGCCAAGGGGTATAAAACTCAAACAAATACTTCAGAGGGGATCTAAATGTGCTTGGAGATCAGACATAAAAAGACAAATGAACACAGCTAAGCAGTGGGAAAAATAGATTGTAGGGCTTGCCTGCTCTCAGGCTTTCAGCCAGATTGGAAGGGTAGTCTAGAGCAGTGGTTCTCAAACTAGGGCCGCCGCTTGTGCAGGGAAAGCCCCTGGGGGGCCGGACTGGTTTGTTTACCTGCCACGTCCGCAGGTTCAGCCGATCGCGGCTCCCACTAGCCGCGGTTCGCCGCTCCAGGCCAATGGGGGCTGCGGGAAGGGCGGCCAGCACATCCCTTGTCCCGTGCCGCTTCCCGCAGCCCCCATTGGCCTGGAGCAGCGAACCGCGGCCAGCAGGAGCCGCAATCGGCCGAACCTGGGGATGCGGCAGGTAAACAAACCTATTCGGCCCGCCAGGGGCTTTCCCTGAACAAGCAGCAGACCGGCTTTGAGAACCACTGCTCTAGTGGACAAAGCACGGGGGTTGGAGTCCCAGTTCCCTCTTACACTGGTCACATGACCTTGGCCAAATCACGTAATCTATATCATGGCTGTACTCCCCTACCTCAGAGAGGGGTTGTGAAAATGAAATCCACTAACTAATTAAAGGGAGGCAGTGTGACCTAAACTATACAGCACTGAACTCAGAAGAGAGGGGTTCTCTTCCCAGGTGGGCAACCACGGACAAGTCATTTTGCATCTCTGTGACTCAGCCTCTCCATCTGTAAAATCGGGGTAACGATGGCAACCTACTTTGTAAACTGCTTTGAGACCTTCTGATGGAACATGCTAGGTATTAGTATTAATGACTATGAGCTGTTCATATGCTTTGGTTATGAGGTGTCAGATCAAGGTCTTCACACAGACAATGGCTGTTGTGTAAAATATTTATGAATGATCCGGAAAAGGGATAACAAGTGAGGTGGCAAAATTTGCTGATGGCTCGAGGTTAATCAAATCTAGAAAGGAGGCTGCATCACTCTGGAATGACCTAACGAAGCACAGGGACTGGGCAACATGACGGCACATTCAGATCGGTGTAAGAAGGGATATTGTGAATTAATGAAACACATTAATGAGTTCTAAATTATCTGTACGCACTCAGGAGAAAAAAGGGCCTATGAATCACTCAGTACTGCTCATTGAAAACATCTGCTTATTGTGTGGTAATAAATAAACAATGTGAGGGCATCTTACAAAAGAGAACAATGCTGAGACTATTATAAAGCCATTATATAAATGTATAATACATCCTGACTTCAAAGACTTCCAAATGAGGGTGAATAGAATATAGCACGAATCAAAATATGGGTCCTTTCCTGTTCAAGGCAATTCTTGGCATGTATGCCCTGCCATTTTCTGGATTTCTTTAAACTAAATGATTTTGAGTAATTATTTTACTTACTGTGTTGTTCTTTTTTAAATCAAATGGCACAGCGAAGTCTGGGGAGAGACAGGCTGGAGTGGATTTTCAGTTTTGTACTGTCAGCGTGTATGGTTTAAGTATGGGGGCTCCAGTAGGAGCTAAGGATGGACAGTAGAAGTCTTTTAATATGGACAGTCTGGTGGCAAAAACTGCGAGCAGATTCTCACCAGCCCTTCAGTCCCTTTGCATTGGTCACTTGCTGGGGAGTCCCCTAGCGCAGGGGAGTCCCTGCCTAGCATAGCTGGCTCCTACACCACTTCTCTGCAGACTTCTGTGCCAGGGGGTGTGTTGGGGGAATCAGAGTGGGAGGGATAGCTAGAGCACAACGTACTTTGACATCACCACCTAGCAAATGCTCCCTTAGGGATGACTGTCGGTTGGTATAGGTTAGAGCAGCCCCCAGGTTGCTCCGCTCTGTGATTGTTTAGGGGTGGGCTGAGAATGAAAGTGCCATAACCTTTGATAGCCCCTGCTGCTTCACCAGTGTAAGACGGATGAAGAAGAGGACGTGCCCCAACAGATGTAGGAGGAATGAACCTCATCCAAAGCCCATTGAAGTAAATGGGTGCCATTCTGTTGACTTTAATGGACTTTGGATTAGGTCCTAAATCTGTATTTTCATAATGTCCCCACTCATCAAAATGTCATTACTTTGAATCCAACTGAGAAAATAAAAATGGCTCTGGGAGAATTCACCATTTACAGAGATCCCACCAATAAATCAATTCTTCTTCATCAGCTGTCTTGACTGTGTGTGGCTTTATTATAACAGCTGTTGCGAATAGCTGTGCGGAAATCTTTGCACCACTAGAGTCTGTATGCAAGAATAGGTAAGCTGGAGCTGGGGTTTGAGTGTGGGAGGAATATCTTGTCCATGGGTAACCTCAGGTTGGCTTATTTCAAGAAAAACAAATGTGATCATTCCAAACATCTGTAGTAGTTTCACTTGGAAACCCTGATTGCCATACAAGAGTCAGAAACACTCCCTGAGGCTCTCTGCATACCAGTACTGTGGTCTAGGGACCTGATTTTGGCTCCGAGACCAAGGATCATTAATTAGACTCTTTCTCAGCTGCCTGTCACATTCAAATCAGAGATACTTCAGAGATTTTTTGGTAACTCTTTGGTGCAAGTATAAAGACTGAGCACTAAGAGGACTGGTGTAAACTGGGAGATTCCACTGAATTTAAGAGAGCTAGGCCAATTTACATGAGCTGAGAATCTGGCCTAATAATTTGTCCATGATGAGTACGTTGCCACAGTTAGTAATGAGCTTTTCCTCTCCTCTATATCACATGCATCATGCAGTGTTCCCAATTGGTTTCATTTTCTGTTTAATTCCTTCTCATGTCTAAATCATGCACCTCATGGTCCCTGGACATACTCTGAGCCCTCTAATGTGTTTTGTTTATTTCCTTCTACAAGGTTCAGATTTGCTGCAGAAGGTTAAATGGCTGCACTCCAGGAAGCTGGAGGACTTCCTACAGAAAAGTCTTGTATCTCAATCCAGAACAAACAACTGTCTTAGCACAGACTTAAGAACTCCCGGCACATATGCCCACGACACACATGCCCACCTCGTCTTCTGCCTGACCCCTAACCTATCACCACAGCTAACCTCAGGTATTAATTACAAGTTAATTATCAAAGAAGCTATTCTTCGTGGAGAGAGGGGGAACTAAGCCTTTCCTCAAGGAGCGGGAAGAGAGCTCGAGGAGCGTGGGGTGAATTGAAGTGGCAATGTGGAGAAAAGTGTGAGGGGATCTGAGGGGCCGCACTGGTTTCCATTGAGATGAGTTCTGAGGCCAGAAGACAATAAGAGTTTATTGGTGACAAGATGGAGAGCACATTTCAGTGTAATAAAAACTTAAGGTTAAATCAATGATAACTGAACACTGGGATAATAAACTCTGAAGCCTAAGATACTACCTCAGAGGCCTATTCTATACAGGTTCTTATACTGCCCTCATCCCTGTAGTATCTGTGACCCAAATCTTCAAAGGTATATAGGTGCCTAAATATCCATGGGGATCTGGACCTGACCACCTTCCATTTGTGCATTAAGGACATGACTAACATCTGTCACATGATGCTCTTTCTTTCTTTTTTCTCTCCCCCAGGGGAGAATTGTGTGTGCAGTGAATAGGGCTGTTTGAAAATTTTCCATCAAAAGTCAAAAAGCTGCAGTGGCATGAGATTCACCCGCTTAGCTTTCCCTTTTCCACTCCTCCTCCTTTGGAGAGTCAGGGGATGGGGGGGGCGTGGCAGAGACAAATACAGAAGTTTTTGTAAAAAGAGCTATAGAACTTTCCTGCTGTTCACCTTGTCTCTGGCTGCAGCTCAGATCTTCCTGTCTTGATACATGGTCACCACGCTGACAACATCTCTGCTTCCTGCTTCATTACTTCGTATTCCACTTTGTCACACGGTCAGCATTTAAACTTGAGTAATTTTAGTAGAAATGTTTTCCGTGGGATCCAATGACTTGAAAATCTATTGCTGTTTGCCTTGAAGGGCTTTTTTCTCTCCATATTCCTGTGCAAATGTAAACAAAGTCAACTAGAGTTAAGCATGCACACGGAGAAAATAAGAGAGTTTGAAATCTACCATCCAAAATTAATTGTTTTCATGTGTTCATTAGCACTTCTGCTGAAAATGTTAACCGAGGGGTGACAGACACCCCTGGGCAAAACTCCCCCAGTGGAAGTGGTCTGATGGGAGCATATTATCACAGCTGTGTTTTGCACTGGTTTTCTAATTGTTTCTGGATGCAATCCAAAAAGTGTTAGTTCTGGGGTAACATTTTCAAAAGTGACATAAGCACTTAAATCCCAGATTTGTAAAGTTATTTAAGCATCGCTGTGCTCAGCGTTACAATGACTAATGATTGACAATCCTAAACCTCATTTTCAAAAGAGATTTAGGCACCTAGGAGCCAAAATCCCATTGACAGTTGGTGGTTAAACCCATGGCTAAAATTTGCAGTAGAAGTGCCAGGAATTCATGACCAGCACAGATGGTAAAATGGCTGTTGCTTTGTGTGCAACGAAAGCCAGATTATTAAAGTGAAACCAAAGATTGTTTGCTGTGTTTATATCACTGACCTGCTTGATAACGTGTGAGGGCCAGGCTGCTCTGAGATGATAAAGGAAAGTTCAAAGGAAGAGATAATAAAGAGAGCAATCCTGTTTCTAAAAACACTGAAAACAATGAATTTTGCATGGTAGATTTCAAGCTCTCTTGTTTTCTCCATACACATGCTTAACTCCAGTTGAGATTGGCTATAGTTGCACATGACTATGGAGAGAAAAGAGCCCTCAAACAGTGATGGACTTTCCAATCACTGTATCCAATGCAAAACATTTTTATTACACACCCCGCCCAGGATGTCAATGGGAGTTAGTTGCTTAAATACCTTGACCAATCGGACCCGTAAGAGCTTAGGTTTTATTGTAAATCAGTACGACTTACTTTCCTAAGTTAATTTTTAAAAATGGGGCTTTGGCTTCTCGGGTTGGGCCTACACTACAGATCCTATGCCGACATAGCTGTGCCGGCGTGGCCTCCTAATGCAGAGGCAGTGTAAACCCACGGGAGGTTTTCTGCTGGTGTAGGAACACCATCGCCCTGAACAACATTAACTGAGCCAGCAGAAAGAACAGGAGGACTTGTGGCACCTTAGACACTGACAAATTTATTTGAGCATCAGCTTCCGTGAGCTTTGCTACGAAAGCTTATGCTCAAATAAATGGGTTAGTCTCTAAGGTGCCACAAGTCCTCCTGTTCTTTTTGCGGATACAGACTAACACGGCTGCTACTCTGAAACCTGAGCCAGCAGAAGCACTCTTCTGGCCCCAAAGCAGGTCTACCCTGGGGGTGCAGCCAGCACTGCTATGTCACATCGCTGTGTGGTTTCTTTCACACCTCTGACTGACAGCTATGCCGGTATAAGTTTCAAGTGTAGACCAAGCCTAAGTTACTTAGGCCCAGACCCACAAAGGTATTTAGGCACCTAACTCCCATTGAACTCAATGGGAATTCGGTGCCTAAATGCCTTTGACGGTCTGGGCTTTAGGTATTGTTTAAAACTTTACTCCTATTCTATAAAGCCCTATATGGCTGGGGACCTGGGACCTCTCTAGCAATGCATCACTGTGATGAATAAGATCAGCTGAATCAGTTGGCAGGCAGCCTCTAACAGGGTCAGATTCTGATAACCACCTCTAACGGCAGTGGATCTACTCATGCTATAAGGTACTCCGTGGGAGTAAGGGTGCCAGATTCTTCCTTTCGGAGACAAGGAGTGAGGCGTTCTAAGTGGGAAGGAGAGGCATTTTAAATGTGGCCCTCACTCCATCTGTCACTGCTTCGTTTAAAGAAGCACGAGTTTATTGGCCCCCAGAGCATGGTACGAGGCAGATCTCTTTCATTAATTACTTGCAGGACTGGGAACCGTTGCTGGGTTTTTCTGTTCAGATGGCATAGCACAAAGAGGGAAGAGGGCTGTTGGGTCTCCTGTGGGCTATTTGTTTGGCTGTGTTGCTGAAATTCGAACCTTGAATGGGTGAATATCCTCCCTGGTGAGCAGGGAGGGTATCCTGAACCACATGGTCTATGTGGAGTGGACTGAGCTTGTTAACTAGTTTATATGAAGGGAGTCTGGTTTTTTAGGTGTTCTTTATACATGCAAGATTGACATGTTCTCCGAGAGGAAGAGGTGGGGAAGGATTACATAGTTACAGTTACTGTTTACCAGCCTTTCCAACAGCTGGTGGCAGAAGCCAGTGGAAAAAAGGCTTCAAAGTTCCCTGTAAAACATGGTTCAAATGAAGTCGCCAGCCTTACTAACGCATTCTCAGTCAAACGTTTCATTCGTTCTGCGTGCGAAAGCCCTGTCACCCGCCAGCGTTATAACACTGCACATTTGTCCCTTTCTCTTGTAAAAAAAAAGCTGCCGAGCAGCAAGTTGCTTGGATCTTAAGAGACGTCATCAAAACTTGCTCCAAAAACGGCAACAGCAAAGCGCGGAGGAATTGAACTGTGGTCCCCAATAAAGCACAAATAATTGGGCTGTGCCCCTTTTGGGTGATTTTTCTCTTCCAGTGGAATGGGGTCTCACTGGTGTACAGTATAGGTAACCATTCTAAGGCAGAACGCAGAGAGGATGAATTTTGAGCAAAAGCCATTTGTGCTTGGATACAGATTGCAGAATGGCATTCTGCACTCTTTTCTCCATATGGAAATAAGCCACAGTAAAGACATAGGAAGTGTCTTGGATACTTTAGCAGCAGAAGAGTTTATCCAAGAAGACACAAGCTTAAACACTAAGGTCACATGGTCTGTGGAATGGCATAGCAGATGTCTTATGAAAGATAACAGCATCTCTCTAATTTTTTTTTTTGCTAGAATCATAGAATATCACGGTTGGAAGGGACCTCAGGAGGTCATCTAGTCCAACCCCCTGCTCAAAGCAGGACCAATCCCCAATTTCTGCCCCAGATCCCTAAATGGCCCCCTCAAGGATTGAACTCACAACCTGGGTTTAGCAGGCCAATGCTCAAACCACTGAGCTATCCCTCCCCCCTAAGAGAGAAATGAATAAACATCTGGAGGAAAGAAATGCTATTGCACACAAAAACAAGTGTGTGATTTTAATTTGGGCCGTGAAAAGCACTTCATCGCTGTCACCATGTATAGAGATTAATATTCATAGCATTGCCTGTGTCTAAACAGGTTTCAGAGTAGCGGCCGTGTCAGTCTGTATTCGCAAAAGGAAAAGGAGGACTTGTGGCACTTTCTTTTTGTGTCTAAACAGTAACCAAGGATGTAGAAATCCACATCATGGTGAATTCTGCAAATTGCATGGCTTCACTCTTCAGGATAAACTTATTCATCCAAAAACTTGAACTGACAAGTGAGTTAACTAATTGCTGGTTATTTGTTCTCCTCTTTAAAATGTTTCTAGTCTTCCAGTCAAGAAGCAGAAACGATACCATGTGACTCAAGTGACCAACTAAGCAATGTATATGTAGAATAGTTAAAGTGAACAGTTCAGAAACACCTTCCAGTCTGAACTTGAGCTGGGCAGGAAATGGCTTTCCCATCCCATGCAAATTTGAGATTTCAAAAAAATTGCTGTTCCACACTGGGATGAAACCAAAACCTTTGGAATTTTTTTTTGCAAGGGGCGGGGGGGTTACAGTTTCCCAAAAATAGCCTGGTGGGGAGGGCACTCTCCTGGGATGTGGGAAACCCAGGGTCACATACCTGCCCCAAATCTGGCAGAGCAGGGATTCGGATGTCCCCTGTCCCAGCTGGATCTCTTTCCATGTGTTTAGTTACACGGGATTCGATCACTGGAAGAAGCATACTTTCTGGCTGAAGTGTTCAAATGTTGCAAAGTGACTTAGGAGTCTAAGTCCTATTTGAAAAAGTAACGTGGGTTCCTACGTCACTTAGGTGTTTTTGAAAATTTCAGTGCAAAGATAAGAATAGAGGGTAACAATAGTTATTTCAGGCTATATTGTGTGTGGCTCTAATGCAGCAAAGAAAACCTCCTACACCCCGGATGGCCATGTTAGGGGTCCCTGGACCTTGGGTCCAGAGGGAAAAGCAAGGGTTGAGTGGCTGGTACTCCACCCTGAGCCAGGAGGGGATGGAGAGGGACCAGGCCAGGGCAAAGCTTGGCTGTGCTCCCTCAGCTCACAGCTGGGAGGGAAGTATGCTACACCCTGTAAAAGGGAGCAGCATATTACACCCCACCCCTTCACCCCTCATCCCCAGAAGGAGGCAGTTCTGAGTCAGTTCCTCCCTGGAACAGCATGACTATGCACCATGCCATACTCAGAGCCCTGAACAAGGGCTCATTCTAACCCTTAAGTGGTATACCAAACACACTAAGTGTAGCTCCTCTGTAAATCATGCCAAGTTTGGGCCTATTGAATGCAACAGGAATCTTTGCGCTGATTTCAAATGAGTGTTGCGTGACTTCGTGGTCACCTTATTGGTGGACTATCACAAACAGGCAGAGCCCCAGGAATGATAAT
This sequence comes from Natator depressus, assembly GCF_965152275.1. Lineage (NCBI taxonomy): Eukaryota > Metazoa > Chordata > Testudines > Cheloniidae > Natator > Natator depressus. Next base: position 68,929,513 of record NC_134244.1, on the reverse strand, counting down.
GCTGGCGTGAGCTCAGTAAACAGAACATGTGTTTATTACTAGGTTACATACAGATCACAGAGGTAGCTCCTCATGATGCCGGTTGCTACTGATGGAAAAAACATTTTCTTCTCCTTCCAAGCAGGAAGCACAACCCCACCCTGAACGTGCTCAGAGTTACTTCCTGAATTAGGCATGTTTCCCATCAAAGAGGAGCTGCACCTGCTGGTGTTTTCTATAGAAGTGCAACACACAGACCCCTCCAACATGGTAACTGTTTCATGGACTTTGGATCAGTATTGGAGCTGGTCGGAGTATTGATTATGAATAACATACACAGTGAATTTAACCTTTTCTCTCCCTTTTTAGTTCTGGAATCATTTGCAGATCCAGATTGCTACTGATGTATTCTTTCAGCATAATCACCCAATAGATTTTAAATACAAATCAAATGGGATAGCTCAGTGGTTTGAGCATTAGCCTGCTAAACCCAGGGTTGTGAAGTCAATCCTTGAGGGGGCCATTTGGGATCTAGGGCAAAAATTGGGGATTGGTCCTGCTTTGAGCAGGGGGTTGGACTAGATGACCTCCTGAGGTCCCTTCCAACCCTGATATTCTATGATTACCAAATGCCTGTCTAACATCTTACATAATCAGATTACAGCATATTTGTGAACTGCTCACCTTGATGATCCACTGGTTATGGTAATTTTCAGAGTAGCAGCCGTGTTAGTCTGTATTCGCAAAAAGAAAAGGAGTACTTGTGGCACCTTAGAGACTAACCAATTTATTTGAGCATAAGCTTTCATGAGCTAAAGCTCACTTCATCGGATTCATGGTATGCAACCAGTAATTCGTGCTCCATGTTAGGATGACTGAAAGTTCTTAAAGCAAAATCTAATACACTTTTGGCCTGAATTTTCAAATTATAAAAAGAAAAGGAGTACTTGTGGCACCTTAGAGACTAACAAATTTATTTGAGCTGTAGCTCACGAAAGTTTATGCTCAAATAAATTTGTTAGTCTCTAAGGTGCCACAAGTCCTCCTTTTCTTTTTGCAAATACAGAGTAACACGGCTGCTACTCTGAAACCTTTCAAATGATAGTAACTTGGAACTGATTAGGAAATTCTTTCAACAAAATTTCAACTGGCACACCTTCCTTTTTTGTCCCTTTTTCATCAAACATCTTTCCATTTCAGTCAAAACTGAAAACCCCTTTTTTTTGAGGGCCAAAAAAAAAAAATCTTGGTTTTCAGGTTTGATTAAAATCTAGAATTCTAGTTTTTAAAAACAGGCATTTTCCATCAAAAATTCAATTCAGTTGAAAAACCAATTTTTCCTCAAGCAATGTGATGACAATCTTTTTACCAGCTTTAAATCACTCAGATCAAGAATGACTCACCTAGACATAATATTTGCTATGTCATACCAATTGCAGGCTTCTAGAAATGTAAAGTTGAGCGGGAGGCCAGAAGATCACCAACAGAATCTTGTATAATTCAGTGGTTCTCAAACTTATTTGATCACACTCCCCTTCTTTGTGTCTGTAGTCATTTATGCCCCCTCCCCCACGCCCACAACACAAGTATGTATACCGCCACCCAGCTCTGAAGGCAGCGTCGCCGCCAGCAGCAGCGCAGAAGTAAGGGTGGCCTGGTAGGGAATTGTCACCCTTACTTCTGCACTGCTGCTGGAGGCCCGGAGCTGGGCATCCGGCCAGCAGCTGCCATGCCCTTAAAGCTTCTCACGCCCCCTCAGATTGGGGGCGCACTCCCCGGTTTGAGAACCTCTGTTGTATATAACAAGATCATTGGCGCTATCTAAACAAGTCTGTCTGTTCTGACTGGATTTCAAACTTAAAATGAGAGGGTAACACCAGGTGGCAAATAACCTTAGCTTAGCAGCACATTCAACTTGTATGTGTTTTGTCTGGTAAATAGTGTAACCTCGTTTTACTTCAGTTCAGGATTTAACTTCGTTAATTGAAAGCAAATGTCCATACGGGAGCACAGCACTTTACACTTGAAGTTTAACAGTTGGAAGCAAGAAAAAATCCTTTGCAGATGCAGATTGAAATAGCTGTAAATTGTAACTCCTTTGTCCTGGAACAGATTCATTTTCTTTCTTTATCTTCCCACACCTTCAGCTGCACAGGGCCCTAATATGTGGGTATAAAAAACATACTTGGATAGATCATGGTAACAACAGGGTATTCTCCTGACACATGCACAGTTCTAGTGCCAGATCCTGTGTCTTAGGAAATACCAGCTGTTAATACCCTGAGGTGAAATCAGGAAATAACAACCATTGTGCTTGGGTTGTGAGTAGAGTTTGAATTTGGAACCTTCCGTAATAAAAACTATGAGCTTCTACCAATTGAAATAAACAAGTTATAGGCTGAAGTAGCTGCCTCTTATATAGACCAGCCATTAGAGGTGAACACAGACATGTATGCAGCAGAAAAAGGCCTGGGGAAGGGGAACTGTAAGGAGGGAAGAGGATTTTTAGCTTTTTTAAGTTTGTTGGTGGGTTGGTGCTTGGTGGTAGATTAGCTTGAATAGCTGCAGTGCTCCTGCAATGTATAAAGTTATGTCCTGGATTCCTAGGGTGTGATTTATGCTTGCTTATTAATTGTTTAACTCTTTTTGTATGGGGTGGGAAGGTAAGTGACAGGGGAAGGGGGGAAAGAGATGTGAAGGGCACCAGCATGGAGAAGAGGAGGGGGAAGAGAAGCATGGGAAAGCACAACAGATGGGAGAGTTATTTCATGGCAAAGTGAGTAGGTAACAGCAAGTGTCAGCAAAGCCCATGAACTGCATCTGGGGGCATCCGGAGCCCAGGGGCTAATCTGGAGAAATCCATGCTGTGAGGTCAGCAGCCATGCCCACCAGCTGTGAAAGTGTTTCCTGCTCCCCCACTGCTTTTCCCAGGCCTCCAAAGGAGCTGGAACTTCTAAGCTCCACCCATGAAGCCCGGTGCTCTTGGCTGGTGAAGGCCTGGCCATGTGGTGGTAGTGGCCCAAAGTAGGACTAGGCCTAGCAGCAACTTGCCCACATTCTCTCTCGTGACTGCAGCATTGTCCTGAGGCACAGCTTCTATTAGTGCCATAAGCCACAGTCAAAAGGGGCTTTAACAATGAAGGAAGGTAATGATATGCCACTCGGCTGGAGGTCTGCCCTGACCTACAGTCGCTCTTGCCCGAGCTCCAGCCCCTCCCCTGAGGCACAGCTTGGTGTCTGCTCTGCGGATATTTCCCCAGGACCATGGTAGAGCTGTTTCCCCAGCAGCTTTGCAGAGGGGATGTTCTTAGATTTATGGCAGCAAATTTTTCTCTCCTCTCCCACCATGAGTAATGCTGGCCACCATGAGTAGTGCTGGCCTCCATGAGTAATGCTGGCCACCATGAGTAGTGCTGGCCTCCATGAGTAATGCCGGCCTCCATGAGTAATGCTGGCCTTTGGCCTGTGTGACTTTTCCAGTCACGCTTCCAGGAACTCACATGTATACTTGACCTGCCAGACAGAGCCACTCCTCTCTCTATCGGACTCTGGTGCCAGAAGGCCGGAGCAAAGACTCAACTCTCTAACTTCTAATGCCCCTTAGTTAGTAACTGCGCTTCAAACCTACCTCTCCTCTTAGACCCCAGCTGGGAGGTGCACTCCAAAATGCTGTGTAGACATGACCTTAAGCAGCCTTCATCTCAGTGTTCTCTAGCTGAACACCAAGGCTCACTCTGGGGCTGGTTTGCTGGTGCTCAGTGGCCCTTTCCAGTGCCTTGGCAGCCGCATGCCCCTCCTCCTAGGGAAATAAGTCTGGTGTTGGTCAGCAGCACAGACTGCACTGCAGTGGAGAGCCCCTGGAACAGGGGCTGTGCTAGGTGCAGGAAGAGACATGATCACTTCTAGATAGACACAAGGCAGGATAGTCCTAAGTAGTGGGGGGGGGCTGACTGGCACCGTCTCCTCCAGGATAGATGAACCATAACCCACCTCTGCTCAGTCCCTGCACCCAACCTTTACAAAACCTAAACTTAACTTCCCCAATCCTAATGTCTCCCTACTGTTACTCACACCTTCTTGTCAACTGTCTGTAATGGGCTACTCTCTTACCACTTCAAAAGTTATTTTTCCTCCCTTGGTATCCCTCTGTTCATTGATTTATCTTGTTAGACTGACCTCACACTTGATAAAGCAACCCCCCATCCTTTCATGTATTTATACCTGCTCCTGTATTTTCACTCCATGAATCTGATGAAGTGGGTTCTAGCCCACAAAAGCTTAAGCCCAAGTAAATTTGTTAGTCTCTAAGGTGCCACAAGGACTCCTCGTTTTTGCTGATACAGACTAACACGGCAACCACTCTGAAACCTGTTCCCAGAGAGTAATTATCAGTGGTTCACAGTCATTCTGGAAGGGCATATTGAGTGGGGTCCTGCAGGGATCAGTTCTGGGTTCGGTTCTGTTCAATATTTTCATAATGGCATAGAAAGTACACTTATAAAAGTTTGCAGATGATACCAAACTGGGAAGGGTTGCAAGTGCTTTGGAGCAGGGGTTTTCAAACTCTGGGTTGCGGCTCCTCAGGATTAGCCGCTGGCGGACCGGAGACGCTTTGTTTACCTGCAGCGTCCGCAGGTATGGCCGATTGCAGATCTCAGTGGCCGCAGTTCACTGTTCCCGGCCAATGGGAGATGCGGGAAGCAGCGTGGGCCGAGCCGCCACTTCCCGCAGCTCCCATTGGCCAGGAATGGCAAACGGCGGCCACAGAGCTGCGATAGGCCATACCTGCGGATGCCGCAGGGAAACAAAGCGTCTCCGGTCCACCAGCAGCTAACCCTGCAGAGCTGCAACCCGGAGTTTGAAAACCCCTGCTTTGGAGGATAGGATTAAAATTCAAAATGATCTGGACAAACTGGAGAACTGGTCTGAAGTAAAAGGGATGAAATTAAATAAGGACAAATGCCAAGTACTCCTCTTAGGAAGGAACAATCAGTTGTACACATACAAAATGGGAAATGACTGCCTAGGAAGGAGTACTGTGGAAAATGGGGTCATAGTGGATCGCAAGCTAAATATGGGTCAACAGTGTAACACTGTTGCCAAAAAAAAAAAAGTGACTATCATTCTGGAATGAATTATTAGCAGGAGTATTGTAAGCAAGCCATGAGAAGTAATTCTTCCACTCTACTCCATGCCTCAGCTGGAGTATTGTGTCCAGTTCTGGGTACCGCATTTCAGGAAAGATGTGAACAAATTGGAGAAAGTCCAGGGAAGAGCAACAAAGATGATTAAAAGTCTAGAAAACATGACCTATGACGAGAGATTGAAAAAATGGGTTTGTTTAGTCTGGAGAAAAGAAAACTGAGAGGGGACATGATAACAGGCTTTAAGTACATAAAAGATTGTTAGAAAGAGGAGGGTGAAAAATTGTTCTCAACCCCTGAGGATAGGAGAAGAAGCAATGGGCTTAAGTTGTAACAAAGGAGATTTAGGTTGGACATTAAGAAAAACTTTCTAACTCTCAGAATAGTTAAGCATTGGAACAAATTGCCTTGGGAGGTTGTGGAATCTCCATCATTGGAGGTTTTTAATAACAGATTAGACAAATACCTGTCAGGAATGGTCTAGTTGTTACTTAGTCCTGCCATGAGTGCAGGGGACTGGACTCGATGACCTCTCAAGGTCCCTTCCAGTCCTACAGTTCTATGATTCTATGCCAAGTGTGACTTAAATAGTGTTTACGGGTTTCATTTTTCCTGTCTTCTCAGTGTGAGAATGCCCTTTTGTTCTTGGAAGTAGGATTTAATGCATGTTACAGTGTGATTCCTGCCATAACAAGATGGCATGACTAAACTGTCTTCCAAGATCTTCTTAGTGTGTGAGCAAATGGTCAGTCAAGGGGAGGTATGCTGTTCTAACCTAGCCAGACAATGAAAGGTTCTTGGAGAAAGAACTGTCTGAGCAATATTTACTCTCTGCCTTGGGCTCTGAATAGAGTCAATTCTTGAGGCTCCATTCTTGACTGGCTATCCTGGAACTAAGGATTGGTGTGGGCTGAGATCCTTGAAACAAGGGATTGACTATGTGTTGTCTGATTATCTTATTTCAGGAGTGGTATAAATAAAGCAAGTGAAACTTAGAATATAGCCAGCCTCCATGTCTCCTCCTCTGGAGAGCATGGCACCATGCTATTGCTTGGCAGATGGACAATGGTGGCATCACAATGGAACAGTGGTGTCAAAAGACCCAACTATATCTCTTAATTCTTAGAATCAAAAGCCATCTTCCTCCCAAACATCTTGTAATCCAGGCATAAGATAAATGCTCTTTTATTAGCAGAGTTCCAGCAATCTGCTTCACACTCACTCTGAGTATGCACTAACTCCACCTAGTACCGATACTGCATGAGAGGCTCAAGCCAAGAACAGCATCCTCAGACATTGTGACAGAAGCACTCATTAACCTGACTCTGGTCAGATTGTGAACAGACTGAGTTGCACATTTAAGGCTGCTGTAATGAGATCCTGTCAAATGTGTACCTTAAATGCCTTCTTTTCCCCATGTCCCATCCACCCCTATTTCCAGAGCACTTAATATTAGAGTTGGGGGAATAACTAATTTTTCATTTTGGTGGCAATTCTGAAAAATCAAACTTTTTGGATCAGGTCAAACTGAACGTGAAAAATTTCAGAACTTCTGGCGAATCAAAAATCTGTTTGGGGTCTGTTGCAGAGCAGGGATTTGAACCTGGGTCTCCCCATCTTAGGTGAGGGCCCTAATAGCTGGGCTAAAAGTTATCATGGCAAATAGAGCGGGGGAGGCAGCAACAGCTCCACAATTACCACTTCCTCATCCTCTGGCCCTCTTGCGAATGGCCAAAACTACCCGTGTCAAATGTTCAAATAGTTCCGGGTTGACCAAAACTGCATTTTTGGCAAACTGTTCACCTGAAAAATGTTCAGAGGCCCACAATCCAAAAGCATCAGTCTTTTTTGGAAGTTGAATAACATCCAAGGAGTTTAGGCATCTGACAGAAAAGCCATATATCTGCTTCAGTAACTTAAGCGCATCTGCGTTCCAAAAGAGAAACTACTGGCTATATCCGTTCCTTTCAGCCAGCAGGAACGTGCAATAATGTTCAAAGTACAGTATGTACCCTGCTCTCTCAGCAGCATGTTCTCTCCAACTGTCCTCTTAATGTTTCAATTGATGTATATACTCTAGGAACATGCCACTAATGTCCTCCTAGCTTTGCTCTATAGAAGTACAAATCTCTGCAGAAAACATCTGGTCAAATAGCTTAGCCAAGCATCCCACTAAAACTCCCTGTATAAAATAGCTGTCACAAGCGAACACAGTGGAAATATATTCTACATGAAATAAGCACCCACTGAGATGTCTAGCTGTGATGCACTTGGCAGAGGATTTTTAAATGCTCTTTTTAGCTCTTGAGGAAGTTTTAAGAGGCTTACAAATCATTGCCATGTAAATATCAGACACACGATAATCATTACTACAGTGAGCTTATTTTTTGTTGTTGTTTAGAGAAACATTGGGCAGTAATATAATCATCAAATCTCTCTGTGTAACAGAGTGTTCCCTTATTAAAGTGAGCCTCTTTACAGCAGCCAGGATGTGGTCTTTCTGGTGATTTCTATTAAATTGAATGAAACTGACTATTCGTTTTTATCAAACCAGGTGTCAAACTTTAATATTCTAAAACATTGGAGCGGTGTGCTAGCTGTAAAATGCATTTCCTGAGTTCAGTAGGTACAGGAGGTAGGCAAGTGGTTAAAGTGTTGGGCTCTTCTCTCTTCTATAGACACGCAAAGTACAGCCACAAAAATAATCCTTGTAGCGCGCGCGTTAGTTCTTGTTCTCCCACACCTAGGATTCTAGGCCCAGCCCTATACCCCCATCCTGTAGTATATCTAACAATATATCATAGAATCATAGAAGATTAGAGTTGGAAGAGACCTCAGGAGGTCATCTAGTCCAACCCCCTGCTCAAAGCAGGAGCAACACCAACTCAATCATCCCAGCCAGGGCTTTGTCAAGCCGGGCCTCAAAAACCTCTAAAGATGGAGATTCTACCACCTCCCTAGGTAACGCATTCCAGTGCTTCACCACCCTCCTGGTGAAATAGTGTTTCCTAATATCCAGCCTAGATCTCCCCCACTGCAACCTGAGACCATTACTCCTTTTTCTGTCATCTGCCACCACTGAGAACAGCCGAGCTCCATCCTCTTTGGAACCGCCCTTCAGGTACTTGAAGGCTGCTGTCAAATCCCCCCTCACTCTTCTCTTCTGAAGACTAAATAAGCCCAGCTCCCTCAGCCTCTCCTCGTAAGTCATGTACCCCCTAATCATTTTCATTGCCTTCCGCTGGACTCTCTCCAATTTGTCCACATCCTTTCTGCAGTGGGAGGCCCAAAACTGGACGCAGTACTCAAGATGTGTCCTCACCAATGCCGAATAGAGAGGAATGATCATGTCTCTCGATCAGCTGGCAGTGCTCCTACTTATACAGCCCAAAATGCCATTAGCCTTCTTGACAACAAGGGCACACTGTTGACTCATATCCAGCTTCTCATCCACTGTAACCCCTAGGTCCTTTTCTGCAGAACTGCTGCCTAGCCATTCGGTTCCTAGTCTGTAGCGGTGCATGGGATTCTTTTGTCCTAAGTGCAGGACTCTGCACTTGTCCTTGTTGAACCTCATCAGATTTCTTTTGGCCCAGTCCTCTAATTTGTCTAGGTCCCTCTGTATCCTATCCCTACCCTCCAGCGTATCTACCACTCCTCCCAGTTTAGTGTCTTCTGCAAACTTGCTGAGGGTGCAATCCACACCATCCTCCAGATCATTAATGAAGATATTAAACAAAACCGGCCCCAGAACCGACCCTTAGGGCACTCCGCTTGATACCGGCTGCTAACTAGACATGGAGCCATTGATCACTACCCGTTACGCCCGATGATCTAGCCAGCTTTCTATCCACCTTATAGTCCATTCATCCAGCCCATACTTCTTTAACTTGCTGGCAAGAATACTGTGGGAGACCATATCAAAAGCTTTGCTAAAGTCAAGGAATAACATGTCCACTGTTTTCCCCATATCCACAGAGCCAGTTATCTCATCATAGAAGGCAATCAGGTTGGTCAGGCATGACTTGCCCTTGTTGAATCCATGTTGACTGTTCCTGATCACCTTCCTCTCTTCCAAGTACTTCAAAATGGATTCCTTGAGGACCTGCTCCATGATTTTTCCAGGGACTGAGGTGAGGCTGTAGTTCCCCGGGTTCTTTTTCTTCGCTTTTTTAAAGATGGGAACTACATTAGACTTTTTTCAATTGTCTGGGACCTCCCCCGATTGCCATGAGTTTTCAAAGATAATGGCCAATGGCTCTGCGGTCACATCAGCCAACTCCCTCAGCACCCTTTGGATGCATGAGATCTGGACCCATGGACTTGTGCACATCCAGCTTTTCTAAATAGTCCTTAAGCTGTTCTTTCACCACTGAGGGCTGCTCACCTCATCCCCATATCGTTCTGTCCAGTGCAGCAGTCTGGGAGCTGACCTTGTCTGTGAAGACCCAGGCAAAAAAAGCATTGAGTATCATAGAATCATAGAATATCAGGGTTGGGACGGGACTTCAGGAGGTCATCTAGTACAACCCCCTGCTCAAAGCAGGACCAATCCCCAACTACTTCAGATTTTTCCACATCCTCTGTCACTAGGTTGCCTCCCCCATTCAGTAAGGGTCCCACACTTTCCCTGACCTTCTTCTTGTTGCTAACATACCTGTGGAAAACCTTCTTGTTACCCTTCACATCCCTTGCTAGCTGCAACTCCAGTTGTGCCTTGGCCCTCCTGATTACACCCCTGCATGCTGGAGCAATATTTTTATACTCCTCCCTAGTCATCTGTCCAAGTTTCCACTTCTTGTAAGTTTCCTTTTTGTGTTTAAGCTCACCGAAGATTTCTCTGTTAAGCCAAGCTGGTCACCTGCCATATTTGCTATTCTTTCTGCACATCGGGATGATTTGTTCCTGCGCCCTAAATAAGGCTTCTTTAAAATACAGCTCTCCTGGACTCCTTTCCCCCGCATATTAGCCTCCCAGGGGATCCTGCCCATCAGTTCCCCGAGGGAGTCAAAGTCTGCTTTTCCGTAGTCCAGGGTCCATATTCTGCTGCTCTCCTTTCTTCCTTTTGTCAGGATCCTGAACTCAATCATCTCATGGTCACTACTGCCATGGTCATCCATCTACCTCGTACACTGATTAAATTTAATCCAGTGTTCAGACATACCAGCCGTTGCTTTGTCAGATGAAACATGGGAAGGGGCTGGGTGGCCCCGTCTAGGAGCAGTGCTTGGTCAGTTTAGGTTCTGGCCCAACATTTCTGTGCTTAAAGGTGCTGTGCGGTTCTCCTTGCCCATTGCTATTGATTCCATGAGCTTTCTTCACCAGCACGCCTGCCTTGAGGGGGAAAGGCTTGCCTGCCCCTGCCACACCTCTGCAGATGAAGCTTAGAGTCTACCCCTAAATCTGGACAACCTCTGGGAATCCACAGGAGTCTAACTCCATATCTATGAATCTATGAACCTCTGCTGAGGCCCTGTGCCTCTGCACCTGCTCCAGCTGGGGGGCCCCACCCCCTGGCCACACACTCCACTGGAGCCATACTGCTAGAGAACCCCCTACAGTCCCCGCCTCTGCTGTCCTTGGGGGATCCCAGGTAGAGGAGCACCTTAGAAAAGAGGAGTGTAAATGGGGGCACAGCCATCTCTGCACCAGATCTGGAATCGGAGGCTTGGCATGGGCACGGCCAGGGAAAGGGGACATAGCTGGAGCACAGCTATATCAAGCAATCCCCTGCTGGTGTAGCAGCCTCTGAAGCTTATTACACACCCCTGCAACTTACAGCAGCCCTAAGGCTGCTCTTCATTGTGCTGAGGAATGAACCAGCCCTATTGCCCACTCTCCTCCCCCATGGTGTTACTTCTCTGTACCTGTTTCCTGCATGGTATGGGTCCTGCTTTGGTGTTTCTCACACACCCAAAAATGCCCATTGGTTTCAGTGGGAGCCTTGCTGTATGAGGAATGCCATACCAGATGCTTGGATACCTTACACAGATTTAAAGAGGCATCCTTGTCTTAAAGGGACATGTTTGTGCACCTTCAAGAAGCTCTGGGCTGCCCTGAGCTCACCTAACTAAATTAATCTCCTCAACTGTAAAAAGAAAGACAAGGAAACTTCACCATGGGAGAAGCAAACGCAGACTGGCTTTCACTAACATAGTTTGCAAACAGTTTATATTTTTCTTCTTTAGCAACCGAGGCGACAACGAGGGGGAAAGGCAAACACGCAATCGCTCCCACAGGAATGGGAACGCCTTCCAAAAGGTGTGTTAAAAAAAGGAATCTTTAAAAGTTATGTTCGCTGCTTTTCCATGGGTTGACTTTCTGGCTGGGAAAATGGCCTGTTGACAGTCCCTGGCACAAGAACTGCATGGAACAGCTTTCTAGAGGAGCAGCACAATGTGTGACCCCAAAAAAGCTCCAGAATTTTTGTTTTTCCCAACCCACGCCCATTTGAGGGATAGGCTCTGAAAATCCTGCTTCCAAAGGGCTGGAAAGCCCCACCACCACCACCCCCTTTGTCCTGCTTGATGAGTAATTGCTGCTTCGATAGAGACAGACCCAAAAGCTAGCCAGTAGTCTTTTTTTCTTCCTCGCCCTCATCACCCCCAAAAATACCTCCCATTCACAGGCTCTCTCAATTGAGATCTCTTGTGGCTTAATTCAGCAAGGCCCCAATCCTGCAAATCACTTAAGCACATGCTTAACTTTAAGCACATGAGTCGCCCCATTGAAACCAAAATGAGGCATGTACTTAAGCATTTTGTGGGACCATAGCCTAAACCCAGAGCTAATGTAAGCACTCCAGCTTAATACTTAATACTCCAGCTCCTATTGCCCTCTGGACTTTGGGGCAGCAGGGGAGGGATCTGTACTTTATCCCTCCAGTTTTAATTTGTGTCACGTGTTGCTTCGTGTATTGATTGTCACTGTGTGACACTTCTAGCTTCAGCACATGCCAATTATTGGTTTTTAAAAATACAACTCAGACTGGAGTGTGTCCGCATTTCAGATGACTGGGTGTGACTTTTCACATCCCTGAACAGGTGAGCTAATATGGAGAAGGCAGGTGATTTTACAAGACATGGCAACGTGCTTCCACAGATCTCTCAACCCAGACTTGCAGTTCAGTAAATCTGGTGCAAGCCCCTGTGTGGAGCCTCTCAGGTCACGCTTAGAGAATGGGGACTATCGGGGCAGTGCTGTAGCTATGTCACCATAGCATAGACGCACTGCACAGGGTTCATTTGTGATATTTCAACTCTGCACATGGACAAGGTTCTTAATTTTTTGTTCACACTGGGAAAATCAGTAAGCTGTTGAAAATGTTCTAGCTAGCTCACTTAATTAACACCTTATTAAACACATCTTAGCACCTAGTTTCAGCAGGATTTCATTCCTTTAACAACGGGTCTGCCGGACCTGGTTAATACATGACTTTCTCTTGTTGCTGGGAAGTCTCAATCCGGGCCACAATTAGCTGGGCACTGTATATACAGTCTCCCTGTGCATATGTTCCCTGATTGTAAAATGGAAGTAAGCCCAGAGAAAGTTTGTCTACACATGGAGTTTTTAATAAATGAGTGCTTTTTTCCAATTTAGCTTAATCCACTGGTTAAAGCTACATTCAAACAAGTCACTTGTTTAAAACAAATACAACAGTTTGGGGTCAATCAAAATATGTTGGATTTTGACTTTATTTTATAGATTTTTCTATAACTCTTAGTATAACTAAAGCAATTTTTGAAGCAGTCACTTCAAAACATTCCATTGTGATCAGGTCAAAACATTAGTTTGACTTTAACAAAAAGTTTCACTTTGATTTTTTTTTTTTAAATAAAAGATTATCTGAACTGGCACTTTCCAATGGAAAACGGTTCTATTGGAGAACTTTGGACAAACTCTATCTCTCAACAGAAAAAAAAATAAAAATAGATGACTTCATTAGGCATCCAGTGCTCAAACCAAACCTGCCCGCTAGGACTGTTTCATCTTGATAGTTCTAGAGCAGATGAAAATTCATTCTCACTGCCAGTCTCAAAACCAGGTAGCTCAGGAGAATGACAAGTGGGAGAGAGGTTACAAACTACAGATCTACAAACTACAGGAAGGCAAGACTGATGCTGGTCTTAGGCCAGGTCTACAGCACAAGGTTTTATTGCCATAAATACATTGGTCAGGGGTGTGGAAACTTAGCTCTGCTGGCAAAACACCCAGGGTGGACACAGCCGTGCCAAGAGAGTGCTTCTGTTGGCTTAGCGAATGTCGTTCGGGGAGGTGGGGTTACTATGCTGACAGAAAAATGGTTTCTGTCGTCATGAGCTGGGCCTTCAGGAGGATATTCTGCTGGCACAGCTACACCAGAAACACTGTGTAGCGTAGACCAGCCCTAAGTCTGGTGAAAACGAAAGGAAGGTACAAAGGATGCAATTTGGAAGTAGAAGTATTAGAATTGCTTTTGATTCCTGTTATGCCTATTGACTGTAACACTTTACTATGAGTGGGTGACTATTATGCAGTGATTAGCATGGTGGCAATATGTTTCTATCCCTCTTGATTCACACATCAATCCATGCCAAGCCCTGTTAGCTGAAAACCGTTGCTTCCACGCACTTGAAAAAGGCTTGTCCCCTCCAGCACTGTGATTTTGAACATATGGTCCTCTGAACTTTGTGATGAAAGGGAAGATGACGCTCTGTCACGTCTGCAGCTAGAATAATGCTCAGCGTTCACAAACTTCAAGATCATCCTAATTTCTTTCACAATAGCTTCTCGAGAGGTTAACAGGCTGGCCGAAGGAGTTTGATTTTAAACAAATGACCCTAGTTCAGAGCAGCTGTCTCAAAGAATGTATCAGACAGCTGTTTCCCATTGCGCTCCAGTTGTTGGGAATCTAGCATTACTCCTTCCTTCTCCACATTCTTTGAGACAACCATATACAGTATTGCTCCATTCTGCTTTATCAAGGGGTTACACAACATGTAATAAATGAAATGTCATCTTTCTGGCTTCTCTTCCCTCTGCTATTGGTTTGGCAAGAAGCTTCCTTTTCTGCAACGGAGCTGAACCTTATCTGTAGGGCCCTACCAAATTCACAGTCCATTTTGGTCAATTTCATGGTCATGGCCACTGCCTTCAGAGCTGAGCAGCTGGAGGGCGGTGGCTGCTGGCCGGGAGCCCAGCTCTGAAAGCAGAGCCACTGCCAGCAGCAGGGCAGAAGTAAGGCTGGCATAGTACGGTACTGCCACCCTGACTTCTGCACTTCTGCTGCTGGCGGGGGGCTGCCTTCAGAGCTGGGCACTTGGCCATTAGCCACCGCTCTCCAGCCAACCAGCTCTGAAGGAAGCGCAGAAGTAAGGGTGGCAATACCGCGACCCCCCGAATAAAACCTTGCAACCCCCCTGCAACTCCCTTTTGGGTCAGGACCCCCAATTTGAGAAACGCTGGTCTCTCCCATGAAATCTGTACAGTATAAGGTAAAGGCATACACAAAGGACCAGATTTCATGGGGGGACACCAGATTTCACAGTCTGTGACGTGTTTTTCATGGCCATGAATTTGGCAGGGCCCTACTTATCTGACTTTGCTAGAGCGGCTACAATGAAATCCTTGTTGCCAGGCAGTGGGCTGTCTCATCTTGGTAGAATACACCTAAGGAGACTCAAAGGAGAGCAGTGAAAAAGGGGGGGCAATATATGACAATCCGATTTGACAAGCTCAGCACTATTGTTAAAGGCCCAACCTTGGTGCAATCACATTTCAAGGCAGTTTGTCAGCTGGAGTAAATCAGTGTAGATCCATTGACCTAGCTCCACTGAAGGTCAGCCTACACCAGCTGTGGATCTAGCCCTTCTCCATCAGGATTTATGGTGCCTGGGGATGGCAGGGTGGGTGGTAGTAGAACATAAGCCATATGATACTTCCCCAAGTGCTTCATACAGAGTATTGAGCCTTCTGTCAATATTCAGCTTCTGGGTTAAGAGAGAGTTTCAGACACACCTGGTAACATCATCCATTCATTGAGAGATGACCCTGCCCAACTGGTTCAGGTTATATTTCTCTGATTGCAATGGAGCAGTGCATACTGGGATCAACAGTCGCCACAAGACTCTTGCTTCCTGTGGACTACTTGCTCCACTGCCCAGAAGCTCACGGCCATCCCTGATATCTCCATCTCTCACTCTTCACCTCCAGCACCCACTGAAGACTAGATCTCCCCTTCAGTCCTCCCTTCATGGCAGCCAGTCCTCCCAAACCCCTCGCTCAGTCATTCCCAAAAGGCCACTATAGAGACACTGAGCTCCTCTTATTCTGCCCCTGTGGCTCCCAGTGGCTCCCAACGCCTCCCCGCTCCTTCACACAACACTGCATTTTCCCTCCATCTAGCTGCTCTCTAGTGTGACATCTTCGTGCTCTCTTGGGAAAACATGAGAGGTAGAGCTGGTTTGGAAAATGAGCTCTTTTTGCTGCAAGACTGAAATTAAATTTCGTCTACATTTTTTTCCACAGACAAGGCCAAGTTTTCAGCAAAAAATAAAAAACTTAAATACTGAAGCTGAAAACATCCATTTAGAAGGAAATGTTGCTGTGGTGACTTATGGGAGATGACTCATGCCCTCATTCTCCTCTGTGGGCCTGGCTCTCTGATCAGACCACATCTCCCATAATGCAATACATTCGTACCTCATAATGGGGGGAGAGGGTTGCATCATGGGAGGTGTGGTCTGGTAGGGGAGATCAGCCCAGAAAGGAGACCTGGGTACATGAGGAAAACAAGCTATAATTCCCATGAGGCACCACCACATCACTTCCAAATAAAAATATGTAGAGATGGGGGATTTCTTTAACAAGCAATGACATCAAAGGGCAATTTCATTAGCCTCTTCCTTGAGGTGCAGGAAATCCTAAAGCTCTCCCTTTCTTAACTCAGATCTCATGCTCAGAAACATACTTCTGACTGGAGCTGGGCAAATAACTGACTTATTTTTTCTTGGTTTGCTAGCAATTCCAAAAAAACAAATGTTGTGGATCAAAATACACATTTAGTTAGGCCCAAAATGAAATGTTATGTTTCAATGTCCAGTTTTTTAATGTTTCCATTTTTTAATACAACTGAAGGAAATTTCCAGGCAAAGTCACTTGATTAAAAACCGTGGAACCTTTTGGTGGGGAGCACTAACAATTCAGCAAAAACTGACATGCATTTGCAAAATGTTTGTGCTGCTGAAGCTGCAGGGGTTTTTTGCCAAGAAGTGGGGGTGGGGTTGGCCCAAAAATGTCACACACCTCTATGGGAGGTCTGATCATCTGAGGCTCACCAGAAACCAGGGGAACACAACTGATGAGTGTGAATATATCTAGGGATTAGCAGGGAATGGGGTTAACTTTTCTCCCTGAGGAGCAAAAAGATCACAGCGGCATGTCCTCAGTGTAGGATTGTCTGGGGAGTAATCCATAAGGGCAGTGAGCTGTAGTGATTTATGTCTTTCCAGGACACCACAGGACATGATCCCACTGACTTCACAGGGCTTTGCATCAGGCACTGGAAACGGCTGTGTTCCAGACACTGCAGCAGGGTCTTAAGTGGGAGTTGGGGAAAATGCTAGCTGGGAAATTCTGGGATTTTGGCTTTACAACAATGTGATCTTTCTGGTTCTATTGAGAAACCAGGCTCTGCTGGGTTTTTTAAACATCTTAACCCCTTCCTGTGAGGGGGAAAGACTTTTCCCTGCTTCGACTGGGGTCTAGAAACTCAGTAACTCGGAGCTGTGGCACTGAGAGAATCTGTGCTCTGCTCTCTGCCTCTGGTATTGTCCTCTGTAAATCTGTTAAAATATCCTTGGTTATATTTTTTTTAACATAGCTGCAGGACTGATGGGACTTTTTAGGGGTATCAAAGTTTTTCAGGAATCAATTGAGAAATACCAGGTGGGTGAGGTGATATCTTTTATTGGACCAATTTCTGCTGGTGAGAGAGAGACAAGTTTTCGAGCTTACACAGACCTATGACCCTGCAAACAACGAATCAATCGCTCATTCGGCTATGGGTTTCAGAGGGGTAGCCGTGTTAGTCTGTATCAGTAAAAACAACGAGGAGTCCTTGTGGCACCTTAGAGACTAACAAATTTAGTTGGGCATAAGCTTTCGTGGCATTCGGCTATGTTAACCTTGGCTGCTATGTGGCTCTAGTCCTGTTGTTAGGGCTAACATCCACGAGGTGGCACAAGACAACCAGTCCTGTCCAATCTCATCATGCATCCTGGGGATAGAAGGCAGCTGGGGAAAAAGGGGTTCTGTGGGTTAAATGATTACAAGGTGTACAGGTCCGTTTTACCCCTAAAGTTTACTTGTCCTGTCCAAGTAACTGCCATTTGCTTGGTGGGTGGTACTGTAAGTGGACATCAGGAATACTAAAGACTCATGACATTGCAGTTACCACGTAGCAAGGTTAAAATGACTCCCCCTCTCTTTCAAGCTTCCCCCTCTATTTTTGGTGCATTGCGTGAGGATTCTGCTATATATGCTTGGCAGATGGCCCTTGGAAGACTGGGAACTCCAATTTCCCCTAATGAATCAAGGCATCACTTTAAAAATGGGTCTGCCCCTTGACCCACCCTCCTCCCCCCCGCCTCCCATTTATCTCTGGCACATTATCATCCTCTCTAATCACTTGCTCGTGTTTTGAGTCACTCATGTTGCAGGTGCAGCTTTATTTCCTGTGAGGTCCCAGAAGTGCCCTCCGGAGCACTCGCTTCTCCCTGCCCACCATCCCTGTGTGGCAGACAGTATTCCTCTGGCCGAGGAGTGTCTGGAGCCAGCCTTCTGGTATCCTATCAGTGCAGCTCCTGACTCAGAGGGGGTCACTGCTGGACAATGCTGGGCACTCTTCCCCTCCTTTCCTGGCCTCTGCTGCACACCAGGTCCAGCCAGCCGGCAACTTGGATTTAAATAATTATGATATGACATTTTGTGGGTGGGATTTTTCAAATCCCACTTACAACCCAATCAGAGTTAAGTGCCTTCTTGCCCAGGGCTGCTTTGAATCCCAGCCTGCATCTTCAAATCACTGTCCCAGTGTATTAATCAATGCTCGTAACATGCCAGCAAACTAGTGTGAGCCCCATTTTATAGATGGGGGAGAGACACAATGAGCCAAATGGAGACAGGGGCAGAGCAAGATTAGAACTGAAAATGCCCAGCTCCCAGGTTGGTCTTCAGCCCACTAGCCCCTCCACAGAGCAATAAGAGATTAACTATAAAATGGCCCCAGTTCACTGATAACTGTAGCTAGCTTGGCACATGATACAAACTGATTGATAAGCAGATGGTTTATCAGAACCTCTATTTTACTCGAGCAACATTTAACAGCTCTGCAATCTACCAGCAGCTTCCTGGCTCAAATATGGCACAGACATGCTTCACGGCATCTCAGTGAACGTGCCTTTGTGGTACAACGTTAGACTCTCACAGTCCAATGTGGCAAAGTTGGCAAACTCTCCTTGCCTGCCCATGTGAATAGGTTGCCAATTTTTCAAAACTGGACACTACAGGCCCCCCTATCGCTCACTCCTCCCACCCTCAACCCCCGTCGCTCGCTCCTCCCTTCCCCGGGACTGGTGCTGCCTGCAAAGCCGGGCTGGGAGGAGCTGATGCAGAACCCGCCTGCCTGCCCAATCAGGGCACAGTGGGGCATCAGTCCCCAGAGCCAGGGCCCCCAGAGGCTGAGAAGGTGGGATAGGCTGTCACAGGCGGTGAGCCCGGCCTCTGGCCCCGCTACTCAAATGCCACAGGCTGGCAGGATCCCTCCCCTGGTCAGCACTGGTACCTACCTCTCCGCCGGAGCCGGGAGCCCATTCCTCAGATTAAGCTTCTCTCCATCCGCCGAGTTCCTCCCGCAGCTGCTCTTCCTGCCCTCCCAGTGATGGAGGCCATCTGCGGATACTGTGGTAACCGGACTATTGGTGTCCAGTCAGCAGTACTGCACGGGTCCCCTTTCGACCGGACTTTCCAGTCAAAAACCGGACACCTGGCAACCCTACATGTGAATAAAGTTATTTGCCTTCGTGTTGGGAGAATTAAGGCCCTTCCCTCCTCTGCCTTCAGCCTCTAATTCTGAGGAAAACTGTGTTTTATATCTGCCCCTGTGGAGCAGCGAGAGCTTCTCAGACTGGACCAGTGGTGGATTTGGACAAAGGCGAGTTGCTGACACCCACCCTGGACGTTGGGGAGAGTGAAGAGGAAGAATGAGGGCATATGCTGGGATCTGACCGGAGCACCGAGAAGGAGGGGACTGGAGGAAGAAAGGAATCTGCAACCTGCACAGTGCTGTGAAGTGACCAGTCATGAGTAGGGCCCTACCAAATTCACAGTCCATTTTGATCAATTTCACGGTCATAGGATTTTTAAAAAATCATAAATGTCATGATTTCAGCTATTTAAATCTGAAATTTGACAGTGTTGGAATTGTAGCAGTCCTGACCCGAGAAGGAGTTGTGGGGGGGTCGCCAGGTTATTGTGAGGGGGTTGTGGCACT
Source organism: Natator depressus (assembly GCF_965152275.1). Taxonomy (NCBI): domain Eukaryota; kingdom Metazoa; phylum Chordata; order Testudines; family Cheloniidae; genus Natator; species Natator depressus. Next base: position 68,909,860 of record NC_134244.1, on the reverse strand, counting down.
GCCACCCTTACTTCTGCGCTGCTGCTGGCGGGCTGCTGCCTTCAGAGCTGGGCAGCTGGCGAGCGGCGGCTGGTAGCCGGGAGCCCCGCTCTGAAGGCAGAGCCGCCGCCAGCAGTAACGGAGAAGGAAGGACGGCCTGGTACGGTCTTGCCACCCTTCCTTCTGCGCTGCTGCTGGCAGGGCGCTGCCTTCAGAGCTGGGTGCCCGGCCAGCAGCCGCTGCTCTCCAGCCACCCAGCTCTGAAGTCAGCACAGAGGTAAGGGTGGCAATACCACAACCCCCCTAAATTAACCTTGTGACCCCCCCCCCCCCGCAACTCCCTTTTGGGTCAGGACCCTCGATTTGACAAACGCTGGTCTCCCCTGTGAAATCTGTATAGTACAGGGTGAAAGCACACAAAAGACCAAATTTCACAGGGGGGAGACCAGATTTCACAGTCCGTGACGCGTTTTTCATGACCGTGAATTTGGCAGGGCCCTGGTCATGAGCCACTCACTTGGCTTTTCCTTGGTAGCTGCTTAGCTTATTCATCAAAACCCCAAGGGGTAGATTCTCTATCCCACTAGAGCTCTGCCCAGATGTACCACCAGGAGCCAGTTGTGAGCCTACCTGATTCCGGTGCAAGTTTAAAGCTGCAGGGGAGCAGAAGCGATATCTATCTAGCAGACCTCTGCTCCAGCATGCACACTTCCTGCCCTGGCATGCCCGTGATGGACACAGGAGGAGGGAGGCATGTCCCCTCCATTTCCCGCTGTGGGGAAGTTCTGCAGTGCAAAAGGCTGGATAGTCCAGTCTGCTAAGCCTCTAAGGAGTGGTAGAAATCTAACCAGCACTGTAGCCTCCTTAGCAGTCAGCACCCTTCAGTGCCTGGCTCTGTAATCAGATGTAATTAGACACGGGTGCAGGCTAGAACACCAGTTGCCACAACGTATCTTGTATGTTGTTTCCAGGCTCCTGAGGGCAGTAGGAACACAGCAGGCAGCTTGTGTTTTAAACAACCCACGTTGTGCAACAGACCCAGAAAAAGTTACCCATTAGCTGCTGGTTCACTATGTAGCACAACGCCTGCATTTAACGTTAAAGGGACCAGATCCTCAGCTAGTGTCAGTAGGCACAGCTCACCGATGTCAGCGGAGCATTGCCAGCTTATGCCAAGCGAGGGCCTGGCCCAGCATTGCCAGCTTATGCCAAGCGAGGGCCTGGCCCAGCATTGCCAGCTTATGCCAAGCGAGGGCCTGGCCCAGACTGGCCATAAACGGGCATTACGCTATGAACTGGATTGAGCAACGGCCCACATTGGGAAGATCTAGAGATGAGATGGGACTAGAGCAGGGAGATACAGTAGCTGGAGCTCTCTTACTCCTCCTTATTCATGGGCAGCCCTTTGGGATGTCACATACTAGAGTGGCGGCTGGACACGGCACTGCTAACCTCTGTCCCTCCTTGACAGGATACAGGACATTCCCTGATTCTAACTCTTTACTAGTGAGCAAGAAATTTACTTTGCCCAGCTCATTCTGCTGGAGCTGGAGTATGAGAGAGAGCTGTTCAATCAGTGTTAAGCAAGAAGCGACAGAGACGTGAGTTGAGAGAATGAGCGCATCTACCAGCCCCTCTCAGTCTGTGCTCTGGACACGTGCTCCCTTCCCCGCTCCAGTAGGTCGGGCGAAAGCTGCTCCTGCCGGCCAAAAATCCAAAAGGAAATAATGTCTCTTGTTTGGTGCAGTTTCAAAGAACAGCAAGCCAAATGGAAACTCATTAGAGACCAGATCAATGGGCAGCTCCCCACACGTTTAGGGACACAAGTTAGACTCTCCTTACATGACCTTGCTGGGAGCAGTTTCACAGCTGTGCTGTGTCAGGTTGTGGGCATTATTCCATTGCCAACAGGGAATGCTCTGTATATAGCTGCACTTGCTATGCACCTTGACACCTTGCTATCCACCTCTATGCCCCTTGACACCTTGCATCTTTATTACTCCACATCCGAGGTCCTATTCACAAGCAGCAAGGCAACCCGGCAGCTGCATTGCTCTACCAGTAAATCCACAGAAGCCAATGGCATGTCTCTGAGCCTACCGTGACTTAAGGTATGTCTACACTGGAAATGCTACCGAGGCAAGCTGGAGCTGCACCACGGCAGTGTTCCATATAGACCCTAGCTATGCTGGCAGGAGGGGTTCTCCCCTCAGCGTAGGTCATCCACCTCCCCGAAAGGCAGTAGTTAGGTCGAAGGAAGAATTCTTCCATCCATCTGGCACAGTCTACCCCCCGGGGAGAGGTTGGCATAGCGACTTCTCTCAAGGGTATGGGGTTTGTGGAGATGCAGCTGTGCTGGTGAAAGTTCCCAGTGCAGACCAGCCCTAAGAGAGACTGAACTCAGTGTGCTGTTGGGAGCAAGCTGCTGGTTCACCACTCCGCCCGCTTAAGAAAGATCCCTTTGCTTCAACACTGCCTGCCCCCTGCTTGCTGTTAATTCCCTCTGCGGCAAAGTTACTACCTTTTCCACCATATGCAGGATTTAATCATATGTACTGCATACAAAAAACTACCCTAAAGGAACATTATTAAGGTTGCAAATACTCAGTGTGTAGGCCATGCCAGAATAAAGATTGCTTGTGCACCTTTACTTCAGTACTTCTGCGCTATGATAGTCTTTAATTACATGATCTCACGTTGTTTTTTCCATGGGATCCCTGCTTCATTTGGCACATGGGATGGATGGTGCTCAGTTAATGAGCCACTAGTCCCTATTTTCTTTTACCCTCGTTGTTCCACCTCTTGAACTTATTTAGTGTGTGCTATTCCAGCACCGCTCTGAACGCAGGCTTGTTAATGGCCCCCTGGGGTTTTCTATGGGGTTCATCATGAAAGTATCTGAGTGCTTCATACACAATAATGAATTTATTGTCACTGTACCCCTGGGAGCCAGCTCAGCTGCTGCCTAACCCGGTGGGCTTCTAAATTCTCTAGGTGCTTAACTTTCCGCTGGCAAAGTCCCTGTGGCACTTTAATTTCTACCATTGGGCACAGCTTTGCCCGCAGTCACACACACCGTGCATACCCTCGGTGAGACAAGGCTGGGCAGCCCTGGAGCATCCCTGATACAGGTGCCAGCTCCACGGCAGTGGTGAGGAGGAGCAGCAGTGGGCCTCCCCACTGCCCACTCCTACAGGGGGTGGCCGGGCTGAAACTGAGCGAGTGGCTTTGCGACTTGGTGCCTGGGGGACGCAGCTCGGTTCAGGTTTGGCCCTCAAGCCTGAGTGGGCAGTGGGATGTCCAGCGCTGCGCCAGCTCCTGCACCTCAGACCCACACAGCTGAGTGGGCCAAAGGCTGTAGGGCAGATCTGGCCTTGTGTCCTAGCCTGCTTCCCTGAAAGTCACCACCATTTTTACCATTGATTTCAGTGGGAGCAGGAGCTGGCTCTAGACGTGTTATATAACAGTGCACCTTCTTTGTTCATCTGTTTATTATGCCCTTTGTTCCTTGATGCTGATTAGTTTTTCTCTTTAACTGTAGTAGAGGGTTGTGGGGGGGGCACTGCTATGGAAGTAACAAGAAAGGCTTTTTCACAGGGTACGTATGCGGTTGTTGTCCGATGAACATGGCACAGGGTTATAACAAGTGGGGAGCGGTCTCGGGGTCCTGTCTATAACACTCTGGAACACGGTTCCCCTGCCTACACACCTTAAGGCACCCCTTTTCAGACTGTAACAGGCACTATTTTTAACTGCAAAACCATGGAAAGAAAAGCTGGTCAGGTGATGTCTCCCAGCTTCATAATGAATAGGCCTGGGGCTCTTTTCCAATTTGAACATAACGGTTGTTACTGTTTCTGCTTACATAATAATCTAGAACCAAAAGGAGCGTGATCAGATGAGTCATGATTTGAATCAGAAATGTGAAATAACCATGGCTCGGAGAAGGGAAGCAAAACTTGCTCTTTCTAATTCAGCGAAACTAATGTGAGCTAATATATCCAGCTGGTTAGTGTATCTTAGCATGGACTCTGCTGTGTAGGCTTTTGATCTAATACTCTGCATCCTGAGATCTGCAGAATTTACAAACTCTCATCCCTGTTGGAGACTAAGGCTGCGTCTACACTGCAGGCCGGGTGTGATTGCAGTGCCTGTGGACACAGGTCCAAGATCGCTAGCTAAGAGGATCACTGATAGCAGTAAAGCCATGGCTTCACTGTGGACTAGTTAGCTGAGTAATTACCCACCAGTCTGAGGGACCATCTACTGCCCATCTTCACTGCTGTTGATGCTCACACCAGCAAGATCAGTAGCAGGGCAGCAGGTCTTGAACCATAGTCTAGCCCAGGCTCTTAGGAACTAGGCAGTTCCACCCTGCCATTAGGGTGACCAGACGTCCCGATAAAATCGGGACTGTCCCGATTTTTAGTTCTTTGTCCCGCGTCCCGACCGATGCACGGTCGGGACGCCATTTGTCCTGATATTGCGGCTTTTTCTTTTTTTTTTTTGCTTCTCCCATGTGTCCCGATATTTTGTCCGTTTCATCTGGTCACCCTACCTGCCATCCAGTAACCTGCTAACAGCTGCCACAATAGAAGCTGAACTCTGAGAGTCCTGGGATCTGATTGGTGGAATGCTAGGGGTCCTGATTGGTTCCCAGCTCTTATTTAAATCAAGCCCAGTACCAGGAAGTTGTTCTTTCAATTGAGTTTCCCCTGCTTTGAATTGTCTCTTTTGCACTACACTTGCTCCTACTGTCTGCCTCCTGACTCAATAGTTTGCCCTATGACCTGTCTCAGACTCTGACCTCCTGGTATGTGATCTGGCCTGACTCCTGCTCTGGCCACTAGGGAAGACCACCCACGTAGTCGGTGACGCTTGGGTGTGTCTATTGATGCTGGAATCACACCTCAGACTGCAGTGCAGAAAAAGACCGTCATCCAAGACTTCATTTCATGCATGTAAAGCAAATAGTCTCGGCTGGGCTACATGCAGGGGAGAGGGTTTGTTGGATTGGGTCCAGAGCCAACAGTTCTCCTTTCCTTTTGTCTAGCATAACCATTTTGGATTCTAAAGGGCTAGATCCTTGGTTCCGGTCTCAGGAAGGAGTGTGCGAAGGCAACTCTGCCCAAAGGAGTGATAGCAGCCCTGGGCATGCTCTTTTTGTAGCCATGCCCCCTTCACTGTGCATGGCTCTGGGGCTCCTCCAAAGGTTCTCTAAGATGACTTGAAGGCTGCTTTGTGCTGCTGGAGCAGAAGAGCTCGGCGGGGGGGGGGGAGGAAGGATCGGGCCCTGAGTCATGACAGTAGTGGTCTAAATCAGGTCTGTAATAGAAAGGCTGCCTTTGGGAATAAAGGGCAAAATCTGCTCCAAACTCCATAGCATTGCTTCGGTGTAAGTGAGAGAGCATTTGGCATATGCTACTAGTAACATTTCTTGGCTAGTCCCCCTATGAAGACCTAAAGTAGCCCGTAGTGCTGCTTTTTAAAGATGTGATTCACTTTTCATTCCAATTCTAATATCACTTAAGGAGGAATCCAACCTGTGGGACATAAGCCAGATCTAACCTCTTTCATGCTAGTACCCTGGGCAAAATCTTCAATTTGGACCTCTCTAGGTCCTTGCATCCAGGCTATGTCTAAATCTTGCTGATTCCGTCTGAGTAAGATCTGTAAGATACGGCCTTTCCGACCCACCCACACAGCCAGCACGCTCTCGCCCGAGCTCCCACCTCCTGGCTCAGTCCCTGCAATGTCCCTTTGCTCTGGGCTTGATACGTGCCTGGTCTTGCCCTGCTCCTGTCCATTCAGACTGCTGCTAAGTTCATTCTCCTAGACCTTCGCTTGGACCATGTCACCATCTTTTTATCCCTCCACCGGCTCCTCCTTCTGTATCACATCAAACATAAGCTGCCTTTTATCTCTTTCAAGGCCCTTCACTGCTCGGCCCCACCCTACCCCTTCTCTGTCATTCAATAGCAAGGGGCCAACTCCTCCTCCAGTTGCTCCATGGTGCCAGCCACCAAGTATTAATACTTGTCCCCAACCTCTCTCAATTCACAGAGTTTTGGAACCCATGACCCTTGCATAGCGAGTGCTACTTAGTTGATGGTGAGTCCCTCCATCATAACAAAAGGCCAAGTACAGTTCCAAGCACAGTTCCCATAATCAGGGTAATAACAATTTATTCTTCCTGCCCCAATAACAGAGACACTGGGGATCCCACAGCAGCCAAAGTGACCATTTGGGCAGCTATGGCCTCATTCTAGGCGGGGTGGGTGTGCCTATGCAAATGAGATCGGCCCCTGAAGTTCTTTTACCCAACTTGCCACACCTCATCACCAGATGTCAGGGTGGAGCTCATCCTGACACTGCTGAGGTAAGCAGGTGAGCGCTGTGACCCCGCGAAGTCCGCTCACTCCGTTACAATCTAGCCCTCTCTGAACAGCTGTGTGTATCCCCTGTGAGACGCTGATGGGAGGCCTGCATGGTAAATGACAGGCTAGGTGCCTGTCTTTGTACTGTGTGTAGCCTTCCAGGATTATACTGGTGTCACAAGGTACTCCTCAGTACGGGCATCCGAGTCTGGCTGTGGGCCGGCCACCTACCGTTGGAGCTCCCCGAGTGTGATCTGGTGACATGCTGCAACTCAGACGGGCCTGAGCTGCCCAGTTTGCATCTAGATTTGGACTTTGTCAGAATTCAGAGGTGTTTTCATCCAGGCTGAATCCCAGTCCCTCCAGTGGCTACCTGGAGTGCAGGGACACTAGGAAAGGAGCGTTAACATGCACAATGCTTGCAACGCTCCCTCCACCTTTCAGACACTAACGGGCAGGTGATGCAAACTTCACCTAGCTAATAGTCCTTAGTCTGAAGTTTCCCTGCAGATCTTCCATGTGCACGATTCCACTGAACTCATTACACCCCTGGGGCATTTTGTGTGCAGAGGGCCATTAAACAGAACCTTTTCAAGCAAGAAAATGTAAGGCAAGGCAATTCGCTCTGAGTTCAGTTCAGTCCAGTCCATAAATGTTCCTTTGGGAAGGGAGGAGATTAGGGTAAGCTGATAGAGTAACTAATACACCCAGATCCAAACGATATATACATCCAATGATCCAAGCCTAGTGAAGCCAATAGAAAGATTGCTATTAATGCAATGCGCTTTGAATGAGACCCAAGTCTTTCCCATTAGCCCCACTCTTAAAAAGGAACAGTCATGTGAACAGGGGCAAGATATCCCTCACCATGCTGCTGGAAAGCAAAGGTTTGTTCATTTTTTTCAGCACACAGATTTTTGTTTACTATCAAGGCGAGGGCTTAACCTAGTGATTAAGTCACTGGGATGGAGCTCCCTTCTCTGCCACTGACTTCCTGTGTGAACTTGGGCAAGTCACTTGAGTTCTCTGTGCCTCTGTTCCTCCATTGTAAAATGGAAATACTTGTCTGCCTAGCCCCCAATCCTGCAGTCATGTCTGGGTAGGCATACCCCTGCCGCCAGACCACCCCTCTGGGGAAACTAAGGCAGTGAAACTAACTGACTTGCCTGTGGCCACACACAAGTCACCAGACTGGAATTTGGGATTGCCTGACTCCAAATTGTGCTTGCTCCACCAGACTACGTTGCCTCTCAGAGTTCTTGGGAGTGGAATTTGCTCCAAGCCACGTTCCCTTTTCTTGAAAAGCCATTGATCATGTGTATCGTCATCTACAGATGTTGTTTATATTTTCCTAAATCTAATGGCGTTATGCCCTATGCTAGAAGGGAAGGATCTATGCTCGGGAGAACAAATGGCTTGCTGTACTGTCTGGTAGCAGGCAATGTGAAAACTTCCTCACCCAGCTTGCTCCATAGAACCAGTATGATTTGTGATGGTCACTGCCAGTTGTGTGCTGAAGCTGTCTTGTGGAGAGGTGTCCTGAGCATCTCTAGTTGAGACCACCAAACTCATACTGCCTGGTCTGATCACCACAGGATGTCAACCCAGTCTCAAGAAACAAAACCCTGAGTGTGTTAACCTACCTACATCGTCATGGCCCCAGTTTTAATGATGATTTAGTATGAACTCATGCCACAAAAATAAAATCAATAAGCAAATGGAAATACATAGGATCACCCCCTATGTCACCACATCTAATCCAATATTGATTTCAGCATCTGAAAGTCTCCATTAATTATCATGCACCAGTAGGCAAAATATCACATGCTGCAGACACGACTCTATTCAACGGTTCCCAAACTTTGATCAAATTTAGTTTTAAAAAATGCATCCTTTCTGGAGACAGAACTAACCCATGCTTATTTCTCTTGCAATAAGCCCCAGCATGATGCAAAAAACACAACACACAGTCACTTTAACGTGATTTTTTTCCTCCAAAGCCTAATGAACTTGGATTTTCTGTGTGTGAGTGCTGCTGGGTTTTTGGTTTGGTTTTTCTGATTTGTTTTTTGGCCTGGTTGTTGTTGTTTTGTATGTTCCTTTATATTTTTGTTCTGTTATGCAATCACCTGCTTTCAAGTCACAAGATTTCCAAGACTGAAAACCCTGGGTCTTTTCTCAGTTCGTTAAAAATTGGCAAATATTTCCCATTTCCTTGGCGGGGAGGGGGGGGGTCTTTTATTTTCTGCAAAGGCATTCCAAGTTTGCCAATAGGAAGAGTGTCTGTTAGTTGAAGTGCCTGGGCCAAATTCCTCTCTGGTGTAACCCCACCGGCTTCGACAGAGTTACACTGGGGTTGCATTTGGCCCCCTATTTCCTGTCTGTTCCCCTGACGCTTTACTGCAATCTCCGAAGAGTAGCTCCTCTCCCCATGTGATCGCTGTGCGCCGATTAGGTGGTTTGTTCTGCCCAGCCCCAGGGCAGAGGATGGGAACCCAGCACTGGGAGCATGTGACAAAAACATATTTTTACTCCACCCCCTGGACTGGATTGCCGCTGAGCCAGACAGGGAGAGAGGGAGACAGATCAAAGCAACATCGGCTGCCGCCCTTCACAAGGTAAAGTGCAACTTCACCTTCTGATGATCCGTTCTGGGGGCTTTAAACAAGGGATCTGATCGGAAAGGGACTGGGGGTGCCTATTTGCTAATCAGTAAGTTTCTTAAACTGAGAGTTTCCTTGCCCTGTTGCAATCACCAGCCCTGCCCTGAGGCTGCACTTGATATGGAAAGTGAAGGATGTTGCCAGCAGCCTAGGTAAGAATGATGACTGGACAGAGGAGGGAGAGAAATACCCTTTTTATTTTGAGGGGTGGTGCTCAAAGCAGGTCAGCTTCCAGAAAGAAGGAGAGCTACATTCTGGATTAACCTGTAAAGCAGAGAGTCTAAACTGTGTCCAGAAGTACAGCCCAGCTATTGCAGCTCTGCCTTGAAAGAATGTCCCTCAAAGTCCTATGCTAGTTTAATCAGCAGGAAAGAACAGTGGAAACTGGTGTATGCTCCCCTGACATTGAACGCCCTTCGAGCCGGCCTTGGAAATTATGTCATTCTTCAATGTTATGGCAGATACCCAGCCTGAGGCTGCAAAATGCCAATGTAAAGTGCGTTCATTAAATTTCACATGCGCTTCATGTCATTTGCATGGTTGGAGGTGCCCTTCTTTAGCTGAACTTTCAGAAGAGCATGCCTTGGGGAACAGGGCAGTTTCCTCTGACTCTGAATTTCCAGGCTCCCCTGGGTTTAAGACATAGCCTTCCTTACCTATAAATTGAAGAATTGTCCACATACTGGATCGCCTGTCGATTTGAGCTGAAGCTGTGTGGGTAAATCTAGTGCAATCCCTGAAAATGTAAGGACCGTGTGTGTGTGTGTGTGTGTGTGGTAATTCCATTTCCAATGCAGTATTAATAATAGATCTTCATGGAAGCCTATAAACCACTCCGAGAATCTAGAATATATCTAGAATCCATTCAAGATGTAATCCTGCCTACTTTTTGCCTCCACACTCCTGTTGACTTTAATAGAGCCACAAGGTGTAAATGGGGTCGAGGATCATGCCCCAAGGGGTTAATTTTCAGCATCATGTAAGCAGAATAAACGGGGCAACTCCCATTATTGTTAACAGAGAGGCTATCTAATCTGCCCCGTGTAGGGCTGACTCCTATACAACCACGGTGGCAGTAGGAAGTAACTTTGTTTTAAGACTCTCAATATCTTAGAAAGAACAGGAGTACTTGTGGCACCTTAGAGACTAACAAATTTATTTGAGCATAAGCTGTCGTGGGCTACAGCTCACTTCATCGGATGCATGCAGAGGAAAATACAGTGGGGAGATTTATATACACAGAGAACATGAAACAATGGGTGTTACCATACAGACTGTAACGAGCGTGATCAGGTAAGGTGAGCTAACTGAGGAACAGTAGGGGCGGGAATAAACATGGGAAATAGTTTTGCTTTGTGTAATGACCCATCCACTCCCAGTCTCTATTCAAGCCTAAGCCCCTCTGCCATGTACATTGGCCAAACCAGGCAGTCTCTACGTAAAAGAATAAATGGACACAAATCAGACGTCAAGAATTATAACATTCAAAAACCAGTCGGAGAACACTTCAATCTCTCTGGTCACTCGATTGCAGACCTAAAAGTCACAATATTACAAGAAAAAAACTTCAAAAAAAGACTTCAACCAGAGACTGCTGAATTGGAATTAATTTGCAAACTAAGGCTTGAATAGAGACTGGGAGTGGATGGGTCATTACACAAAGTAAAACTATTTCCCCATGTTTATTCCCCCCTCCCCACACTGTTCCTCAGACGTTCTTGTCAACTGCTGGAAATGGCCCACCTTGATTATCACTACAAAAGGTTTTTTTTCTCTCCTGCTGGTAATAGCTCACCTCACCTGATCACTCTGGTTACAGCGTGTATGGTGTATGCATCCGATGAAGTGGGCTGTAGCCCACGACAGCTTATGCTCAAATAAATTGGTTAGTCTCTAAGGTGCCACAAGTACTCCTTTTCTTTTTGCGAATACAGACTAACACGGCTGTTACTCTGAAACCAGTGTGTATGGTAACATCCATTGTTTCAGGCTCTCTGTGTCCTACTGCATTTTTCACTGCATGCATCTAATGAAATGGGGGGAGGGATAGCTCATGGGTTTGAGCATTGGTCTGCTAAACTGAAGGTTGGGAGCTCAATCCTTGAGGGGGCCTTTTAGAGATCTGGGGCAAAAATTGGGGATTGGTCCTGCTTTGAGCAGGAGGTTGGACTAGATGACCTCCTGAGGTCCCTTCCTACCCTGATATTCTAAGTGGGCTGTAGCCCACAAAAGCTTATGCTCAAATAAATTTATTAGTCTCGAAGGTGCCACAAGTACTCCTGTTCTTTTTGCAGATACAGACTAACACAGCTGCTACTCTGAAACCTGTCAATATCTTAGGTTTTATCATTTCAAACAAAACCTACTCCTGGCCCTTGTGTAGGGGGAAGTTCGTTTCATTTTTGGAGATCAAAAATTGTTGAATTTAATGGATCCTGGCAGGTGCGGGGTGCCCACAATCCTCCTGTGTTCCATGGCAATTGAGGGCACTTACAAGGCACCTTGCACCATGCCAGACTGGACCCTTCCTTTACTTTCTATCTGTCTTTTGCTACTGAGTCTTTAAATGGAGAACCATTCCCAACCATCCAGCTAGGGAACAATGATGTTGCTTCCAAGCACCGATATTTTTATTGGCCCTGTGGCTCTTAAATACAGTATGCCGCCGAGTGCTAATGCTTTGCAAATATTAACACATTCCTAAAGGGGAGGGCATGGATGTGGGGGAGGAGGGTGTGTGAGAGAGTAGATGTCATTAAAAATAGTTCTGAGTACGTATTTATGACGTCCACTTGACACCCTGCCAGTGTCCTGTGATTTCCAGAGAACAATTCTTCTACCTCAAAAGTCTTTAAAAGAACAACAAAGATCTGAAGCCACTTTGCTTGTGCCGTGTCTTCCTCCTTCACTTTCTATCACCCCCTCAGTTATTCCCCCCCACCCCCGTTTATAATTTTATAAATTCATGTACAGTTAAGAAGAACTATTACCTGGAAATTATGTTCCGTGAACCTTGTTCATTATATACTTTTTAAAACAACTCTTTACATTATTCTCCCCAAATTATAAAAGGCTCCTCTCCTCGGCAAGGCTTATGAAAACAAAATAATTGTGGCGTTTTCAGGCCTTCCTATTTTAAAGCTGTGCTGAGCCAAAAAGGTACACTTACAGCTCAGATTTCAAACCACCAGCTTCTGGAATAAAATGTCAAAACATGGAGTTATTCCAGAAGAGCTAGTTCACTTTAAATGTATACCCGACCTTATTCTGGAATAAATTTCATGTATGAACAAGCCCATGTGTTTGAGTTTTAAACCCTGTATAGCTGATTTTATCATGGAAATGCTAACAGACACTACAGTATATGTTCAGCTATTACCATATAACAACACTACGATATTCTAGAGTTTTAATGATTCAAAACACTGCGCTTTTACAGTAATGCTGCTTACTCTTCTTTCTTTCTTTTTTTTTTTTTTAAAGTAATCATTAGGTACAATAAACATTCGTTTCTTCTCTTAGGGGAGACATGTTGAAAAAGCTTTTGTTTCACTCAAACCAACTTTAAGTCACTGATATTAGGCTTTCCTTGATTACACCTGCTTCTTCCAGAAACTGTTGGACTGTCTCCCAAAGAGGTTTCATTTCCAGAATTGCTGACCTCCCACATTGAAGTTAATGGGAGCTCAGCACTTCCGAGAACCGGGCACCTATTATCTTATCATTGTGCGAGTCTAATCTTAATGCACGCATTCCAGAAGACTTGAGTACATAACTGAATTAGTTACTGTATGTTAGATCAAAGACGAGCATGTGAGTAGCACACAGACAGCTGATGAGTTGAAGTATTTATCTTAACACCTGTGTATTGATTTCCTTAACATAATTGGAGGTTAGAAATTAAGCATTCTTTAGACGCTATATCGCTGCATCTTCCAAAGCCCAAATGTAGGATGTAATGTGTGTCAAAGACAAAAATGAAGGCTATAAAAAAATTGCCATGTGGGACGCTTAACAAATCTGAGGGATTCCTCCCTTTAGTGTAGACAACTCTTTCTGCAGGCTCAGCTTCATAGGTCTTTATTTCTGATACAAATAATTTTCAGTAATTTAAGCAAGAGGACACCAAAATTGAGTGAAACAGAAGTAAGTTGGGGCCTAACATGAGTGATGCCTCCTGAAAGGAAATACATTTGAGAGGTGCACTAACCATGAGAATTTCTGGCCAAAATATCTCATGCATCTAAGATCCAATGCTCATTTCCTTAAAGGGACATTGTCAGGTTAAAAAAAAAAAATTTAAATTATACCCGTGCTGCTAATAATACTTTAGGATGCAAATTCAGGATAGAATTTAAGCACATGCTTAACTTTAAGCACATGCTTATGTGCTGTCCTGGATAGGAATGCTTTCCTGAATCAGGACCTAAGTTATTAAAGGGAGTGATTTTTTTAAATCAAATTCACTGTCCACTACTTTAAAATATTAGAATTTACTTCTTTCATTTCTCTCAACTGAGACAACAGGGGGAAAGCGGCGAGGCAATTTCACACATCCCAGCCCCTATTGTCCGTTCCCTTTTGTTGTGGTGCTTAGGGTTGCCAATGCTGCAGGGAAGTGATTGAACGCAAACACAAACTGGTTTAATGGAAATGATTTAAAAACCAACACACTAAAAATCACAAGGTTGGAAGGGCCCTCAGGAGGTCATCTAGTCCAACCCCCTGCTCAAAGCAGGACCGATCCCCAATTTTTGCCCCAGATCTGCGTTTAGCAGGCCAATGCTCAAACCATGGAGCTATCCCTCCCTCCCGCTATGAAAATCAGTATGAATGGAAATATTTTCTTTTTAAAAAGAAGCTTAATTCATTTGTACCCTTTTGATCAGGGCTATGGTTTTCTATAGCTGAAGATTTTCTTTTCTAGCCGTAAATAGCTTTTCAGCAAACACAATCACTGTTGGCCTCAACTTGGGCAAACCTCCGTCTATCCAAGATATGTGTATGGCCCCCGTTATTGTAGCATCTGAGTGCCTTGCCGTCTTTAACATATTCACCCTCACAACACCCCTGTGAGGTCGGAAAGGGTTGTCCCTCCTTTACCGATGGGGAATTAGAGCACAGAGGGTATGTTTACCCAGCCCGCGGCAGTCCCAGCTGGGTCAGCAGACTCAGGCTCACAGGGCTGGCGCTAAAACTAGCCATGTAGACAGCACTTTGAAGCTGTGCTTTGGGCTCTGAAGGCCACTTCCCTCCCCAAGCTTCAGAGACCCCTGAGCTCCAGTCCGAGCTGCAGCATCTATTTTTAGTGCCTCAGCACAAGCCTGAGTCTGTTGGCCCGGCTGCCTCTGAGAAGGGGGGGCTGACACAACCTGCGCACCCCTGTACTGTCGGTGCTTGAAAGTAAATCCACATGTTAAAGCAGGTTAGCCTATTGTTATTTCACATGCCGCCTTCGGGGCCGATCCGAGGCTAGTGTAAATCTCTCACAGTGCCGGGTAGCAAAGACATTGCTCTAGTGAAAATCAAATCCACAAGCTATGATGCACCAGTGGGAGCAGAGGCTCCTTGAGCCCCCACTGAGAGTTTTCGTCTCACCCCACCCTGCAGATTCCCCCAGGACACAGTTATGTCGTGGTGGGGGCAGAACTCGTCCCCAGAAGGATTACACGGTCTTGCTTGCAGAGCTAGAAGGCAGCACAACCCGCGGACCAACATTCTGTGACAAGGAATGTGTCCTTTCCTCGAGCTGGTTGAAGTAGCAAGAGGAAAGAAGCAACCAAAATGTATCTTATTAAACTCTGGTGGCTTAATTACAGCTGCCCAGGTCTTCCTCTTAGATTCACAGAATATCAGGGTTGGAAGGGACCTCATGAGGTCATCTAGTCCAACCCCGTGCTCAAAGCAAGACCAATCCCCAATTTTTGCCCCAGATCCCTAAATGGCCCCCTCAAGGATTGAACTCACAACCCTGGGTTTAAGCAGGCCAATGCTCAAACCACTGTGCTATCCCCCCCTTCCATGTTTGCTCCACTCTTTAGGGTCTTTGCCCCAAGAATAGATGTTTTCTTGTCTGTGTGCAGGGTACAAGGCTCAGCTATGAGTGGTAAGGCTGCATGCACATGCTCTGGGAACAAACTTCCTCTAATTTCACTAAGTGCCCTCTGATCTTGTGTCATGGGGCATACATTCTGGAGGTGGATTAATCCCTTCTAACCCCTTTGCCCTGGCCACAGTCTGTATCACAAATGTCTGAAAAGGGGAAAAGCCAACTGAATTCTTGCTTTGTTTCCTCATAGGGATCATGAAGTGTAAAACTGATCCTTCATGACACCCAGACCCAGGTTCTTCACTCTAGTGTCTTCCACAGATGGAATCAGTCTGTTCTCTCCTCTCCCAGCTAGTATGCGAGGCTTCCAAATACAGCATGATCAGCTTTGAGGCCTGAATCTCCTCTCACTTACACCTGATTTACACCAGTTTAACTCCATTGACTTCAGTAGATTTTCCTGATTTTTCACCTGTGCACACTGGAGGAGAATCCAGCCCTTTCTCCTGTTGCATTAGGGGATTTTGGAACATTGTTAGTGTTAAGAGTCAGCTCCTTGGGGAACCATAGCTTCACTCCTAATTCATCAGTTCTGTTTTTATGGTGGTGAACATAAACCTTCTGAATTTGAACCCAGTGTAAACCAATGCAGTGATAACTGCCTGAGTCTGCAGACAACCTGAAACGATTGCTCCAATGTGTGAGCTGCCTCATACATCTCAGCAGAGCATTAAATATGAGAACTAAACCTGACCATTTAAATGTTAATATAGTTAACTATGATCGTGCTGGGTCACTTCAGCAGAAATATCCAGCTAATGTCCTTCCCCTACAATCCCAAGCTACCTCGCACATCTGCAAGTGCTGGAGGAACCAACTAGGGGCCGTGCTCCTCTTGATCTGATGCTCACAAACAGGGAAGAATTGGTAGGGGAAGTATAAATGGGTGGCAACCTGGGCAGCAGTGACCATGAGATGGTTGAGTTCAGGATCCTGACAAAAGGAAGAAAGGAGAGCAGCAGAATACGGACCCGGGACTACAGAAAAGCAGACTTTGACTCCCTCGGGGAACTGATGGGCAGGATCCCCTGGGAGGCTAATATGAGGGGGAAAGGAGTCCAGGAGAGCTGTATTTTAAAGAAGCCTTATTGAGGGCACAGGAACAAACCATCCCGATGTGCAGAAAGAATAGCAAATATGGCAGGCGACCAGCTTGGCTTAACAGAGAAATCTTTGGTGAGCTTAAACACAAAAAGGAAGCTTACAAGAAGTGGAAACTTGGACAGATGACTAGGGAGGAGTATAAATATATTGCTCAAGCATGCAGGAGTGAAATCAGGAAGGCCAAAGCACAATTGGAGTTGCAGCTAGCAAGGGATGTGAAGGATAACAAGAAGGTTTTCTACAGGTATGTTAGCAACAAGAAGAAGGTCAAGGAAAGTGTGGGACCCTTACTGAATGGGGGAGGCAATCTAGTGACAGAGGATGTGGAAAAAGCTGATATACTCAATGCCTTTTTTGCCTCAGTCCTCACAGACAAGGTCAGTTCCCAGACTGCTGCACTGGGCATCACAGTATGGGGAGGCGGTGAGCAGCCCTCAGAGGTGAAAGAACAGGTTAAGGACTGTTTAGAAAAGCTGGACATGCGCAAGTTCATGGGGCTGGACGCAATGCATCCAAGGGTGCTGAGGGAGTTGGGTGATGTGATTGCAGAGCCATTGGCCGTTATCTTTGAAAACTTGTGGATTGATGGAGGTCCTGGACAATTGGAAAAAGGAAAATATAGTGCCCATCTTTTAAAAAGGGAAGAAGGAGAATCCAGGGAACTACAGACTGGTCAACCTCACCTCAGTCCCTGGAAAAAATCATGGAGCACGTCCTCAAGGAATCCATTTTGAAGCACTTGGAGGAGGAGAAGAAGGTGATCAGGAACAGTCAACATGGATTCACCAAGGGCAAGTCATGCCTTACCAACCTGATTGCCTTCTATGATGAGATAACTGGCTCTGTGGATATGGGGAAAGTGGTGGACATGATACATCTTGATGTTAGCAAAGCTTTTGATACGGTCTTCCACAGTATTCTTGCCATCAAGTTAAAAAAGTATGGATTGGATGAATGGACTATAAGGTGGATAGAAAGCTGGCTAGATCATTGGGCTCAACGGGTAGTGATCAACGGCTTGATGTCTAGTTGGCAACCAGTATCAAGCGGAGTGCCCCATGGGTCGGTCCTGGGGCCAGTTTTGTTCAACTTCTTCGTTAATGATCTGGATGATGGGACAGATTGCACCCTCAGCAAGTTCGCAGATGACACTAAGCTGTGGGGAGAGGATAGAGATAGGGTCCAGAGTGACCTAGACAAATTGGAGGATTGGGCCAAATGAAATCTGATGAGGTTCAACAAGGACAAGTGCAGAGTCCTGCACTTAGGAAGGAAGAATCCCATGCACCGCTATAGCCTGGGGACTGACAGGCTAAGCAGCAGTTCTGCAGAAAAGGACCTGGGGATTACAGTGGACGAAAAGCTGGATATGAGTCAGCAATGTGCCCTTGTTGCCAAGAAGGCTAATGGCATTTTGGGCTGGATAAGTAGGAGCACTGCCAGCAGATCAAGAGACATGATCATTCCCCTCTATTCGGCATTGGTGAAGCCACATCTGGAGTACTGCGTCCAGTTTTGGGCCTCCCACTGCAGAAAGGATGTGGACAAATTGGAGAGAGTCCAGCGGAAGGCAATGAAAATGGTTAGGGGGCACATGACTTACGAGGAGAGGCTGAGGGAGCTGGGCTTATTTAGTCTTCAGAAGAGAAGAGTGAGGGGGGGATTTGATAGCAGCCTTCAAGTACCTGAAGGGCGGTTCCAAAGAGGATGGAGCTAGGCTGTTCTCAGTGATGGCAGATGACAGAACAAGGAGTAATGGTCTCAAGTTGTAGTGAGGGAGGTCTAGGTTGGATATTAGGGGAAACTATTTCAGTAGGAGGGTGGTGAAGCACTGGAATGGGTTATCTAGGGAGGTGGTGGAATCTCCATCCTTAGAGGTTTTTAAGGCCTAGCTTGACAAAGCCCTGGCTGGGATGATTGAGTTGGGGTTGGTCCTGCTTTAAGCAGGGGGTTGGACTAGATGACTTCCTGAGGTCTCTTCCAAACTTAATCTTCTATGATTCTTAGTTATTAAAAATCCCAAGGGCTTCTTCCTTAGCTCCTGAAACATCTAGCTTCCCCCATGACAATTTCTACAGTGCAGTTATCATTAGAAAAACCTGCAGCATGTTGAAATCCTGAAAATGTGGGCCCAGCACAAATGGAGTTAATAGCAAAAGAAATAACACTGGGACTACCATAATGAACATGTTATCAATTGTCACAGCTCATTTAAATGCAAACGAATTGAATTAAGCTGCCACAGAGTTTCCAGTTTATGATATCACAGAGCCACTGTGGTTGTACCGTAGACTATTTGAGTAGAAGTAGGATTAATGGGATGAAACTAAGACATTATGGCTGAATATCTGGCAATGCTTCTGCCAGTGAGATGTCTGAGGCTGTGGAATAGTCTCTGAAGGCCAAATGACTCCTTGGCCTAATGGCTGCTTGGCTCTCTGGTGCAATCGATTTGTAAAGCATTGGAAATGTGCAGTAGGAATCACTCCTGCACTGGCAGTAGGGAAAAGGCCTGGGTAATTTACTAATAGGTCCCATCTCTGACTTCTGTGATTCTATGAAATGCTTTTACTCTAGACTCCACACAATAGCATTTCATGCCCAAGACTTGTTGGACTAAATTCATCCCTGGTGTAACTCCACTAAGTCAGTATCGTTAAAATCTGTGATGAATTTCCTGTTGATTCTCAGCCATGTCTCCTGGAATGTGGCTGGCATTCATGCATTGTTCCCACAGGCCAATTTAAGCCAAGCCATTCAATTCATTATGTTCCTATCCATTACTGCTTAGCTGTAATAGGAATATTTAAGTCATTAAACACCTGTGCATGCTGTATGCTTGAACGCATGTCAGATAGGAAAGGAATTGACTTGTGTTTGTTTAGCTACTGTTTACTTTGCACGTTTCCATTAATTTGTATTGGTTTACAGTGCAGCTGGCTTCGCTAGGTATTAAACATCTGCACAGAGGCAGGTACAATAGCATCTTGTTTCTGTATATTTTCATGCATTCGATTTAACCCATTCAAACAGTACCAGAAAACAAAAGCAAGTGTACCTCTTTTCTAAAAAAAAACGAGGAGTCCTTGTGGCACCTTAGAGACTAACAAATTTATTTGGGCATAAGCTTTCGTGGGCTAAAACCCACTTCATTCTAGCCCACGAAAACTTATGCCCAAATAAATTTGTTAGTCTCTAAGGTGCCACAAGGTCTCTTCGGGTTTTTTTGCTGATACAGACTAACACGGCGACCCCTGAAACCTTTTTACTAATGTAATTCCCGAGACAGTACATCAGATTTACACTGTTTATAACAGAGATCAAAATTTAACTCCCCTGAGGCATGGTCAAGCTCGGTTTCTCAAGGAAAAAGTCCTGTCCTCCTGACATAGGGCCAGATTCTACTATCCTTTCTCACACCTTTACTCCGGGGTTGCTCCCACGGATTTCAGTGGGACTGCTACCTCTGGAGTAAGCCACTACTCAACATGAGGAAAGGGATGGGACTCTGCCCCTTGATTCTCAAACTGAAAAACATTGTAAGTGTATTCCTAAGGGTCAGATTGTTCTCCCATTGAGTAGCATCTGACTCCTGTTGAAGCCGGTGGAACTTCGGGTGAGTAGAATCTGGTCCTACTTAAAGACACACCAAAAGCAGAGTAAGAACATCTGAATCTTCCTCATACTCGTTTAAAAAATGGTATGTGAATAATAAATACATGGCATCGCATCACTGCATCAATCAGCAGCAATGCTCCTGTGATTTTAGCATTATTGTCATATAAGTATTCCTAAAACCGGCGGGCTTGTATTTTGGCATCAGTCAGTTGCTCTGATATCGAGCCGATTAGAACATCACTGAGAGCTCACAGGTAGAAGTACGGGGCTGCAAGCTGGTCTACCCTCGCTGCGTGTTGTAGTACGGGAGGGAGACAGCAGCCAGGCACAGCTTTGAGTCCATCCACCTCATCCCCAGTGCACCAGCCAGCACAGCCATGCCTACACGGAGAGGGAAGGAAGCTGCACCAGGTCGAGGCCTGTCATGCATAGTTTAGGGGGGAGGGATAGCTCAGTGGTTTGAGCATTGGCCTGCTAAACCCAGGGTTGTGAGTTCAATCCTTGAGGGGGCCATTTAGGGATCTGGGGCAAAAATTGGGGATTGGCCCTGCTTTGAGCAGGGGGTTGGACTAGATGACCTCCTGAGGTCCCTTCCAACCCCGATATTCTATGTACTTCTCCTATGAAGCAAGGGAGAATCATGACTGAGCCAGAGTTTGGGTCCTAGTTCCCCCTTGGGGCAGTGCAACAATGCACAACTTTTCCTTCAGAGCTAGCGGTAAAGCTACAATGTAGCCCCTTAAAGAGAGGAGCAGGATTTTATAAGGGCTGGGATTTAAAGGAGGAGGAGGGAGACTAAGAATAATCTCACTAGTTTCCAGTCTAGGCTGTGTCTATCTAGTATGGGATAACATGATTTTGGCAATTAATTGATCTTTAAATATTCATGGTAAATAGGCCCAATGGCCTGTGATGGGATGTTAGATGGGGTGGGATCTGAGTTACTACAGACAGTTCTTTCCCGGGTATCTGGCTGGTGAATCTTGCCCACATGCTCAGGGTTCGGCTGGTCGCCATATTTGGGGTCGGGAAGGAATTTTCCTCCAGGGCAGATTGGAAGAGGTCCTGGAGGTTTTTCGCCTTCCTCTGTAGCATGGGGCACGGGACACTTGCTGGAGGATTCTCTGCTCCTTGAAGTCTTTAAACCACGATTTGAGGACTTCAATAGCTCAGACATAGGTGAGAGGTTTTTCGCAGGAGTGGGTGGGTGAGATTCTGTGGCCTGCATTTTGCAGGAGGTCAGACTAGATGATCATAATGGTCCCTTCTGACCTTAATATCTATGAATCTATGAATCTATACCCATTATCCATCTTAATGTCCACTGTCAATCATACACACTGCTGTCAAATCTGGAACACACGCCTTTACAAATTACAGCCTACACTGTGAGTGTTAGCGGATGGTCAGTTCCCAGTAGGAACTGCTAAACAAAGCTTCCTTTTCTAATTTCCAGGGGCTGTCAATTTCTAACCCTCATTAATGTCCTGGTGATGTTTGCTCCAGCAATTGATCAAAGACTAATGAGAGCCCTTTTTCCTTAGCCTAAAGTTATAACTGTGATAAGGTTTGCCTCAAACTCTATCCAAAATGAGAATTGGACCATTAAATAAAAGTTGCAAATAGCAATACATAAAACCATAGGATGCCTGGTGTATATCCAGTTTGCAGGTAGAGCTGTTTGAACTTGTTTTCTCCCAGTGCCCTGTGTACTGAATGTCATTGCAATGTTCTGAAGGGATGCAAAGTGCAAATGATAGGAGCGCTGTAGAAAACTACAAACGGGTGAAGGGGAAAAATGGGATTATAGACCTGAGAAATCTTGTGACCGTTCCAAAGAGCGAACAAGAGCCAGTGAACTTGCCTTTGACGTGAGTGGAGGCTTCCTCGGGGTTGGCAGGCAGGGCTTTCTGCCTGCCATGTTTGGATACAGTGTAATCTCTTCACCCTGCAGTGAATTGGATCCTTTGTGTTAGTTTTGCTTGCCTTCTTTGAGCTCAGAGAAGGGCATGAGCTGCAAAACTCAGATCTCAATTTCAGCACCACCAGGACCTCTTGCTTCTCCCTGGCCACTTGCAGGGATTTGCCACGGTTCTGAGTGCATAGGCCATTAGGGAGTCTTGCACTCTGATGGCCTGGTGAGGAAACACAGATTTACAGCACCAGGTTCACAGCTGGTATAAATCAGCAGAGCTCTGTCCAGATCCATGGAATTGCACTATTTACACCAGCTGAAGATCTGGCCCATAATATCAAAAAGAGTAGCTGAGGATACACTGAGAGACACCAGATTTTTGAATTAACATCGGCGACTTGATTTTCAGAAAGTCAAGTCTGGGAAAACGTGTACGATAGAGTTGAGCAAATAATTGATTTTTCAGTTCAGGGACCAAATCAAAACATCTTTAAAAAAAATACATTTGTTCAGTTCGAACCAAAAGTGAATTATTTTGGTTTTTCTCACCAGAACGGAAAAACTGGGGGGGGAATTGTTTGTGGTTGAACAAAATGTTTTGTTTGACCCTGTGACAGGGTGTACCAGGGCCTTTGAGGCGCCCTGCTGGAGGCCCTGTGGTCCTACCACACCCCGCCCCAGAAAAGGAGCAGTGAAAGTGAGTCCTCCAGGCCTGCCTAGAAAGGCTGCAGGGAAGCAGCCAATCAGAGCCCATCAGGCTCTATTAAAAGATGCTGCAGGGGCTGAGCAGGTCAGTTGCTGGCTGGGACCAGAAGGGGGAAGAAGGACTGGAAGGCCTTGAAATGCCACAGGTAACGAGATCTGGGAGAGACCCTGCTCAAGCATGGACCAGAGAACCCTGAGGTAAGGGTGAAGAGCAAGGGGGTCCGTGGGAAGTTGCCCAGGGAATAGCAGCAGCAACTATTAAAGGGAGCAGCACGTGGCGGCTATTTGTAGGTTCTGTGGGTTGGGACCCAGAGTAGTGGGTGGGTCCCAGTCCCAACACTGGAAAAGTGGCCAAAGCCCCAAGAAGGGGACAAGTTTAATTTAGAAGCCCAAGCACAGGGCTAGAATTTAAAGGCAAAGAAAGCCCTGGGTCACTGCTCTGTACCCAGGCAGGGACAGACTTAAAGCTAGCCCAGAAAGGACTGAGAACTGAGCCCGGAGACAGGGTTGCAGACATTACCAAGGGCATAGGGAGAGGCCCTGTTGGACCTCTTATCCTGGAAGGGGTTTGTGAGTCATACACATTGACTGGGTGTGACTTGGCCAGAGGGCTGAGCCACTCAAGACCCACCTGACGAGGGCACCAGCTGACAGGGGACACCCCAAGAAAGAGCAGGTTTGAACCCACCCAAAAGGGGGTGCTCACGAGAGGTGAGTGGTCCCTATCACACACCCACAACTATTTTTTCCCTGATTTTTTCATTTTGGGTTATTTTCAAGTATTTCTCTCTTATTTATTGAGAGTTCCGCTAAATTAACTGTTTCAAAATGGAAAAGTTGAAACATTCCATTTGGAACTGGCCAAACCGAATCCTTGCAACTCCTTGAATTTTTTCAGGGTTTTTTTTTTTTTTCAGCCAAAACTATTCACCGAATTTGACCTGAATTTGCCACTTGTGTTCTGAAAAACTTCACCCAGCTGTAGTGCAAAATGCATGTACACTTATTACTAAGCAGGGGTTCAAGGGTGGGTGTGGGGGTGGTGGAATACAGCTAAAAGCAAAGAGGGGCTCCCCCTTTTCTGCCTGGCTTGAGTTAGCAGCATTCTCACATACCACCTCATCCTCCATTGCTGTCACGATGAGCGCTCTCATTCCTATTTCATTCCTGTTGAACTATCTCTAAGGCTGCTTAAGTGACTATGCTGAGGACGTGGAGAACTGAAATCTCCACTGCAATGCATGAGCTTTGCTGGGAGTATGAAGGCGAAGGCAGCTTCATTTAAGCAGCCTCAGTGGTATGTGCTACTTTTTCCACTTGCAAATCAGGTAATTGCCTCGATAGCCAGCCAGTGATGGCCTGACTTGTGTGCACAAGTGTCTGATTTCTGTGCACCGCTGTGGGAATCTTGGGTGTAAAATAGGCACGCAGTTGCACACCTCACTTTGTGTGCAGCCTTGGGCTCCCATTCTTCTGAAAATCAAGCTGTCAGTTTAGTTCGAGAAGCCTGTTGGTTCCTGGGCTTGGTCTACACGGAAAACTTACACCGCCATACCTATGTCTGTCCGGTGTGAAACAATCCACACCCCTGCCTGACATAGCTATTAGCTGAGATGGCAAGAAAAAAAAGCCTTTTTTAAACTGATCTTACAGTAATGCTGTCATTCTGAAGCCTTTGGGGCCAGATCCTCAGCTGGTGTAAACCAGCTTATCCTTCCTTGGCCCTACATCGATTTACATGAGATGGAGATTAATTCCCTTTGACTCATCCATGGTCACCAGATAAGAAAAACATCTGCTGACTCAAGTTAATAAGTTTTGTGCATTTTATTCGGACATATGTAAGAGAGGGAATGGGGAAATCAGCTGATGGTCATATTGATTTCATTTTCTTAAAATAGAAGGTTTGTTAGTGGCTTTCATGCTGATGAATGCTCTTGTGTAAAGCTGCAAAATTCCATGAACAAACATTAAAAATATCAACTTCAGCTAGTACACGCTATTCACTGTCAGGCAATAGCTTTCCCATTGGATTTCCGAGAAAGTTGCTGCAACTTTTAAATATGAACCTAACTTACCAGAATTGTATCAAGGAAGATTTTATTTTTTTATTTTTTGACTCCAGAATTCTAGTTCAAATGTCATTTTCATGTGATGCTGCCCTGTCTGACCTCTCTGCAGGCACATTGCTGACAAAAATAACATTGCTTATGAAAACCGCAATATTGAGGCCCCGCTAATAAGAAGTGTAGAACCAGTGCAGACTGTTAGACCACCTCTGCTGCTGTCTCAGTTCAGCAGACCACCTGAGCATGTAGGTTTTTTCCATTGAGCATCTATTTTCCAATCAACATCGATTCTAGTGAGTCTACTCCAGTTCTTAAAGTTAAGCCTTGTGCTTACGTTCTTGGCTGAACTGGGGTCCCTTTGAAGTCAATGAGAGTTTTACTGATTTCAGTGGAATGAAAATTGAGCAAATACTGAATGCTTAGTGTTTGGCTCTTGGGCTTAGTGGTAGCTTCCTTCATAAGCAATCCCATTGATTTCCATGGTAGAAGGCTCCACTCGGTAAAAGGAGGTGGCAGAATCTGATCCTGTGATATTGAGACATGTTCACAGTAATTTTCAGACGAGGCTCCACATTGTAAAATAAGGAGTGATCCTCTTCCTGCTGAAGTTAGAAGGGAGTATTGCCATTTACTTGAATAGCAACAAAAGTAAGACCAGGATGTCAAACTTTTCATCACTGTTGTGCGAGCAGTTGGTCATAGATGCCAATTTCAAGCAAAAACATTGCATTCTACTTGATCTCTTGCCCAGTGGGACCAAAAGTTGTGACTGTCTTGTCAACAAAATATTTCCTTCCTTGTATGAGCAGCATATGTGCTGTTGTGTTTGTGAAGGGTCTGGAAACCTCAAACAGGCATGTAGATACTCAGTACAGTATGAATAGTTAGAATGTTTTTGTTTTTTTGTCTTCTCATTAATGAATTCAGAACAGAACAGGAGCAAACCAATGCTTGAGAGGTCCTGGGATAATTGCAGCAAAAGCCCTTAGACAGGATCTTGATGTGATGCTAATTGTCATCTATTGACCTGCCGTTTGGATTTATTGGTGCAAAGCCACTCTCAAATCTGCTTACATAATTTGCTGATAAACTCATTGCTCACTTCTGCCAGTTAACTAATTGTTCTTATTGGGCTCCCAATGTAGCTGGACAAGGTAGAAATAGATTCATGGCTTCAAAGGAAAGGCATGTGATCACCTCAGATGTTGACTTCTCCTGAAAACACCATTTCTACACAAAATTCATTTGAATTTGGATTCAGCTCACCTAAAGTCCTTTTCAGGCCCAAATCCAGTTGTTGTTCTATCTGTTGCCCAAAGTGAATTGCTAGACTGAATTACTCTTCCTCTTGCCTGACAGCTAACTAGCTGCGACAAGGATTTCCAGCCTGGACTGTAGGAGACTATCTGAAATGGAGGTGGCATGGGTAGAACTCATTTTGGGTGGATGGTCTATGTTGAGAGCATGGTCTCAACAGATAATTCTGCCAGGATTAGAAGTTCTTTGTACTTCTTTAGTGTGTCTTCCTCTTGCCTTAAATACCCAGGGGGAAGGAAGCATATTAAGTAATGTTTTCTCGTACAAAGGAAGAAAATAGATTCCTTTGAATACCCAGAGTATTCAAGGAGAGTGCCCCCCACTCGGTGACAGAGAAATGTTTTATTAAGTGAATGAGAAGCAAGGGTGATAATTAGGCCTGTTGTGGCAATCAGATTATTTTAGGTGTTATCCTGCACCCGGCGGCTTGTACTGTGTATTAGGGCTCTTGTTAATAACAAGAGATTTAAACCTTCTGCCTTCAGGAATCACATGCATGCTCTGAAACCAGACTTGTCTTTTAAGTTATGGTGGTGACATTAGTGAATTCATGGTGACAACATTAATGTTACGATGACACTGTTCAATAAGCTGCAACCAAAATATGCTTGGCTTATGTACAAAGCTGGGACCAAATCAGATGAGAAAGAAACAAGCCAATGAACCAGAAGAGGGGAAAAGGGGTTCTGTGACAATTGGCGGCAGTAGGTGTCTGTAGAATGCTTACATCAGGCCAAAGCCGGCACCCTCTGTCAAAGGGGCAGCAACACCCTTGTCCACAGATGTTCAGGTCAGGCTAAAGACCGGGGAGCTGCAGTTGACATCAGTTTGACAGGGAAAACCTCTCCCAGTAGGGAGACACCAGCAGGCAGGGACCACATCCAGGACCACATGGCCTGAGGACTGGTTGGCTTGATACCCATTAGCCCTGCAGCTTAGTGTAGAAAATAAGGAAAAGGAGAGACAAGAAGTTGACAAAAGCCACCCTGCTCCCCTTGGAGTCCATGGGGATGACATTTTTTTTCATCCTATAGCTGCCATGGCAAGCAGAGAAGATTCTAGAAGTCCTGTCACCCAAACCCTAAACATCAGGCCTTGACTTGTTTGGGAAATGTTTAAGATTTGTATAGTTCAGGTACACTTTGTAAACAGCCTGTATAATAAGCATTATTAATGTTAATAAGCATTTTACTCTCCAGATGAAGGCCTCAATTGCATCAGGCTCTCTCGGTATGATTCTGGGCAAAGGGATAGAGCCTTCCCCTAATTCCAAGGAAGCTGTCCATAGGCTTTAGACCACTACAGTGTTACTCTTTGAAGGCAGGCTATGTCAGCAAGTGATTTGCATTGCCACAACCACCCACCCATTGTACACAATGTCACCGCACATTCCAAACCATTGGAATGAACCAACTCATACAGATATTGACAGAGGTGGAGTAAGTTCCTTCCCTCTGTCAATATGAAATACCTCCCAGGAGATGCATGAGCATGTGCCTTGTCTGACAAAGAACATGACAATGTCTCTTTGAATCTAGACTGGCTCTTATATAACCTTACTGACCTATTTCCTCCTGTTCCCATTGTTGTTTAGATCCCCTGACACAACTGCTTGCTAGGATGGGAAGGAAACTGGATCTTTCCAAGCTAACAGATGAAGAGGCCAAGCACGTCTGGGAGGTGGTTCAACGGGACTTTGATCTGCGGAAGAAAGAGGAAGAGAGATTGGAGTGAGTACATTCTTTATGCACACTTCAAGGCTTTGATGACTTACAGAAGGAAATAGCAGGCTCAGATCCCTGAGGTCTCTTTTAACATGAGAACAGACAAAGCCAACAGTTTGAAAATCTGGGCAAGAAAAAACAGTTTGGGCTTGACCCTGCTGCCAGCAAAGCCAACAGGAGAAAGGAGCAGCCCATTGTATTAACCTAGTAGTCCACTGCATTTGGCTACAGTCTGAAGGGGAGGCTCCAGATACTCAGCGGTGCAAATCAACATAGCTCCATCAGGATCAATCACTGATTTTTAAATTAGCGGAGCTACACCAATTTTTGCCAGCTAAGTATCGGACCAGAAGTTCAGTACCCTCCCCCCAGAAATGTCGTGGGCCAAAGTCTGATTTCAAAGATGCCCAGCTTTCAGTGTATGGACCGAAGTCTGGAATTTGGCTCCATTGCTGTTACTTTTATTGGCAAAAAGAAAAGGGGGACTTGTGGCACCTTAGAGACTAACAAATTTATTAGAGCAGGCTTTTATAAACTAACAGAGTAAATTCAAATACCTGCATGGTTCTCATGAGTGGGCAGTTTGCAAAAGAGCTGGCTAAAAATAGGTCCACATTTATAACGTTTTCATCTCTTCTTCATTTAAAATTGGAACTTTGGCACCTAAATTGGATGAAATTTCTAATCCGAGAGGTTTTGCCCAGCTGTGTTCTATGGTATGTATTGTACATCTCAATGCTGCAAAATATATGGTGGGAAAGTTCACTGTACTTGCTTTGACCAGCAGAAATGTCCAGTTCTGTTTTGAAAGAGGAGTGACTAAAAACTTAGTTTTATGTGAACTTGTTATTTCATCCTCTGTGTGACGCTGCACTTCTGCTCACCTTGTTGGCACTGAACTGGTGAACCTGCAGAGGAGATTGAAATTGACAAATCACTATCCTCTGACCTGCTCTGGGGGTAGGAAACTGATTGATTTCAGGCCTTTGGCTCAAAAGAATGGAATAACAGTGACCGTCTCCTGCCTATGCGCATACTGCATGCGTGAGCCACCCTGGTTTGTTTGTGGTAGGTGTCCCCAGCGAAAAAACCTGGGGCCATATTCAGTTTTTGCATAATTAGATACAACTGTGATGGCTTTGAAAAGGAGTTGCATTGACTTATACCAGGGCTGAATTTTGTCCTTTGTGGCAACCTGCTGGGGTTTGTAGTTTCCCTTTGACAAAGGGGACATTTTAAAACGGAAAAAATAATAATCACTAACAGTAATGGGAATCTTCAGAATCAGCATCAGAGCATCTTACCCATGGCCACTGAAGGGTCCCTGCTACCAGCAGCCTCCTCTGGACAGTGTCTAGAAAAATGGGTGCTAAGGAATTTCTCAGAATGGACTTCAGAGCACCTGAGCTCTTGCAGATCAGGAAGTAAAGTCCAGTGTTTAAGGCACTAGCCTAGGACTTTAGAGACCTGGGTTCAGTTCCCTGCACTGGCACGAACCTCTTGTGTGACCACGGGCAAGTCTCTGTCTCTATGTGCCTCTCTTTCCCACCTGTACAGTGGGGATAATTGCACTGCCCTGTGTCTCAGGAGTGTTGTGAGGGTAAATGCATTAAAGATTGTGATGCACCAAGAGCAGACCCCCTTCTAACCCAATGCACCAACAGGAGAAAATAGCGAATGGGCAGCACCAATGCGCCCCACACACATCTGGAATGAGCTCAGATTCACAAAACACGTGGCGTTTGAATAGGGAAATGCCGTGTGTGTGGGAGGCAGAGATTGTTACTCTGATTTTTTTTTTCCTACAAGATCCTCTATGCGTTACGTGGTCCCAAAGGCTGTGCCATGTTAATCATGCAGCTTGGCGAGCAACGACAAGGGCGTTAAAGTAACACAGTTACCTGGAAAGAGACAGGAAAGACTAATTCTGTCCTGGAGAGGGAATTGTTTATACTGTACACTGAGGTAAGAGAGCAAAGCAGCTCCACCATGAATCATAAATGTGGGTGACTTCCTGGAGATTCTGTTTGCATTGACTCCTTTTTAGTGTCTATAACCATAAAACATGTTCCCGTGCCCATGGTGAGCTGACTTCTCAGCAGTTCAGGAGGGCCAGGGAGGAGTGAATTTATAGTGCTCATGGCAACCGGAAACAACTAATGCCTGCTAGACGCTGACATACCTTAAAGTTTCCCTGCAGCTCTGCCAACAGGCCTCCCTCTGGACTGACAAACTCCCTGTTGTGCCTCCTGAGCAGAAATGGCCAATTACACTGTTGGACAAACTTTATCCTGCTATGCCAGGCCCTTTAAATAGGCCCTTTAAATGTTTAGCGTCGCTGAGTTTGATTCAGTGTGGCAGGGAGCAGTGTTTTTTCTTTCTGGTCACTGGTCCTGAAAACCATTTTTGTACCAATTCACCAGCTAAACAAAAGTCTCTCCCATGTGATTTCAAAAGAAGCTACCTTGCCAAATGCTAAGGCTAGAAAGGAATGTTTTAGAACATTTGATGGCTGGGAGCACAAGCTTGCAGGGCCTAGAAACCAGTTGGTTTCTGTCGCAAACATATTTTTTTATCAGTGCCCCCTTTTTTACCCTGTTCCACAATGTAAGACATAAGAGTCAGCCAATGCAATGAACCCTTCATGCTGCCTGGTCACCAGGGGGATGAGATCAGGAGGTTGAGTGTGTTTTGAGGGCTGGCGGACAGGGACAAGGCACCTGCCAGGGCTACAAATTAATACTTTATACTCTAGCACACAGCTCATTTCTGTTTCTGGTTTAAGGTTGGGCCTTAAAATGAAGTTCTTGCCATTACCATCTTTCTTTCCTTCATGTTGATTCCATCATGACCTTGGGAAGTGCTCACACAAACAAGCTTATTTGTCCTCCATAGTCAGCACTGAGTTGCTGGAGATTTGTCTGTGTGGTCCCTACAAAAACGTCCAGCCTCCCCGTGGTTGTTCGTAGTCATGGACCAGGACCGCACTGATGTGGAAGGTACCAGGCAATCCTGCAGAATGGGCATTTGATGGGGTGTATAAACGCTATCCTGCCACAGCCTCTAAGGGGTTAAAAGACGCAGTAGCGATCTCCTCCACTGTGGCTGATTGGCACTAGCTGGGTTAAGAGCCTGAAGACCAGGAGGGGGTGGCCAGGGAGTCTGAGGAGGACTTTGCATCAGACACAAGGGGGCAGGAAGCAGCTGGAACCCCCAGAGACAAAGCTCTGAAATGAGTCACTCTGCGAAAGCAGCTGGAGGCCCCTGAAGGTAGGAGGTGGCCCAGGGAAGCGGCAGTGAGTTTGAGGAAGCAGACCTTAGTTTCTCCGTATGGGGTCCCTGGGCTGGAACCCAGAGCAGAGGGAGGCTCTGGGTTCCCTGCCTGCCACCAGCAGAAGGGCAGGAAAAGCCCTGTGGATGCAAGGGGAGAAGGACCACTGAGTGGGTCCAGGGTGGGCTGCAGACCTGCCAGAAGGTCATTAGACTGTTTTGTTTGTTGAACTCTTCTACCCCCAAAGAGGTGGGGACTGTAAGTGACCTAGTTGGAGGGCTGAGTCGTGAGAACAGGCAAGTCACTCCCACTTGGAGGTCCTGTCAGTGGGGGAGACCTCAGAATCAAGAGGCTGCTGCACCTTGCCTGGCCATGAGGGGATGAACCAGCCACTGCATGACCCTTCCACAGGGAGAAAGCCCTCCAGATCTGCTTAGCTGGCTCTGGAGCCTGGCTGGCTTGCATAGG
The DNA here is from genome assembly GCF_965152275.1 of Natator depressus. Classification (NCBI taxonomy): domain Eukaryota; kingdom Metazoa; phylum Chordata; order Testudines; family Cheloniidae; genus Natator; species Natator depressus. The sequence goes on along the minus strand of NC_134244.1, from coordinate 68,878,541 downwards.
TCCTTGGGGCTCCAAGCTGAACTGTGGAGATCACAAGGGCTAGATTGTGCCTTGAGGCATAGCCCTGATTGGAGTGGGGTGTATAAGATGCATCACCCTACGTCTAGCACCACAAGGCACTGCACCTCCGAGACACCCCTCTAAGGCCCAGTCCCTACTTCTCCCTTGCTGGGGCTGCAGGGTTGTAATCTGCTGTTGGCCTGTACCAGCGGCAGATAAGGACAGCAGTGCACTATCCTGGCTGTGCTGGCTGGTGCATGGGAGCCAAGGCTTTGTCCATCCCTGCCCATCCACCTGCTTTGGTGGCTGTGCTATGCTGGCTGGGGCATGGGCTGGGGAACATCCAAAGTTCCTCCCATATCCCACCCCCCTGCTTAGGTGGCTAAGTGAACAAGTGTGCAGGGGCCCGCTTTACCTCTGAGCACCCAGACCCAAGGTCCGTGCACCCCCTTCTGGGGTACAATGGTAATTCTCATTCCTCTGTGCAGACATGTAGCCCACGTGACGGTCTAGCCCCTGGCAATTTACAATTCTTCACCACTGAGGTAGAACATCTGTCTGAATGGCAGAGGCATTCGTGTGTATGGACAAGGAGCAGGGAGACTGAAAACCGGCCACACGCGGAGGGGCAGCTAGAATGGTGCGGTGTCTAAAATGTTCGGTCAGGCTCCATTGAACAAGCTGCCTGCCATAAAGGTTTCACAAACCAGTCGGAGAACACTTCAATCTCTCTGGTCATGCGATTACAGACATGAGAGTTGCGATATTACAACAGAAAAACTTCAAAACCAGACTCCAGCCAGAGACTGCTGAATTGGAATTCATTTGCAAATTGGATACAATTAACTTAGGCTTGAATAGAGACTGGGAGTGGCTAAGTCATTATGCAAGGTAACCTATTTCCCCTTGTTTTTTCCTACCCACCCCGCCCCACCCCCTGTTCCTCAGACGTTCTTGTTAAACCCTGGATTTGTGCTGGAAATGGCCCACCTTGATTATCATACACACTGTAAGGAGAGTGATCTCTTTAGATAAGCTATTACCAGCATGAGACTGGGGTGGGGGGAGAGAAAAACACCCATTTTTTCATGGTCTGTGTATAAAAACATCCTCACTGCATTTTCCACTGTATGCATCCGATGAAGTGAGCTGTAGCTCACGAAAGCTTATGCTCAAATAAATTGGTTAGTCTCTAAGGTGCCACAAGTCCTCCTTTTCTTTTTACATGAACTCTGTATCCATTATTACTAGGGTTCATAACGGGGGCTGGTCTAAGCCGCAGATCTGACAGGCTGTAGAAATGGGCAGAGCCAAGAGCGGGTTGACTTTCTGATATTTTTCAGAATCTCCTCGCTCAGGTTTGGGTTTTGCAAAGTGAAATCCCAACCTGAGACGTGTTTTGGATCCAAATTAGAGCATAAGAAAAGGAGTCTGTTTTGTCCGACATGCAGGTGCCTTGGATAAACAGTCCTGGGGCGTTTTGCCCCTTTCCAATACAGAACTCTAGTTAAGTCAACACAGCCACACGGGCATCAGTGTGATTGGAATCTGTTCCTAGGAGTGCAGTCAAGTGTAAGGTGAATTACGTAAAGAGCTGCACAGAAGAAGCCATTTGCAGCGCACAGCAAGCCCATCAACTGTGCTACGTACTCCTGAGCACAAACATCTGTTAGCTATTTACATATACACACAGCACGGTCATAACAAGCCGAGGTCAAATAACTACCCCTCACCCGTGTTGGAAGCACTTGGCTGCCTTACGGTGGACTTGATGCATGCCCGTCTCATGGCATGTTGCTCACCCTGGTCTGTAGGAGTGCGCCCATGCAACTTGGTGCAGCACCACGTACAGTAATCGGGGAAGTGGTGTGACGGGCGTTATTGCTGGAGCAAGTTCACTGTTTTCTCTCGCCATCACCACGGACCTGTCTGTGATAGCTCACTGCTCAAGTTGCAGTGGGGGAGGTTTAGGTTGGCTATTAGGAAAAACTTTTTCACGAGGAGGGTGGTGAAACACTGGAATGCGTTACCTAGGGAGGTGGTGGAATCTCCTTCCTTAGATATTTTTAAGGTCAGGCTTGACAAAGCCCTGGCTGGGATGATTTAGTTGGGGATGGGTCCTGCTTTGAGCAGGGGGGTGGACTAGATGACCTCCTGAGGTCCCTTCCAACCCTGATATTCTATGATAGCTTTACCCCTAACTCGAGAGACAGTAGCGTCTTCTCCATGAACCTCCCACCCCTCTCTCTGCTAGCCTGCCCCCAATGGGATGGCTACGGATGTCCTTGCAGGATGGACAGCCTCCTCCGTCAGTGACCATAGTGCTCCTCTGCCGATCTGTCAGCATCACCGTGGGGTCCAAGAGTGGGAAACAGCACGATGTGCCCGAGCACCACAGGGAGCGTGCACAAAGGATTCAAGGAACCGCCCCAGAACCGCTGCACCATCCCCTGTGTCTCACTATTCTTTTTATGCCCTACAGGGAGGAATCCTTGGCAGAGTGCAAGGTGGTCCCTTTTAATAGTCCATATTCTTCTTCATAAAAGTGTTCATTTTTAGCACCATATCTTGGCTGTAGAGCAGCAGCAGAGTATTAGAGTAGCACCTAATTGGCTCCAAGCAAGATCAGGGCTCTGTTGTGGTAGGTGCTGTACAAAACACATGGCAAGTGACTGTCCCTGCCCTGAAGAGCTTACAATCGAAATAGATGGCCAAAGGGTGGGAAAAAGAGAGTCCTTGTTCCCATTTTACAGAAGGGGAAAGTGAGGCATGGAGAAATCAAATGACTTTTCCAAGGTCACTAAAGATATATCTACACTGCAATTAAAAAACCTGCAGCACCGAGTCTCAGAGCTGGAGGTCAGCTGACTTAGGCTCACAGGGCTAAAACTTGCAGAGGACATGTTTGGTTTTAGGCCGGAACCCGGGCCTACCCCTCCTTGTGGGATCTCAGAGCCCAGGCTCCAGCTTGAGCCAGAACCCCTACAGTGCAGTTTTTATCCCCACAGCCCAAGCCCCACATACCCGAGTCAGCTGACCCGAGTCAGCCAGGGCTGTGCTATGGGTCTTTAATCACAATGTAGACATACCCACAGACTGCCTGTGGGTGAGTTAGGAATTGAACCCAGGTCTTCTGAGTGTTCGTTCAGGGCCTTAACTTTTAGAGCTGGGTGAAATTTTTCAATCAAAACTTGAGGCAAAAAATGCAGATTTGGTAATCCCAAACCACTTTGCCAATGTGAGTCCATTTGCCAAATAGTTTCAGTCAAAAAAAAATTCCAAAATATTTTGTTTGAACACTTTCAAAATGAAATGTTTTGATTTTTTTTATTCAAAATGAGTTTGTGTGGTGAAATTTCCTTTTATTTTTAGAAAATTAAAGAATGTTAAATTTCAGAGTAGCAGTCGGGTTCGTCTGTATCCGCAAAAAGAAAAGGAGGACTTGTGGCACCTTAGAGACTAACACATTTATTTGAGCATCAGCTTTCGTGAGCCACAGCTCACTTCATCGGATGCATGCAGCTCACGAAAGCTGATGCTCAAATAAATGTGTTGGTCTCAAAGGTGCCCCAAGTCTGCCTGTTCTTTTTGAAGAATGTTAAGAGCTCAAAATCTAAAAGTTTAATTGAACCCGACATTTTTTCAATTTGCTTAAATTTTTTTAAAACAAATGTTGTTTTCCCCTGATTTTTTTTTTTTGTAATTCACCACGCACCAAACTCCATTACTCACAGTGCACAGCAAAATCCAATCTCCCTCACTACCATTTCCCTGAATGAGCAGTTTTTCTCAGCTAAAGTCTTCTGTGTGCGCTTGTTACTGGATCAGAATCTCACCTCACCATTGCTGCCAATCCAGGTAACTCTCAAGATTGCAAAGGAAATGCTTCAGTTCTACAAGGCAGAGCAGAATCCAGACCCTTGATTGTGTTTAGATTTTCAAACTGAATATGAATGTTGTCCTCTCAGTCTTATGTTACCTTGAGTTGGTTGCTCAGTTCATTCATACCAGTTACATAGTTTAATTCAACATCGGGTCATTGTACGAGGAGAAAGCCATATGACTGCAGACCTCGATCATTAGCGACAGCAAGGGACAGATTCTGATCTCCGTAACCACCCAGGTAAATTCAGAGCACCTCCATTGAGGTGAATGGAATTGTCCTGGATTTGTGCCAGGGTTAATGGGATTGCAATCAGGCCCATAGAATCTATCCTGCATTGTCATCTGAGCCCCTCCGGATGCACAGCCTGGGAAGATGGGGGCAAAGGTGTTTTTAGGAACATCTGGTGACAGCAGGGAATGGTTTGCTCTTTGGCTACCGTTCTCCTTTATGACCAGGCTGGAACAGACTCAAGGCAAGCATTTGCAATCCAGAATAGCTCGATCTCACCCCGCTCTCCCTGATGCCATCCCCTCAGTATTCTTCTCTACCGGGAAGCGGTATGCCAGCCCTATGCCACCCAGCAAACCCTCCTTCTGCAACAGGTATTCCACCACAGGGCTATCTGGCTGTTTTCTGGAATGCCACTGAGGACTTGGGCCTCAATCTGCTCGAGGCTTTTCCCGGTAATTCCATAACAGCCCATGCCAGCCACACCTTCACTTACTCATTCTGCAGGGAATTTAGTAACAAAACAGCTGGCTGCCATCCTGACTATTGAAAAGAATAAACAAAGGCCACGTGGTTCTTATGGGTTTTAAATTGGTTCAGCTGAGACCTGTTATCTCCTTGGCAGGGGTAGGGAGGAGCTGGCAGGCTTTGAAAACAGGAAAAACTGGTCTAGTGAAAGTTTCAGGTCCCTCTGATCCTCAAGTACTGTACACAGTGGGAAAGTTCATCGGGCACAACACAGAGCAGTCATTAGTTAACATTTCTACTGGGGTATTACCCAAAGGCCACACGCTGGTTGGACCCCCCTTGTGCAAGGTGCTGGACAAACATAAAAAAGGACAATCCCTACTCTGAAGAGCAGCTCTCAGAATGCAGGAGGTGGGCTGCCCGGGTGGCACGGTGTGTTGCTACGTAGCCAGAGACTTCTGTTCTGCTTCACCTGATGAGTTCTTTCATTCCATAACCCAAACCGCCAACCGGAGCGCACACATACCTGCAGCTCTTCAGCTCGGATTAAGAATGAGGGTCTGTCTTGGGCACCGATGTCCCTGCCAAAAACCGCCTTTGGAAAGGGCTAAAAACCAGCCCCCTTTCCGAAAGCAGTTTTTAGAAAGTTGTTTGTAAAGCCAGAGCCCTTGATCTGTGTCATAACCACAGGTAAATTTGCTGCTTAACAGAGACACTATTGAGAGAGATTTGGTTTACTAAATATAAAGGGTTTGGGCCTGAGTCGACTCTCACGTTGATTTTTACTCCTGTATGTGCCAGCTAGCGTCAAACAGCATAGCTCCACCAATGTCGGTGTGTAACCGAGAGCAGGATTTGGTCCACTGACAGCAACTTCTTTATGAAAGTGCTTTGCTCCCAGAAGCAGCGAATGCCAGGGCTTTCCTGAATGAGCAAGCGACGCTGGGGATTCAATTACGTAGACAAAAGGTGGCTGCTGGGATACTTTTGTAAGTCATCCTCAGTGACGAACAACTTATTGCTACTGTGAACATCACAGGGCCAGAAACACCAGTGGAATTGCATGGAGCAGGCTCACATTGGGCTAGATTCACAACTGATCTAAACCGGCATAGCTCCATTCAAGTAAATGGAGCTGTGCTGATTTACTCTAAGTCAGAATCTGGCCCCAGGTGACACTTCGTACCCCATCCTCCTGGAAAATCTTATGCACAGGCTACCGATGGGCTCTAAGGAGAATTCCCACAGATCCTGCCCTGCGTGCTTCCTCGGTCGCAACCCTGAGCTCTTCCCATCCGTTCCACTACCACCCAATATTGAAAAATGTTCATGAAGTCGAATGGTTTCTTCTTTTCTTCCGAACTGGCTTTGTTGACCTGGCATTTTAATCTTTCTGTTAGTGGGTCGTACTGACATCCATTTATTAACCCCTTGATAAAAGCATTACAATGGTGTACAGCTAGGGTGGCTACCCTGGATGCAACTAAATCTTGTGAGAACAGCTGAGCTACTGAGGTTTCTAGTCCATGTGGAACAGCCGTGTTAACTGTGTTCAGGAAGGGGCAGCTTTCCAGCCCTGCCCAGATGGAAAACAAGCCTTCAAGGACCCTTCCTACAAGTCAAACATGACGCTTCTTAATCATAACCCAAAAGGCAAACAAGCTGTGGTATGTACTAGCTAACGCGCTGCCCTGCGAACAAATAGAAATCCTTCAGGTATTGCCACAGATCCGCCATTAGGACACTGTTCTTGCTCAGCTGATTTGGAATGTGCCTGTTACCAACCCTGGCTGCTGCTTGAAACGCAGGCTACGTGGAGTGCTTCCTGCATTGAGGATTGCCAGTTGTCCAGACTGAGTAGCATATCCTAAAAGCAAATGAAATGCTTGCCTCACAATAGACTCTTAACAAAGTTCCAGCCAAGATTGCTTTCAAAGCGCACACTGTATTAGACAGCCATTCATGGGATTGTCATGAACATCTCACATGGTTGCTTTCTTCGTAACTGACACGTGGTGTTCTGAGACCTTTCTACGGTTTTTAAACTGTAGATGTTTCATGGACTTTAGTACTGCAGGACTGTGGAATGGGTCCAAAAACTGTAAGAACTGATAGTGAAATCTCGGTTCCCTACCATGTTAATTGTAAATAGAGCACTTTCCAGTGAAGACATATGTATTCAAACAGCTCCTCTTCTTCTAGGTAACAGGTCTATACTGAAGATATCCAAAACCCCAATTCACAGCCAAACTCCTATGAAAATAACCTACCCGTGAAGCTCCTAAGGGGAATGGGGAGAACTGAAAAGCAGAAATAAATTATGATTATTTTATTATTTATTATTGTGTGTATTATCTGTATAATCATCATGCCTAGATTCCCTATTCATGAACCAGGACCCCATTGTGCTAGATGCTCTATAGATAGCCAGCAAAAAGTCCCCAGAGACTTACAATCTAAGTATAAGACAAGAGACAACAGATAGTACAGACAGATCTGGGAGTAACAAGTAAACAATGTGGCAATAGTGATCAGCATGTTTAGGCCGTGGTTTAGAGTTATTGGGCCAGACCCTCTGCTAGTGTAAGCGTCATTGAAGTTCTAAGCATCTGGTCCTATGGCTTTTAATTCCACAGTGGAACCTAAGCCCAATGGGTCTGTTTTGTGGTTTTGGATTCAGCCAAAATCTTGCGAGAACAACTGATCTACTGAGGTTTCTACTGTTTACAACCAAAATCTTCCAGGGCTACCTGGCAGGATTTCATAGAATCGGAGAATATCAGGGTTGGAAGGGACCTCAGGAGGTCCTCTAGTCCAACCCCCTGCTCAAAGCAGGACCAATCACCAACTAAATCATCCCAGCCAGGGCTTTGTCAAGCCTGATCTTTAAAACCTCTAAGGAAGGAGATTCCACCACCTCCCTAGGTAACGCATTCCAGTGTTTCACCACCCTCTTAGTGAAAAAGTTTTTCCTAACATCCAACCTAAACCTCCCCCACTGCAACTAGAGACCATTATTCCTTGTTCTGTCATCTGCTACCACTGAGAACAGTCTAGACCAGTGCTTCTCAAGCTATCTGATCTGAGGGACCGGCAATTTTTTTTCCAATGTGCGCACACACGGGCAGCCGATGGCTCTCGGACCGGCACCGGTCCGCGGACCACCACTTTCAGTAGCACTGATCTAGATCCATGCTCTTTGGAACCCCTTTTCAAGTAGTGGAAAGCAGCTATCAAATCCCCTCTCATTCTTCTCTTCTGCAGACTAAACAATCCCAGTTCCCTCAGCCTCTCCTCATAAGTTGTGTTCCACTCCCCTAATCATTTTTGTTGCCCTCTGCCGGATGCTTTCCAATTTGTCCACATCCTTCTTGTAGTGTGGGGCCCAAAACTGGACACAGTACTCCAGATGAGGCCTCACCAGTGTCGAATAGAGGGGAACGATCACGTCCCTTGATCTGCTGGCAAAGAGTGTAATGCATTTTGTCACTGTGCTAAAAGTGGCCCATTTATACTCTCAGTTAAATACCAAACATACCCAACAACCCTTGTCAGCAATGGATTTCAGCAAACCTGACCCATATAGCCCATTTGGCCTTGAACCCAGGCCCGAGCCTAAATCTAATCTGGATCCAGAGCCAAACACTGTCTCTTTGGCCCAGCTCTGCTGGTTTCTAATACCTTGTTTCATTAGTGATAACAGAGCAGAGTTCCAACAAGCCATGGGGCTTGGAAAACACTAGAGTGATTTCTAAATGTCATGGAGCTTGTCATGTGGAAGGATGCAGAGCTAAATGAAATTATACTTGGTCAAAGTCACACAGGATAAACAAATCCATTAATGGGCCAAATTCCATGCTCAGATACGCTGATGGAAATCCAGAGGGTCGCCATTGCTTTCAGTGGTGTACAGTAGAGAGGTATAGCCTAGTGGCTAGAGCACTCCACTGGGATTCTGGAGACCTGGGTTCTTTCTATTCCTGGCTCTTCCACTGGCCTGCTGGCTGACTTGGGGTAAGTCACCTCTCTCCCTGTGCCTCAGTTTCCCCATCTGTAAAATGAGGATAACCATTCTGACCCCTTCGTAAAGCACTTTGAGTTGTAGAGATGAAAAGAGCTGTGTGATAGCAGGGGATGATCACTCCAGATTTACAGCAACGTAATTCAGAGCAGAACTGGGGTGGGTGTGCTTAATGATTACTGTTGAGTCAGCTGGTCTCCCAGCTGAGAGTCCTCAGGGCTGCTTCCAGATTCAACCCATGTAGTATAGCCATGTCTGTTCCTCGTTTCCTGATGTCAGTGTCTGGCTTTTATAGGGAACTGAAATGCAAGATTGAAAAAGAGAGCACCAAAAGGGAGCTCTTGTCCAATCAGTCCCACCTCAACGAGACCCACTGTGTCCACTGCCTACAGCCCTTCAAGTTCCTGGTGAACAGCAAGCGCCAGTGCTTGGACTGCCACTTCTACACCTGCAAGAACTGCAGCCGCTACAACAAAAAGGAGCAAGCCTGGATCTGTGACCCTTGCCGCTTATCCAGGTAGAAGGGCAGGGATCAGCAGCCCCGCAGACGAAGGGGTTTCACAATGCAATGGAGCTGGAGATGAGAGGCAGTGTGGCCTAGTGGGCGGGCCCTAAGCAAGACACTCGGGAGAGTTAGGTTCTATTTTCAACTTTGCCACACGCCTATTGCTGGCCTGGGGCAAGTTGCTTCATCTCTCTGTGCCTCAGTTTCCCCATCTGTACAATGGGGATCATAATACTGCCCTCCTTTGTGAAGTGTTTTGAAATCCACATGTGAATGATGCTCCATAAGAGCTAGGCACTATTATTATGAGTAACCCCAAAGATTAGGCAAAGTAAAGCCATGGTCAAGGATCACAAAGGATCTCACATGCAAGTTCCCTCTCCAAAGAGTTTTGATGTTGTTGTTGCTAGGCAGTTCCTGTTATTTTCAGGTTATTTTCCTGAACTTTCCAGGGCCCCCTCTACACCTTCTGGGTGCCTAGTAGCAGAGAGCACAGCCTCTCTCCTTGGGTATGAGCAGTGACCCGCTGCAGCTCTCAGCACCTTTCCTCCTGTGGGGGGGAGAACAGGGCAGCCCTGGGCCGTGTTCTCATCTAAATACGGGCACGGGAACTGTCACTGCTGTATTGGCAAAGAAAAGAGGAGTGAGGATTCATTGGAGAGCTCTGTTAGGCCCTAAAGGAGCTGGCTGGAGTTGGACTGTAAATAGGGCCTTTCTGCCCCCAGGAGGAGATGGTGCTATGTCCCTGTCTCTTCCCCTCCCCGTCTTCTGGAGCAATATGCCCCTCTTCTCCCAGGGTGCAGGGAGGGAATGAACCTTGCACTCCCCAGGCGCAGGGACTCGGATGGTGACGTCCTTGCCTGAGATGCACTATACAAGGAGGCTCCTGGTAGTCTCAGCGCGCAATCTGAAACCGAAGGCGCTGGTGTCTCGGAGCAGCTGAGTGGAAGGGATTATCACCCCAGGCGTGGACCCTCTGAAGCAGTCTGTGCTCTGGGATTTGTGTGGGTGTGTGACCGAGCATAGAGTGGGCCCTTCATGATCTTGTCTTCTGGAACAGGCTGTCAGATCCTTCCGCTGCACACAGCCGGAGTTTCCATTGATAACGAGTCATAGAGAGGTTAGACCATTAGTGTTGGGGGAGCAAATAGTGACCAAAAGCCAAAACAACTCCAGACACCCGCCATATTTGTATTGCAGGCAGGGAGCATTTTTATTAAGGTTGAAACGCCAGGCAACATACCACTGCCCTGAAAACACGGCAACTTAACCAATGTGAAAATCCCTTTTGCAGTTACACTTCTATGTTGTGGATGCCCCAGAGAGATGGGGAGTAAAGAGACATCGGAGGCTCCAGGTCCATTACTGTTTACTGGCTCTAAGTGGAAAGGAGGATACATATGTGTGTGCATGGTAGTACAGTAGGGAAATAAACCCAACATCTTGCCTTTCTCTGTGTCTTCCATTGGGGCCCAATCCAACACTCAGTAAACTAAGGTCAGCGAGAGTCCTTGCATTGACTAGGATGGATCGGATCAGACATTGGCCAATGAAAGCACGACCACTCTGGCTCATGTCTGTTAGTTACCGCCTCTCTCTCTCTCTTTCTCTTTGGGCAGGATTGTGAAGATTGGCTCCCTGGATTGGTATTATGAACACGTGAGATCCCGTTTCAAGCGGTTTGGAAGTGCTAAAGTGATGCGGTCTCTCTACGGCAGGCTACAGCATGGGCAGAAAATGAACCCAACGTTGCTAGGTATGGCAAAGGGCTGCGCTCCTTTTGATCTGCCTCACGTGCGTATTTAACTAATGGTTGTGCAACTGTAACCCACACGCCTCCTGGGTGCGGTGCTCTGTCCCATCTAGTGGCACCGAGACCACTTAGAGAGAGAGATTAATGAGTCTGCTCTACAGCCTCGGTTGAGAGCTACGTAGTAGAGGCTCATGCATTTAGCTCTAGAGGTCCCAGGTTCAATCCCCCACGCTGATGAGCGGCGTCTGTTGGTGTTAACGTGACTCTTGGAAGATATACAACACAGATACATAAAAACGGCCATACGGGTCAGACCAATGATCCATCTAGCCCAATATCCTGTCTTCCAACACTGGCCAGTGCCAGATGCTTTAGAGGAAATGCACAGAACAGGGCAATTACTGAACATCATCTAGTCCCAGCATCTGGCAATCAGAGGCTTACAAACTAGTACTTATAATAATATAATACCAATTAATGCTAAGTTATTGGTATTTTTTGCTGTTAGTAAATGAGACAAAGAGTCAGTTAATTAGGATTCACTTAATTAGCTGCTCTGCCACAGATTTCCTGAGTAACCTCTGGCAAGTCTTTTAATCTTTCTGGGCTTCAGTTCACCGGCTACAAAATTTGGATTGTCTCAAATGGAGACTCAAACTGACTAGGTAAAATGTATCCCTGGTGTAACTCCATTGATACCAGGGATGAATCTGGATGTGTGTGTGTATATATATGTGTGTGTATGCTGTGCATCTATATATAAAAAATATACAAATATGGTGCTTTTATATCAGTATTCGCACTGTTGTTTAAAATATCTCTAAGCCTATAAGTGAGGGCCAGATTCCAGCCCATGCTAAGGCCTCTTTGCACTGCCAGAGCAGCACACATGGACACTAAAACTGCCCTAAAAGGGTAGGTGAGGATTTTCCTAGGTAGGAACAGCTGCCAGAGCTGTCTCCTCCGTAGGCAACGAGTTATATGGGCCCATGGTGCCCGTGTTCCACCAATATTCAGGAACATGGACCCAGCTCCAACAGTGTTTGGGCTTATATTTTCAGAGCCGTCCCGTCCATAGGACGGACCGGGGCAACCATTCTTGGCCCATGCTTTGGGGGCCCCTGCGCTTCAGGGGGACGCGGGGTCCAGGGAGCCCTGGGGGGTTAGCAGGGGGCCTGGCACCGTCAGCAGCGAGAGACCCGGCCCCAGCCTGCCCCGCTCTGCTATGCCCCACCTCTTCCTGCCCCTTCTCTGCCCCGCCCCCCCTCCATTCTTTCCCCCAGACCCCACCCAGCCTCTTCCTGCCCCTGCTCCACCCCCATTCCACCCCTTCCCGCAAGCCCCCGCCACCACACGCCTCTTTCTGGCTTCCTCCCCCGAGTGACACCAGGCACTGGCGGGATGGAGCGGAGAGGAGTGGGGTGGGCTGGGGCCGGGTCACTTGCTGCTAACCCCCCAGGCCGCCCTGGACCCTGTATCCCCCTGAAGCACGGAACCCCTCAAAGCGTGGGGCCCGGGGCGGTTGCCCCAGTCCGTCCTATGGATGGACGGCTCTGCTTGGACCCATTCTGGGCACCACCAAAAATTATACAAACCTGGTGCCCATGGTCTCCTCTGAACCCGAGACAGAGATGTGTCGGGTGCAGGGCTGGAGTGCACTGTGATCTGTTGAGCCCGGTCAGTGTAATGACCCTGAGGGTCTTATTTCAAGCCAATGGAAGCTAAAACAGCCCTCAGTTAATTCAGACGCACTCTAGTTTGGTCCGCAACCGGCTGAAGGGACGGGGTTTGAATTCACCTTCCCCGTCCCCCCAGTCTCCTCTGTGCCATGCTCTGCTCCAGAGCAGCAGAAGGGTTAGTCCTAAGCCAACATTTATGCTTCCTAACATAAAGAAACCCAAGGAGCACGGCTGCTTTTAAATAATTGACTTCAGCCGAGCGAGGGCAGTTTACACAAGGCGAAGAGCTGGCCCTTTATCGCAGAGCTTTCTCGTCTGATCGTTTTCTGCACGCTGATAAATGTTTGCAAAAAGAAAAGGAGTACTTGTGGCACCTTAGAGACTAAGGTGCCACAAGTCCTCCTTTTCTTTTTGCGAATACAGACCAACACGGCTGCTACTCTGAAACCTGATACATGTTTGTATACTGACTTGCCAGTAGGTGGCAGCGTTGGACAGTTTTAAAGACTGACAACACGGTTGCTAAAGCCTTTGGAACAGGTCTTCAGTATTCTAGAGAGTGGCCTGATGGCATATGAACATACGTTTTCAGTGTGGCCGCCCAGGGACTGGATTTATCAACAAGGCTACCATCAGCATCATATACTTAACTGCAGAACTCTGTAACAATTAGCTGCTGCCAACATGGTACGGTATCACTGCTATTTCTGAATGCACACCTTTGAGAACTGGTTCTGTTGCCTATGGTGAGATCGGGGTGGGGGGATTCTTTTCCCACTGGGAGGTCCCAGCAAATAGGTTGCACTGATGCCATGGGTGTACATTGATTAAGCCTGTATATCCTTATTCTTTTCCCAAGTCCACTAGTTCATGGAAATACAAATAGAAGCCCATGGTGTAGATAGTATTTAGTATGAAATTAAAATGATTGCTAGATCTAATGAGCACCGTTCTCAGCAGTACACCGAAAGAGTAAAGAGCATTGAGGTGTTTAGCTTAAAACAAAACAAAGGGAATACCGAAATGAGAATGAAGGATCGTAATTTGCTTAGTCTTTTTTCATCACAGAAGGGCTAGTAATTTTTTATCAGTTAAAGTACCGGTAAAATTGGCAGGCTCCTTTCACGGAGTTAATCTTCTTATAATAGCTATCATTTACTTTGGGCAACATGATAGAGTAATGCTAGGCCTTTATGATTTGTGCAGCACCCTGTCATCTACCAGACACACTGCTGAGTCCTAGATTCTGCAGGGAATTTAACGTTAAGTACGTGTGTTTAGCCCCATTGAAACTTAACGTTTGGCATTTGCTTAATTACATTGGGGAATCAGGGTCTTAACGGGTTGTTAACGTCGTCCTAACAGTGCCCATGCCGTGCTTGGCCATGCAGTCCGATACAACCCACCCCAATATATTTATCCGCCCTCTTTTCCATCCCTTCATGATCCCTTGAAAAACATGGGGATACGGATGAGCCTGGCAGCATGTCATGAGCTTCAGAAGCCCTCCGACCCCTCAGTGGGGAAGTGAACTGGACAGCTGAGTACTGTGCCCTAAGAGCTCTGCCGCCCCCAGCTAGCTGTGGATGGCCTGGTTAGCTCTCACGCCTTGGCTCCTGGCAGGTGCACATGCATCGCTCAGGCTTTCAGGCAAGGCCCAAACCATTCAGAGCCTCGCTGGCCCCCAGCGCCTGCAGCCTCACCATGAAATCACGTTGCAGGCAGCACTGATCAGGGCACAGGTGTCGTGGGCTCGCTGCGTGGAGTGTCGCTTCACAAACAAGCCGCCACTTTCTGCCCCAGCTGCGGTTTCTCAGTGGTGTTAAGACAGAGCCTCGGGTAGAGCATGTTACTGTAACCTGGCCTGGAGATGGCCAGGGCAGCGATAACTGGGGCATGGGCAGCAGCCGAAAGAAAAGGACACAATGGTATGTAGCACTCTTAGCAACCACTGCTAACGGGCCAGCTGGCCAGCAGCACCCCCTAGCTGTGAGCCTAGTAATAAGTGGCAGGCATACCCCGCAGTCAAGCAATATAGCCTTGGACACTTCCATCTTTTACTTCCCATTGTTTTAAGCATTCTTGTTCTTTTCCTGGCTGAGTCTCTGCTACCTGTCCCTCATGCATGCCCCACTGTGTGTTAGGTGCTGGCTAAGTCACCCTGAACCAGCTGGCTTAGGTGGGTATCATGCATATTATATTCCATGCCAACTTGCTATGGCTGCTGCATAGACATGCTGGACAGGAAGGGGTGATGGAACGGAGCCTGGTGCAAACTTGGCATGAGCAGAAGAGCAGTGATCCAACTATGCCCTCTCTGAGCTCTTGGAAGGAAGTGGCAGAGCCACTCAAGTGATCCCAGATGTGCCCCAGGAGTATCTGCAGATAGAGTGCCCATTCATGCCTGCTGTCCTGGATCCTGACCCAAATCCCATTGAAGTCAGTGACAGTCTCCATGGATTCCACTGGGAGGTGACTCAGTCCTGTGGTGATGCTGAATGAATCCCAGTGGAACAGGACCTTTGCCATACGTTATCCTGACACTGAGAAGTGCCCATCACCCACAACTCCCTAGTCAGGCTATTAAATAGGGTAACAAAACCAACTGTGTGTTTGTTGCAGGAGAGCACTGTGCAGATGTTGGTGCCAAATACATAAAGTGTGAACTAGCTGCATTAAGCCTTTTTTATGACTCTGGAGCATGTGGCAAAATCTCACTGATTTTGAGTCCAGTTTTGACTCCAAACTCATGGTCCAGTTTTTTAAATTTGCTTTTCTGATTGTGCCTTGAGAATGCTGGAGAACAGACTCGAGCTCCTGCTAAGCTTGGTTCTGGAAGTTGCTTTGTGTAACATACCTGTAAAAAGTGTTTATTTTTCTTCGTACTTAGGTCTTCATGACCGAGTTTACAGCTTGCCAGACATCAACAGTAAGTCAGCTTTTTTTAATGCCGTTTAAAAAGGAAATCGTAGCAGTGGGCTGCTCTGACCACTCAGTGTGGTACTAGTGGAGGTCCCCAAATCTTCTGCTTTCTTGGTTCATGTGAGCCCAGCCTGTTGTTGTACACTTCAGAATAGTGTATATCAGGAGGGGCGATGGTAAATTGGAACCTCCATAATGTTGATCCTTTTTCACTCTAACAATTGATGCCTGTTCTGAGACTTCTGTTTTTCCGATTTAAGCTCTGATTCAGCAGTGCTCTTAATCACATGCCTATCTTTAAGCACATGAGTACCTTGTTGAATCTGGGCCTTGATAATGTCATAACTGGGGGTTCTTGCCAGTGATAATCAAAATTTCCCCAATTCCTATAAATGGGCGTTTTGTCCATCTCGGTTTTGGCTAAAGGGCTCTCTGGGAATAAGAAAAGGAGGACTTGTGGCACCTTAGAGACTAACAAATTTATTTGAGCATAAGCTTTCGTGAGCTACAGCTCACTTCATCGGACGCATGTAGTGAAAAATACAGTGGGAGATTTATATACACAGAGAACATAAAACAATGGGTGTTACCATACCTGATCACTCTTGTTACAGTGTGTATGGTAACACCCATTGTTTTATGTTCTCGGTGTATATAAAATCTCCCCACTGTATTTTCCACTGCTTGCGTCCGATGAAGTGAGCTGTAGCTCATGAAAACTTATGTTCAAATAAATTTGTTAGTCTCTAAGGTGCCACAAGTCCTCCTTTTGCTTTTTGCAGATACAGACTAACACAGCTGCTTCTCTGGGAATGTTACTGTTTGGGGTTGTGGATTATCTGTGCTTTTCAAAGCAGTATTGACTCCCATTGAGATCAATGGAGCTACTCCTTACAGTAGTATCAGGTCTGGAAATCAAGGGTTGTGATCCATTAATATAGAAGGGTTAGCACAGAAGGGTGAGGAGATCTGGATTTTCTCTTGATTTTCCCTGCTTTATATAAGGGGGCAGGTGAGGATCAGGAGCAAAATTATATTGGGCTGGAGTTAGAGGTAAGAATAAGCAAATCTAAACTGAACTTTAGAATCACTGGCTTAGACTCACTGAGGTTCTCCGAGACTCAGACTCACACCAATCTCCTGTCATGTAATTTAACCATCACCTCTTAATTAGGCCTAGTGAGTCCATGTTGGTGAATCTTTTACATCAAAGAGCTGGAAGATGGGTCTGCAGCAGGAAGAACAACTAGTGAGAGGATATAAGATGATACAAGTTTTTATAAGAAGATACAGGTTGTGAACCACGGCCACATACACCACTGTCATCAAGACACATCGCATCTGGAACCGTCAGCTCCAGGAATGCTGACCTATATCTCTTGAGCTAAAGGAGACTTCCCTGTGCTGTAGTAGGGTGACACAGCGTATATTCCTTGGATCAGCCACTAGAGTGAGACATGATCACACACTAAGGCAGTGTGTTAAGAAAGCATAGGCCCATGAGCACCTCTTGACGCCAATGACTCCAATAGGAGCAGGAGCTGCCCCCAAGAGGCGTTATAAGAGGAACACCAGTATAGGCCCATCGGGTTGCCATCTCTGAGACACATTGGCTTCCCCACCCAACACCACCACCAACAAAAAGGGTCCCAATGCCAACCCTGGCTAACGGTTACTGAAATGTCCTAGAGAACCATTGTACACGCACGAACACCATAACACTAAGTTTATTTTTATGTTTAACTGTCCCAAGTAGAAAAAAAAATTAAATCTTTTCACCAGCAGCTGCAGCAGTAAGAAAACCAGCAAGGCTGGTTAAAAACCAGCCACATGGCAACCCAAGGGTAGCCAACAGACAATGTTCCTTCAGCCGCGCGATGGCTGGAATGCTTCAGCCTGCAGCTCTGAAATCTCGTCCCTGAGTGGTGCTGGGGCTACCAAGCCCTTGATGCACAATGTTTGCTTGTTCTCCTTCCCAGGTGAGTGCCAGCTGCATGCCGGCAGTGGGGTGGGCAACGACAGCGATGATGAAGATGACCTCATGGATGGCGCCGAAGCTGAGCACTATACTAGGGTGAGCATTTACCTCTGTGGACATGCCATGCCTCATTCTACGTGCTTTGGTGTGGACTGTGCTCTTCCCCGCTCTGGGCTTTCTTAGCTGCGGAGGGCTTTCTCTGCAGGGGTTTCTGTTGCTTTGGTTTTCTGATACAAACCTATCTTCCCATGTCGCCAATGTAAATGCTGTAAAGAAAGTGCTGGACACCCGCCCTCAGGAAATTAGGCCCCTTTGTGGTGTCAAACTCCCAGAAATTGATGCTCCCAAAATCACTAGCCCATTTTGACCAGGTTTCCTTTCCCCTGATTAATATGAGCATCCTGGTTCTCTCAGAGTGACACATTGTGACAGGTTGGGGGTCCCGTCCAGTGCAGGGTGAGTGCACCCTATCCTTCAAGCCGCCATTTGCTTCTAGGCAGTGAGGCCTAACGGTTTAAGTCTACCGACTGGCTCTTTGCTATAGGGCTGTAAGGCCTAGCGGCCAGAGTCAATGACAATACCCTGACTCCCAGGGCAGTTAGATTTAGTGGCCGGAGTCAACAGGGTTGGGCCGCCTCCCAGAGGGGCGGCAGCCAGGGTAGGGAGACCCGGGCCCTCCCTGCTCCACTGGATCTCAACCCAGGGCCCTGGTAATGTGCAAGTGAGCTCGCCACGTAGAGGGGATTCGCCAGAACCATGCTGACTACTGTAGGGACAATGGCTAGTCCCTCCCGGGGCTACTTCCTATCGTGACTTCTGCAGTCCTGATGTAGACATCTTCAGGGTCTCTGGGCTCCTCTGGATGCACCAATCCTAGGGGCTCTGACCTCCAAGTGGCATCCTCAGGTACCTGGCTGTCTGCCTGAGTCTCGGTGTCTCTGGCTCCCGCAGTCTGGGGCTTCCACCGCTCCCGGACTGGAGGCTGCAGCATATGTCCATCTTCTCTGGCAACTAGACCAGACTGACGGGGGCTGCTCCCTCTTATACGGGTGCTACACTGTGAGCATGCCCAGTTTGGACATGGGGGCGTGGCTTCCTCAGCCCACACTGAGGAGTTAACCCTTCCCCGTCCAGTGCGGGGTGAGTGCACCCATCACACACACCAACCACCTTTTTCTAAATAGGAAGGAACAGTGTGGCTTAGAGGGCAGAGCGCTAGACTGAGACCTGGGTTCTAGTCCTGGGCCTGGTGGGTGACCTGTTGCAGTCACTTTGGCCCTCTGTGCCTCATTTTCTCTCTTTGTAAAATGGGGATAATAATATTGACCCTCCTTTATACAGCACTTTTAAGATGAAAAGCCGTAAGTGCGAGCTAGGTATTGTTAAATAGATTCTAAACGTCACATTTCATTTTCTATAGGTCAGCCCCTTAGCCAGCTTTATTACCACATCCATTTGTTAAATCATTGGCATTATCTGGGGAGGTAATTGTTTCTTTCAGTTGGTCTCCTGGAAATGCAGTCACTTCATTTCAATCTAACCGGTTAAAGATACAAACTGTCCTTCCCCAGAACTATGCCTGCACTATGGCCCTTACAGTGGCATGGCTGTACCCACTGCAGCTGGGCCACTGTAAGGTCTCCTATGTAGCCATTCTATGCCTGTGGGAGAGAGCTCTTTCATCAGCATAATTAACACCCCCCCAAGAGCGGTGGTAGCTGTGTCAGCGGCAGAGCATTTCCCTCCAACACAGCGCTGTTCATACCGGCGCTTCTGTCGGTGAAACTTCTGTCGGTCGGGGGGGAGGTTTCACACCCCGATGGACAGAAGTTTTACTGACAAAAACGCTAGTGTAGACATAGGCTTAGTTTGGTGAAGAATCTCTTTTGGGGGCATAAGCATCACACAATGAAGTGTAAAATTCCACACAGGCCAAATAAATTAGATCTAATTGCAAGGGGCATTTTAAGGAGCGGAGATGGCAGTGCCTCCTAGCTGTGGCTATCTCTGAATGATCCCCTGGCTGAAAAGGGGGACGCATGTTTGAGGATTCCACAGCAGCTGTTGGAATTCTCTGTGAAATCTGAGCCAATCTCACTTCCCCATAAGTCCTCAATGAACCTGCAGTTGAGTTTCTCCTCAACAGCCCAGAATACTATGGTCTTGCCCGAAAGATCATAGAATCATAGAATATCAGGGTTGGAAGGGACCCCAGAAGGTCATCTAGTCCAACCCCCTGCTCGAAGCAGGACCAATTCCCAGTTAAATCATCCCAGCCAGGGCTTTGTCAAGCCTGACCTTAAAAACCTCTAAGGAAGGAGATTCTACCACCTCCCTAGGTAGAATCATAGAATATCAGGGTTGGAAGGGACCTCAGGAGGTCATCTAGTCCAACCCCCTGCTCCAAGCAGGACCAATCCCCAATTAAATCATCCCAGCCAGGGCTTTGTCAAGCCTGACCTTAAAAACTTCTAAGGAAGGAGATTCTACCACCTCCCTAGGTAACGCATTCCAGTGTTTCACCACCCTCCTAGATCAATGAATTCTTAGGGAATCTTTCCATTCACTTCAAAGCACACTGGAATAGACCTTGCTCATCGGATCCACACCAATATTGGATATCATTCCCATTCTCATTTACACACCTACTCTTTAAATAGGAAGAAATGTGATCCACATTCTGCCCTCAACCACCCAGACAGCTCCACTGACATGTCAGCAGGGTTGCATGGCAGAAAGAGAGAGCAACATTTGATCCATAAATACAATTAGGCAAAGCAGTAATGTCAGACCTGTAGCCAGTAGAGAAGAAAAGACACAACCAGTAACATAGGCAGAGATAGATCATTATGGGCTGAAAGAGTCATCAGACCCCTTTTTAAAGACCAGTTGCGTTTACACTGAATTTTTCTTTCTTCTACTTTCTATGCTTTCTAAGATGCGCAAGACAAAGCGCCTGCTGTCTGTTCATCCCTTTGATTTTGAACTGGACTCAGAATATTCTGCTCAATCACGTCGTCAATCTTTGCAGCTTTCTCAGACTCCGGTCAACCAGGATGGCCACCAGGTATGGGGAGGTGGTTGAGGACTGCTGTTCTCTCATTCCTTGCTCCCTTCCTTTCTTGTCTTCTACTGTCCAGCTGCTTGGAGTTTCCAAGGGTATAATGTTGATTAGCTTTTCCCCCTTGCTTTTTTTTCTGCCACATAGACCTTACTCCTGATGGCCATGAATCAGAATGAGGATAGTGAATTGGAGTGAGGACGGGTGAGCTAGGATGGCAGGAGATTTGGAAAAGATTGTGTCCTCTGGTCTCATTTTCTTCTGGGCTTAATTACTTGTTTTTAAATTGGCCCCTGCAGGAATCGGATTGTTTCTTTGCAATCCCACATGAACATGGGCTCAGTTCATTTCTAGCCTCAGTGGAAAGGGATAAAGTTGGCTTCTTGTGGTTCCAGCCAGCTGCTCTTGCTAGAGATGGAGAGCAAGGCAGGCTGGGAATTGTAGTCCTTGTATCCACAATTGTAGTACTGGGTTCTGTCAAAGTCGGCTGAGGAAAGGACTGGGAAATATGAAGACTCTTTTCTCCCTGTTCTGTGGGAAACCTGAAGGGAGCTGAGGTACTTCTCTAAGCAGGAGGGGCATGTAACCAACCCACATCTGTTTTCTCTGTAATTTTGTTCCTGTGTTTACGCTGAGGCAGGCCCCTCTGGGGAGGAGCTAAGGCCATCTAAAAAGACTGATCCATAAAGTCCTGACAGGCAAAGCTGTTCTTATTGTTTGCAAAACTCCTGGGGCCTGGCTCTCCTAATTGGCTTGGCCTGTCACAGCAAACCACATGGAGAATGACCTTCTGAAAAAGAGAGGGAATTGTATGGGTAGCGGAAGATTTCCCAATGCTGAAAAACAACAATTTTGCATAATTATTGCATAACAGTTGTGCAGAAGAATACAAAACCAGCTTCATAATACATCGATACTTCTTCCGGTCATCAGTGGCTGTTACCAGCCATTGCAAACGGAGAGATGTTAGTACAGTAGAACCTCAGAGTTAGGAACACCAGAGTTACAAACAGATCAGGCAACCACACACCTCATTTGGAACGGGAAGTATGCATTCAGGCAGCGGCAGAGACCAAAACAAACAAAAAACAAATACAGTGCAATACTGCCTTAAACATAAACTACTACAAAAATAAAGGGAAAGCAGCATTTTTCTTCTGCATAGAAAAGTTTCAAAGCTGTACTAAGTCGATGTTCAGTTGTAAACTTTTGAAAGAACAGCCATGACGTTTTGCTCAGAGTTATGAACATTCCGGAGTTACGAACAACCTCTATTCGTGAGGGGTCCCTAATTCTGAGGTTCTGCTGTTCCTAGATTGAACAACACACCCAATGACTGTGAAAGTCACACCTCGACGTAGCATGTACAACATAAGAGATTCTTCTTCCTTCCCCAGTCCTGAAGAAGAGCTCTGCATAGCTCTAAAGGTTTATCTCCCACCAACAGAAGTTGGTCCAATAAAAGATATTACCTCACACACCTTGTCCTGTCATAAAAGATCCATGTATTCTACTTGATGCACAAAAAAGCAGCATCTCTTGCTTGATGTCCAAAAGGCAGACAGAGTTTTTCTGAAATGTTCCGAACTGACTTGCACACAGGCTAGTGGTGTGCAAACCTCAAAAGTAAAGAGTAGTGGTTCAATTTGTACAAGAGCCCAGATGTTTGGGTGCTGATCTCAGCCTTAATTCACTCCGTGCAGACTTCATGGAGTTGCAGGACTGGATAATCCATTCTTGCTTCTGGTTAAGTCAGAAATACTGAGTTGCCTTTTTTTTCTTTTTCCTGCTACCTCAACACTTAAAACCCGTCTCCTGGGTAGAACCAGGAAGTGCTAAGAAATGTAACAATAACTTTTTAGTTGAAAAGTCAGCCAAACCTTGGAGTTTTCAAACTCCAAAATAAGTTTGATAAAGCTTTTGGGGCAAACCGTGTAGGTTGGTTCTAGCCTGTCTTTGTGAAGGACACTGTGCTTGTAGCCTATGAGAAAATGATCTCTCTTTAAGAACCATCTGAATATAACCAGGGTTTTGGGAGCCACATTATTGTTTATTCAGTAAAAGGACTTGACATTTTAAAAACATAGACACATGGGCTGAGATTTTCAAGGCTACTTAGGGGATTGTGATGCCCAATTCCAATTAAAACTAATGGCAGTGGGGTGTACTAATTCCTTAGGCAAGCATTTCAAATCCCATCCACTTTTAGGTCTTGGTTCAGGAATTGGAACTAGAAAGTTGATCCACTAATTCACTGGTGGGGAAAAATAACCTGAAAATATTTTGCTTGAAAGTGGGTTTTGGGGAAAGGGACACACTGCTTATTTATAGGTACTGACCCATGTCCTCTCTTCTCAGTCATTCCCGGATTTCCCTGATGCTGGCGAGGACACCTCCCGGAAGGAGACAATGGTTGCTGAAGCAGACCTGGCTGCAGTGTTCCACCAGATCCTTCAGGAGCAGGGACAACATATGACCCCTCCAGAGCAGGAGTTTAGCACTGAGGTCCGGCTGACAGTGAACTCACAAAGGAAGAGCCTGGAAAGGAATCCCAAACCTGGTAGGCTACACTGACCAGTGTCCTGTCCCATTTGAGGAAAAGCAGCTGGGCCAGCAGTTCTAACAGAATGGAAATGTTAATGGTTCCGGACTCTTAAAAAATAACTAAACTACTAAAACACACAGGGCCTGACTTTCAGGTGCATAACCGTCCATCTGATTTGCACATGCAAATCAGCTTATGTAGCTAGCTGGTCATCTGGGCATAAGCAACCGATCATCCTGGCTCCAAAGCAAGGAATGCCACCTTCCGAATCACCAGCCTCACTCCCTGCAGCGCTCTGGGCTGTGCTAGGAGGTCTCTCGGGTCTACCTTGCTTAGCGTGTCAGATGAAATTGAAAGCCAAAGTAGCCTTGCTTCAGGCCTGAGTGCAGCCACATTTTAACTTGCTCAGCCAGATTCCCATCTGGTGTAAATCATCCTAGTTCTAATGAAGTCAGTGGAGCACTGCTGATCTACACCAGATGAGGATTTGGCCACCGTAGCAGAGCAGTGGCTCAGTTGCGTATGGCATGATGACAGCTTATGTCCTCATTTTCAAGTTGTGCATCAAATGTACTCATTTAAAGAGTACTGTCATGCTTAAATCTGTTTGGGGAGATTTCCCTGGCTCCGGAGCCTGGTGCAATCAAACCCTCTCCTAAGGGAATCAGGAGTTTATGGATACTATAAGTTCTCTAGCGAATGAGATTAAAGAAAACAAATTCTTCTTTCACTAATGTGCTTTCTCCTACCAGGGTAACAAAGCAAAATGTGCATGGTGCATAGCTTAAACATGGGCTGTCCTAAAATATAATCTCCCGTGTGTTTTTAATGTATTGGCTGGATTTATTAACACCCAGGTGACTGTGACCACTGAGATTAGCCGAGCTAGAGGTAAATAAAATGGAGGTACTATATAGAATAAAAATAACACTCTGGAACTGACTTAAAAAGCATTTAACAAGGCTTTTATTCATTTCTCCCAGGTTTGAGACCTGATCCAAAGTGCACTGAAATCAATGGAAAGTTCCCTTTGACTTCATTGGTTTTCAGATTAGGTTTTCTGAGCTCAGCTCCCAAGACTAGTGAAAATGTAGACTCTTTACGGTCTGGTAGGTGAAGTCCTTGATCCACCCACAGCTGTGGTTATTCACACTTCCCTGCACTGCCCCGACATCTTGTTCTGGAGAGTTCGCCTGTGGGGAATCATTCCAGTCCTTGGTCTTGGTACTGAGCCTGCCAGCAACGGTGCCAGTTGGGCAAGTGGGTCTTGGGATGTGGACCTGTCTCCACCAGGAACCAGGCTGAGACCACCAATGAATGTCACATACACGAGGGAAGTAGCTGCTAGATAGAGCTCAGTCAGCAGCTACCTGGGTTGGATTTGAACCCGTGAATATAGCAGTGAAAGACCTAGACCATTGTCAATCCGCTAAGTAGTCCAGCTGCCTCCCTGAAGTCCTGTAAGATGCTTTTCACTGTGAGATAATACTTTCCCCCATAAAGCACCTTTTGGGTGAGGGTCTCTTAATTAAGTCTTGCAAAAACCCTAAGTGGGACGATTCCTAGTTTAACTGACTGGAAAGCAGAGGCACAGAGCGGTACTGTACATACACATAGCAAGAGACGGTTCCTGTGTGCTCTGATCATTAGACCACGCTCCATCCAATGTAGCATAGAAACTGTAATGTCAATCCTGTTTGTTCTGAGCACTCGAATTATTTTAAACTGGGTTTCAAGCCCCACTGATGTATCTGCTCTCTTAAATGTTACCTCTGGATAACAACCCGCCCTGTAGCCCCGATGAAACAGTTGTCTTTCCATGCCTACATGATGCAGTTCACTGAAAGTAAGGGACACACGCCTTGACACACGCCTTGAATGAGCTCAGGGGCTTTATATCTAAGCGATTCGTAGCTTTCTCTTTGCTGGCATGAAAAGCCCTCTAACTTTGTTACCTGAAAGCTTGGCGTGGTGAGTATAGGACACTATGGGTATTCTCACAGAGGATGCATTCGCTTTTGCTTTGAATAAGCTATTGCTGTTAGAGTATCCACTGCTACAGTTTGGAAAGGGAAGAACTTGTCAGCTCTTCTAATGAGGCATCACAGTGTGATTTATTTAGCAGGCTTGTGAGCGTCTGGTCTGAGGAACTGATACAAAGTCCACTGAAGTCACTGGTGTTCTGTAAAGCTATTTAGTGCTTTTTCCTAATATTGTTGCTGTTTCCTTTTTCACCTCTCCTCACCCATCCTTCCGCGGGCTTTTCCTGAAACCTAAGATGATAATCCCTGCCCTGAGCCTCCAGTGAGTCGAACCCGTTCTGTCCCCAAAGGCGGCCCATGGAACAAGCAGCACCGACCCCAGTACTCGGCGGATATGGACACCTCCGATGAGGACGTAAAGGGAGCCCAGAAGATACCTGTCTACCAGCCCCATCACATGAAACGCCGAAACAGAGCCTCCTCCCAGGAGAATATAAACCACTCTGGAAATCAGGTAACAAAGGGATTTTAAACCATTCCCAGTAACTTGTATGATCTGTTCCATGGCTGAGACTCTGCAACCTAAGTCACCTTTGAAAGAGAATGGTTCAGGCAGATGGGTCTCATAAATGGTGGCTCTGGTACAGTGAAATAATAATCTTCTCCAGAGCTGGACTAGCTGCTCTGATGGATGGTGAGAGGGCAGAGAGAGCACACTGTATGCAATCAAGAAAAGAAAAGGAGTACTTGTGGCACCTTAGAGACTAACCAATTTATTTGAGCATAAGCTTTCGTGAGCTACAGCTCACTTCATCGGATGCATGCATCGGATGTATGCATCCGATGAAGTGAGCTGTAGCTCATGAAAGCTTATGCTCAAATAAATTGGTTAGTCTCTAAGGTGCCACAAGTACTCCTTTTCTTTTTGCGAATACAGACTAACACGGCTGTTACTCTGAAAGCAATCAAGAAAGCAACTCCAACTGCCTGTAAAACCAAGGGATCAATCCAGCAGCACAGGGGC
The DNA here is from genome assembly GCF_965152275.1 of Natator depressus. Lineage (NCBI taxonomy): Eukaryota > Metazoa > Chordata > Testudines > Cheloniidae > Natator > Natator depressus. The sequence goes on along the minus strand of NC_134244.1, from coordinate 68,852,489 downwards.
ACTCCAGCCACACCCACTGATCCCACTCACAAGCCCGGTGCTAGGGGCCAAGAACGGTGTGGCCTGGAGTAGATATACCAGAGAGTCCACCACTGCAGAGAAAATCCCCAGGAGACTGGCTAAGTTGGTTTTGCAGCCCCTTTGCATTGCCAGAGTAGTGAAAGGAGCTGTAACTTTGGCTATGACTACACTACCGCGGTAAATCGACCTATGCTACACAACTCCAGCTACGTGAATAACATAGCTGGAGTCAACGTACCTAAGGTCTAGTTATCATGGGGTCTACACTGCGGGGGGGTCGATGGGAAAAATCTCCCCGTCAACTTACCTTACTCTTCTCATCAGGGGTCGACTGGAGAGTAATCTGCAGTTGATTTGACGGGTCTTTACTAGACCCGCTAAATCAACTGCCAGTGGATCGATCTCAGAGCGTCAATCCCGGCTCTAGTATAGACCTGCCCAGAGTCTAGGATCTGTCTCTTAAGATATTTTCCCGGTACCATTTTATGGCTGGCTGGCACCTAACTATTCATATCCCATGCCACATTGTGGGCCACGTTCTGCTCTCAGATCCAGAAGGGAAGCGGGTTGATTCCATTGCGGGTTGCACCAGTGTAACCAGGTGTGGTTCTGGAAGTGCACATTTAAAGCCTATCAATGCTCCCGAGTTATGTGCCTGGGCGGAGGGAGACCAGGCCCTTCTATCTCTGTCCCCTTCTTTACACGGAACATTGCTGGGCCTATCGTCGTTTCCCCACTCCGTCCTATTCGCCACCACGTTTTTTTAGTTCAGCAAGAAGAGGAAATGGAGTTCTACTTCACGCTCCATTTAGCTGTAATAAAAAGCCCAGCCTGTTCCATATAGTCTATAAGCTGCCTGTAGTTTCCTATGCACCTGAAAAAGGCTTTACTCACATGAATGGATCAGTGCTTTAGGAGCCAATGAAGCCTTGGAGTGGAATAGCTGCTCACCTTCGTGATCCTCTTCTTCTTTTGTCGCTCTTGGAGTGTTCCAACAGCAGTTGGAAACAGTCACTCTGACTCATCTCATACCTTTGATCAGTGATCCCAAGGGGAAAAGCTGCAAATGTTGCTTATTTTAGGGTGGGGGGAAGGGAGTTAGATTTCTTCCCCCTGTATTGAAGGTTTTAAACAGATTACAAAACTGCAGGTTGATTCAGCAGAAAACCTGCTCATCCACTAAACAAAAGCACACAGTGGTATTTGAACAAGCAAACATGCAGTTAACATACAGGACAATTTCTAAGCTACATTTACAAGAAGTGGACATGTCTGGGTTCTTTGCACATCCTAAATATCAGCTGCATTCAGTGGGTGTCTAGGGGTGGGCAACAAATGTGCACTCTGACCCGAGGAGCATGAAAGCTGAGGCTTACATGTTGAAAGCTAGTTTTAAACAAGACTGTGCTTTCCCTCCTCTTCCTAAGTTCCTTCAATGCCTATTGTAAGTAGTGACTGTCTTTCATTTTACATTAAATGATAAAACATGAACTGGATATATGTATCCACATGCAATGAACACAGTACGTTACCATGGGCAAGTAGGGCCAAATTCTGCTTTCGTATACAGCCACACTGGCTTATTGACTTCAAAACAATACTCGGATCAGTGTGACAGTTTATTGAAAAAGGACAGATTTAAACCTAAAAGAGAAAAACCACACACTTACTACAAAATAGCTTTTCTGGAAATGACTAGAAAATGTGAATTATAATAATCCCTAGCTCTTCTCTAGCACTTTTCATCAGCAGAGCTCAAAACAGCTTTGGAAAAAGAGGGCAGGATACTGATCCTCATTTTATATATGGGAAACTGAGGCACAAAGGGACTTGCCCAAAGGGTCACTCAGCAGGCCAGTGGCAAAACTGGGAATAGCACCCAGGTGTCCTGAGTTCCAGCCACGTGATTTATTTACTAGGCCACACTGCGTCCCCGTAACAAAGCAGATCCTGGGGTCCAACACACAGCATCAGTTTTTAGGTACAGCTGGCCAAGAATCTTTGACAAAACTTGCAATTTTGGCACATGTCTTCATAAAAATGACTACAAATTTCAATGGGAAAAAAGATCTAATAATTTCAGCAACCATTTTCAAATTACATCCTGTTTTTCAACCAGCTCTACTCTTAGGGAAAAAATTACCTGCTTGAATACACCTTTCTGTTTTTTAGAGGAAGAATTGTTCAACCAAATATTATTTTCAGGCCAAAAAGCCTCTGAGGGAAAATGGGAAACAACCACTTTTTATACTGGAGAACAAATGGGCTGGCCTGAAAAAGCGGTAAGATGGTATCACAAAGCTCACCTGGGATCACCACTGATAAAGCTCTCCAGAGCAGCCTTTAAGCCAGAGGAGTCAAACTCGTCTGCCTATAGCAGTCAGGAGATCTAGCAATGTCATGCCCATCAATAACAGGTGCACAGCTAAGTCTTGCAACATTGTCCTAACGTTTATCCATAATGCCCTAGTCTAACTGCTCTGATGATAACATAGAGTGGCCAACTTTCTAATGTCCGAAAACTGGATGCCCCTGCCTCACCTCTTGCCTCTGAGGCCCTGCCTCCAGCCCCACCTCTTCCCCCAAGGCCCCGCCCCTCCCGCTCACTCCTCTCCCCCTGTCGCTTGCTGCTCTCCCTCTCAACTCCAGCGTGAGCAGCCCCAAGGGACTTGCAAACCCCAGCTCCCGGGCGGGCTGGGAGTGCAAGTCAGAAGAGCACTGTGGCCACGCAGGTGCAGCCAGGCAGCCCTGCTGGGGAGCTAGGATGTAGCCCCCCACCTGCCCCCCTTTGCACTGCCTGCCCTCAGGGCCGTCCTTACCCATACGCAAAGTACGCAGCTGCGTAAGGCACCAGGAAATTTGGGGCATGCTGCTCCAGCCCCTGCCCCGCCTCTTCCCCATGACCCCCACTCCTGCTCCGCCCCAGCCCCGCCTCCACTCCCCTGAGAAGTGCAGCAGGACCGGCCCCAGCCTCGCCGATGGTGAGTGCAGGGGGGTGGTTCCCCCCTGCCCCCCAAGCCAGTCCTGCCCCCCAAGCCAGCCCCACCCCCCGCGGAGGCCTGGGGCCCCAGACACGCACCCCATGGGGGGGCTGCGTAGGGCCCCAGAATAGCTAGGGACAGCCCTGCCTGCCCTGCCCAGCAGCCCCCTTCCTCGCCCACTCGCACCCTCCCCGCCCTGGAGCCGCCTGAGAGCTCGGCCAGGGGAAGCGCCGGCTGCCAGGGCAGCTCGAGTTCCTTCCCTCCCGGGGAACTGCGGCCTGAGCTGCTGCGCGCGTGCTGCCGCGGGAGCCGCCACTTCAGGGCCAGGCAACAGGCTGCCACTTCCCCCCCTGCCTGCCGTAACCAGCCTTTTAGTGTCCAGTCAGTACATCTGACCGGACTCTGCCAGATTCCCTTTTTGACCGGGCTTTCCGGTCAAAAACCGGACACCTGGCAACCCTAAGCCCACAGCAGTGATGACTCCTTTGCAGATAATTAGGTTGATCCTACAAAGTTGATCCTACTTAGTTCTACCACAAGTGCAGGGGACTGGACTAGATGACCTCTCGAGGTCCCTTCCAGTCCTATGATTCTATGAAACACCATCATAAAGTATTGCCAACCCCAAGTGTTCAAAAAATCATAGATTCATTGAGTGTAAGGCCAGAAGGAACCATCTCACGTCCTTTATAGCACAGGCCCAAGAATTTAATCCGTTAGTTACCCCATATTGAGCCTAATAACTTGTGTCTGATTAAAGCATTGCTTCTAGAACAGCATCCAGTCTTAATCTGAGATCTTCAAGAGATAGAGAGTCCACAATTTTCTTTGGGTAGTTCGTTCCAGGGGTCAATCACCCTCACTGGTAAAATTAACCAAAACAAAACTGTGCCTTATTGTAATCATAAGTCAGGACCCCAAAATCATGACAATGGCTTAAAAATCATGAGATTCTTAATAAAAGTTGGGGTGGAGGATTCCTACTAGTCCTCTGGTTTTTCGAGTCTTTGAGGGCAGGAACTCTTTTTTTCAGGCTTTTTCTGCATCCCTGAGGACTAGAAACTTTTTTTTTTTAATTAAAATAGAGATTCTCACATAATCACCTGAATCCAGGAGCTGGGGCTTTAAGGAAAAACATTAGCAATCATGAGACCTGTGAAAAGATTATGAGAGTTGGCAACACTGGAATCAAGGATAAACATAGTTGGTCTCTGTTTAGGGCGCAGTCCTTCCCGCATTGAAAATGGTGCTAAAACTCCCACTGGCTTCAGGAAGAATTGAAACCGCTATTGTAATTTATTTTTATAACAAAATATTTACCACTTCCCCACCGTTTCCCTCCAAAAATTCTCCTAGTCCCATGTGTTTCAATGGAGTTAAGTGCTCCTGGTTTTCTCCTCAAATGTCTTTCTTCATATCTTTCGAATGTTCGCACAACTTAGGGATGGTCCAAACCCCCAGGAAGTCAGTGGGTATTGAATCAGGCCCGAAGTGAACAGAATGCATAATGGATGAACCGGTCTTCTGGGATACTTGTATGTAGAATACCCTTGTCACCTGTTCCCAATACAGGGAAGAGAGGTGATACCATGTGCAAATGCCAACCAAAAGCAAAGCAAACAAGAAACGTAGGGGTCCCTGAATTAACCAAACCCCCAAATTCTGGAAGGTTTCAGATGTCTCCTGAATCTTCATAGGATAATTGAGGTTTTGGCAGCAGATCCTCAGCTGGTGTAAATTGTCCTAGCTCCGTTGAAGTCACCAACTGAGGAGCTGTCCTCTACTGTTTGTTTGTGGTTTTTAAAAAAACTTTAGTGCTGAGAGGTTGTCTGCCAGCCCTCATCATGCAGCCAATACAGCAACATTATAGCTCCTAATGGAGATTTATGGAGGACGCGCCAGCCTGAGTCTAACTGGTGTTGCATATACTAGGTTCTAATAAATTGGGCAAAGCCTAAGGACTAATCTGATTGTATCTTGAACTTGCCTGACTGAGTCTTTGCAGTTTTACAGCATGGCTCTGGGTAACCATATTACTGCTGAAATAGCTCAGTAGACCCACGATAGCGCTTGGGGCTGAATTGTGCTCTCAGTTATACTCCTGTAACCTCAGTGTCCTACGTGGGATGGGGTGGCTGTAACTGAGGGCACAATCTGGGCCCTTGGGAGGGTTTGGTTCTCAGGGGGAGAGTGCATCAGCGCAGACCTAGAGGCTGACCCAGTCTCACTTCACGTTGTGGCTAGCTTGTACTAAAACTTTTAGAGCTTGGACAAACAGCCTCTGGTATCCCCAAGGAGCCCTTTCAATAGCATTATCGATTTATATAGGAGTTCTTTGTGATCTGACCTTTCTAACCCAATGTATTGCCTCATCAAGGCAACACTCCCACTTGGACCGTTAAAACAAGGGCGTGTGGCTTTGCCCTCTCTTCTGGATTCCCTTCTCGAAGCGGATGGTCAAGCTGTAGCCTTATGTAGAGTAATGAGTTACTTTAATTACCCACCCCAAGGTGAGGGCTTACACCTACTTTAACCTGTGAGAGTTCAGCCCCCAGGTCAACTACAGTACAGAGGTTATCAATGGATGGGGAACCAATGACGCGTAACGGAGATTAACTGGTACTCTTTCTTTAATAATTGCCTTTCTTAAACAAGAAAACAACAATACACATGCTGGAGTCTGGTAAAGGAGAGCGAGTACAATACAGAATATCTAGCATTTTCCCGACACACACCATCCTTTGCAGAAAAAATGAGATTTAGTCATCATCCTCAGCATCATTCTCACCACCACCATCATCTGTATCACCAGTGGTCACCATCCTGGTATTTCCCAAGGCAGGCAGGCAAGCCAGGATACAGCTTTTAAAATGTGTTACACTGACGCCCATTGACGGTCGCATGTATTTATGAGGGTTTTAACCACGTTTCCTTATTTGAACTTCCCCACCCCCGTACTTTTGGGGTGCCCCTTTTCCAAAAGGCTAGCTTGTTCGTTCCCCTTGATGTCACTTTATCACAATAGTCACAGGCAAGTTACCTTAGGGATGTTTTTAACATTTCATCCCAACTACTAAGGGTCATCTTGTGGTGTCTACTGAGCTCTCATAGACATTATTATCCAAACTCAGCAGTTATTTTCAAAACATCAGCATATCACAAACATTGATACAAGCTTAGCAGGTTTATTATTAATTTACTTATGCTAACTTATCTTTATAATATAGCAAATTTCTCCTAAGGCCTAATTTGGCTAAGTTAAATATTTTAGCCTGTAGGTTTCTTGCATTTCAGCTTTAAACCTTAAGCTATCTTTTACCTATTACCTATCAAATACGTCTCTTATATCCACCTCTTTTAATGGATTAATTTATTAGTGACACTCCTGCAAGGCTCAGCCTGCTTATTGGCCGTGGTGTGATGTAAGCGCTGGTCACATCAGATCCAACAGGGTTTACTGAGACTTCACTTTAGAAATTATTGGATTACTGCCTCTCTGTGGATTTAATGCTACTAAAGGTGCTTTCTGTTAAGGATGATAATTACAATAGTCTGCTCTGAAGTACCCATTTTTTTACATTCATCTACTGAGCTTACGTTATTCTTTTAAACAGACACAGCCACTCCAAGTTCTTGTGAGGATCTAATTAATCATCTATTAACAAATACAAAAGTGGCATGAAAAGAAAGAAGGAAGTGTTAAAAACACACACACATTTCTCTTGTTTCATGTACTGGCCATTCATCTTTTAATGGGATGCATCTGATGAGAACAGGTTATGACGTGGAGAAGATTGTCATTTCCATTTAGAACAAGTTTTCATCTTTTTTTTTCCTACCTAAAAAAAAGGCTTTTAGAAGGAAATGTAATTATTTATCGAAAGCATTGGTTTCCTTTGAAATGTTCCAATTTTTATTTATTTATTTATTTTTATTAAATGAACATTTTCGTTTTGGCCTTTGAACATCAAAAAAGTATTTGTCTTTGATTTTCAATTTTTGAGTTTTCTGTCCTCTTTTCTCCACTCCCCCCCACCCCCGCCCCCTTTTCTTCACCGGACAGAGCAGCCAAAAATAAATAAATAAAACTGAAAAACGTTTGGGGTTTGAAAACCAAAAATGAACATTTTCATTTAATGGAAAAATCAGAAAATTTCAAAGGGAACACTTCTGTGCACGGTTTTCCATTCAAAAAGTGTCATGGTGAATAGTTACCTTCTTTCAAGCATTTCCATTGGTGTATTAGAGAGAGGCTGATGGGGTGCTAGCTGGCTGAAAGATTTATCAATGGGACATGGAACCTGGCCCAGACTTGAATCAGACCCAGTCTGTTACTGAACATAAAATGATTTTCTTTCTTTTCTGTTAATGAACATAAAATGATTTCAGTGAGACCATTCACTGCTCAAGGGGCAATAATAATGGTTTGATGCTCTCAGTCAATGACAGGCTGGTGTCCACATCATAAAAACAGAAGGCCAGCTAAAAAAATGCACTGTGCAGCAGGAAATCCAGTTGGTGGGGCAACACCTCTGCTGCTACAGGGCTCAGGGAAAAGGGTTCAGAAAACACCAGCAACACAATGGAGCATCCAATGTCCTGACTGACCAACAGGCAAACCCTGCATCAGGCAAGCTGCCCTCCCTCCCTATCCTCTCTCTCTCTGATATTGGCATTTCCAGTCTAAGTCTGCCATGAAAATTCAGGTAGAACAAATCCAAGGGCATCTGAAAGGCATATAATTTTTCCTACGTCATTCTACACCAAGTCCCTTGACTTGTATGCTTGAGTAGATAGAGCTATGCAAATAACTGGTGTTTTGGTTCACTGGCAATTTTCTGGAAACTGAGGGGGAGACAATGGTTTTAGGCCAACCCCAAAACAACTTTTTTTAAAAATGTTGATCAAAATGAGAAGTTGAAAGAAAAATTAATTTCAGATTGAACAAAACGTTGAGTTCAACCTACAATGAAAAGTTGGGGTTTGATTTGAAGTGGGGTGTTGTTTTTTTTAACAGTTTAAATCATTTAGATAAAATGGAAATTTGAAAAAGGAAGTCATTTCAAACTAAAAAATCAAACCAAGCATGTCAAAACAAAGCGTTTCAGGGTTTGCTAAAAAAAAATTTTCTATTTGACTGAAAGGATATGATGAAATTGACATGAATTTGTGAAATGTTTCAGTCAACCCGAATCTGCATTTTTCTTCCCCAAAAAAAGTTTTGGCTGAAAAATTTGGCCAAATCTCTACTCGGGATTCCCTTAGGCCCTTTTGAAAACCACACCCATTGTCTTTCTATTAGTGATCTGTTTTGTATTTCACGCTTAGCCAGGGGCACTGGTGGTGGGCTCTGTTCTATACCACATTCTCCATTCTGTTGATTAGATCTGCCCTGGACTGTATTCTCGCCCTGGTGGTGGGGTCTGTTCTATACTGTATCCCTTTCTCTCTCCTCTCCCATAGATATTTGAACTCAACAAACGCATGTCAGCTATTGAACGCATGCTGAACCGTCTGGAGGAAAGAATCCTGGTGCACTCAGAAGAGGTAACAGTGCCAAGTTGGGGGGCTATGCACAACCGGCGAAAGTATTTCCTTTCGCAGTCTCCCCAAACTCCTTTGAAGCAGCTTGCGTTGCATCGTCAGGAGACGTGGCTCCCACTTACACAGGCAGTAGACAAGAAATCTGCTGTACAACACAGCACTTGGGGAGGAGAGGTGCTTCTGGAGACAGAAGGTATATGTAGGAGGTGGATAGTGCCGCCAGCTGCATCAGTGAGTATGTCTGCACTGCAGTCAGGAGGCCTTACACTGCTTACCGCCCGGGTACGTAGGCAGGGTTCCAGGCAGGCTTGTAGGGAGGCAGCTGCGCCACCATGCCATGCTCCCATTCTAGCTTGATTAAAGCTAACTGCTGTACTTCTGTCACATCTCCCGATTGCAGTGTAGACACACCCAGTAAGTCAGGGTGCCCTGCACGCCACAGAAGTGGTGGCTAAAAGGACAGGGATGAAGTCGTTTGTTTAAATACTGGGATGCTGATTGCACCAACAGACAGACTAACATATAACCCAACTCCCCAAGGTGCTTTGTTCTGTCCCTCCCCAAACGTACACCAGCACCTACCACAAGCTTTAGTCTCTCTGGAGCTTCCTGAAAGAGGAACAGAACTTTCTGCCCAGGAGGATACAGCATTGGCTGGTGAGTGTGCATCTTTCCATTGATAGAAAGGTCCTCGAGCTCCATGAAGGCTTATATGATTTTCAAATGGCAGATGATTCTTCTTTTTAACCATTTATTTTAACCTTTTAGACCCTTGTCGTTTTTCAGGTTGTGAGTCTCATCAGAAAACTGAATGTAATGGAAAATGAAGGGTTATCAAACATGTCACTGGTGTTCCGACAGGTCCTCAAATTAGCTCCACTTCGGTCCTTTCTGTGCACAAACAAGACTGTCTGTTTTATTTATACTGGTCTAAGCAATGTTCCTGTATGTTGCTGGGGTTACGACACAGGAATCCATAGCTACATTAAATGTAATAATCGGTGTGTTGTGAGTAGCAGATTCTAATTGAGAAGGACATTTGTCTTTTCCATGTGATTGCCCTTGTTTCGATGGCCATCAAGGAAGAAGATCAATTTAATTTTAAATTCTGTTGTGACATTGAATCAGCTGGTGCATCGGTAGGTCACTTAGTGCTAATTTGAGTTTCCAATTTTAGGATATTTAGGCACTTTGCTTCCTTTACGTGCGATCATGCAGTTAATTTATATGACATTTGATAGCTCAGTAGAAGGGACAAAAGCAATTATGAAGATTCATGCAGGTCTGGCTTGAATGGGGGGGGTAATTTCTCCCTGGTTAAAATTAAAGATGGGTTCAAAGTGAAAAGTTTGGTGTTTGCTCCAGATCCAAACGTCATCAAAATTTGGGGGTGTTAGAATCTAAGATTTAAATGTGGTGCCTCTCTAGATCAAAGAAATTTACTTACCATTTTTCAGCTAGCTCTGCTGGGTTGGCCTTTTGATTTTTGTTTTTCCTTGGTGGAAATTTTTGATTTTTTTCAGCACAAATTTGAATACCAAAATATTTTGGTCAAAAACTAAAATATTTTGATTTGGTTGGGAATGCTGCCAGAGTGCCTCACAGGAGTTGTAGTTTGTGTTCCTCATGCTCCTATTCTCCTCAATAGGCCAGGCTCCCCAGCCAGACTACATCTCCCATGATGCACCACACTCTTCCCTCTTGTAGATGGGAAGCTGTGCATCATGGGAGCCTATAGCCATGCTGCATCTAGTGACAGCATTGTATTTCAGCATTTGGGTTTCAGCCAAAATATTGGTTTGGCTTTTTTTACAAAAAAAAATCAAAATCTTCTGCAGGAAGCAGAGACTTTTTTGCAAAGAAAATGTTGTTTAGTCAAAAACTCAATTTTCTGTCAAAAGTTTTGATGGAAAATTTTCAACCAGCCCTATTTATTTGGAGGTCCGTTCTTTAGGACAGGCTGCTCTAAGTTACTAGGCTGGTGCCTATCTAGCTCAGGATCTGATAGCACTGTGTGCTTCTTAGCCTGGATTCACAGATGGAGCTAACTTATTGTGGGATACAACCTGCCACTTGTGTGCTCCGGCTTGTATTTGTTATGTGAGGGATGGCCTTAAACTGCATGAAGATAGTTGGCCCCTAAGTCATCCATATTGCATATAAAATCTGACATGGAGTCATACCACACATGGAATCTCATGGAGGTCTGTGGGCTGGAAGACTCCAGGGTCTGGTTGTTTGAGAAGATGAGTAGTAGATGCTAAGTGGTGATTACGTAACCCATCATCACGCAGTGTGGCTCTCTCTCCCACGCTAGTGGTTGGATCTCATCGATATTTATGACTCTGCACAGCCATCTCAGGTAGAGGCTTATTGCTTTAGATCCAGAGGTCCTGGGTTTGAATTCTGGTGCCGACAAGCCACCCAAGAGTATTGTATTACATTTGACCAAATAAATGACCGAATAAACCCTCTCTTTTATCCTTTTGCTAGCAGAGGCATGTCACAGGAAGCCTTAAAATACCAACAACATTCAAATTGCATGAACACCAACAGAATGAGAATTGCTTGCTTTTCTACCTCTAGTCTCCGGCCCCTGAGTCCCATACCGATCCTGATGTGGAAGAGGAGGAATTGAAGAGGAAGCTGGAAGAGTTAGCCAGCAACATCAGTGACAAAGGAGTTTCTTCTGAGGAAGAGGAGGAAAAGAAGAAGAATGAACCAAAACCAGAAATGAGCTCCTCCAGCAGTGACCCGCCCAGTGATGCTCAGAAGGTAGCATGCATCCTACCCTCTAAACCTCAGTACCATTCTCACGCCATTCTCCATGTTTCCATTTATGTTCCTACGCTTCCCTCTGCTCTTAACGTCTTATAACTGCACCACAGTCAAGTACCTATTGACTTTTCCTACACCCCATCTCGGACACTCAGTGTTGGCACCTAAGATCTTTGCCTTTTCCCCCTGGCTGGATGCTTACATTGGGGACTAGAGCTGTTGTTCTCAATCTGTACCATACTGGGACACACACACATCCGGCTTCCCTCTCCCATTTAGCAATAAGGGAAGTGCAAGGTGGCCCCAGCCCGTCCATGAGCCCCAAGTTGAGAACCCATGACTTAGGGTGGTTCATAAACCAACCCACATCATAACTGAAGCCGGGAAACTACCTGCGTTTTTCCCATCCCTAAATCTAATCGGCCACCAATGAGGGTGCATACTTTCTACTCAACAGAGACATTCATCTGGGCTTCTGAGAACAGCAAACGCTTTGCTAAAGTGCTAGTGGAGAGGGTACAAAGCCCTCCCCACTTCTTTGGAAGGTGGGGCTTGGGGGGGAATGTGGTGAAGTATAATGGTGAAATCCTGCCCCCTGCCTTTGATGCAGAAGATGGGTGAAAATATGGAAGATTTGCTCACTGTTTTGTATGTGTGTGCAGTGGGGAACCTCAGTTCATTGGATGCCTCTCCCCATGATGTTCTGCAGCATCAGGGATAGTGAATTGGGAAGCAGGGAGCTGCTCTCCCCAGGAGCAGCCACTCATGCAAACCCAGAGGGGCTTCCCTGTGTAAGATAATCCCAGCAGTATGAGCTCCTGCTCTGCCCTGTCAAGGGGGGCTGGGCATCAGTGAGGTGATGTTGCTGCAAGGGCTGGGGAGCGGGGTCTGTTATGAGGTCTGGCTCAATAATAGCTGTCAGGCGCTCTGTAAGTGCACAGTGCTAAGTCAGGGAAGTGGCGGAGATGGGGCTAGAACTCAGGAGTGCCTGTCAGCTGGGCCTGTGCTAACCCACTGGGCTCAGAGTACAACTGCACAGCCCAAAAAAAAAAACCCCACGGCAGCGAGTCTCAGAGCCTGAGTCAACTGACTCGGTCTTGTGCTGTGGGGCTAAAAAGAGGAGTGTAGGCATCCCGCTCGGGCTGGAGCCCGGGCGCTGAAAACTGGCGATGGGAGAGGGTCTCGGAGCCCAGACTCCAGCTTGCAAAGGAATGTGTTCGCTGCTCTGGTTAGCCCCATAGTGCATGTCCAAATCAGTTGACCCGGGCTCTGAGACTCACTGCTGTGGGACGTTTTTTTGAAGTGTAGATGTCTCCTGAGCAGCCTCCAGGACATAGACCCACTGCTCCCATCCCCTCCTCCTGTAGCAGCCCTTCCCTGAGTCCCAAGCAGATTTTGCCATCGGACTGCAAATGCGGGCAGGGCGACCCAGACGTTTGGCATCTCTTGCTGTGTTGTGTCCTGTGCTGCCAGTGAAAGAACAGGAGCCCCGGGCATGGATGGTGCGGTCTCAGTGGGGACACTCAGTGTTACTGGGAGCAAATCCAGGCCCCTCCATGGTGGCGCAGACCCTCCTAAAGCAGAGGTTCCGCTTGGCAATCGGGCTGGATGCGGGGATCCTGTGTGTGACAGCCCTGCTCCATATCTGCTTCCTGAAGAGCAGGTGAAGGGCTGGTGGCTGGGCAGGGCCTGAGGACCTGCTGCTGAGTAGATCCTCCAGTCCTCAGGGAGGCCTGCCTAGCATATTCTAGCTATTAGCCCCCATAGGGAAGTACCAGCGTCCAGCCCACCCTGCGCTGGGCTCAGACCCCCGTGTTGGCCCGGCAGTGTATGTGGTCCAGGGGTACATCAGTGATGAAAAGCCTCCGACTGGTTTTGCAATAAACCCTTCCTTGTCCTTTGCGGTGTATTGAACTTTCATGGACTGGAATCGCTTTTTCACACCTAGAAAGTAGCTGTTCCATTCAGCACCGGAGCCAGGGCAGTGCAGAGACGCTCACTGACTTAACCCACCGGAGACAGAGGTCTCCAGGCCTGCTCTGCAGGAGGAGGGTCATTCACTTGGTGTCCTTATTAAGCTGAAAAGCCCTGGCAGACAGAGGCAGTCTAAGCTGTTAACACACTAGAACCTCTCCTCTCCGTCCCTCCTCAAAGAAATGAGCTCACAGGTCTTTTTTTATCCCTAAATTATATGACTCAGTCGGTCTGTATTGACAGCTTTGGTGATGAGGCGTTGATGACAACCCATAAAGGATGGGAAGTGAGTCAAATATTAATTAAAGGAAGAAAGAGCTTGTGCCTCGTGTATTCTGCAGGCCTCGCACAAGTTGTTCTTTCCTTCTGAGGTGTTCCATTAGAACAAAGCAGAGAGGTCAGCATTCCTTTGGGTTTTAATGGCTCCTTTGTCCGGGTCTCTGTGTTGTTGTTGTTGTGCACTTTGACACGTCTCCTTTTAATGAGCAGCTTCGCTATCAAAGGAGTGAGGCTGGGCCATGTTGCACGTAACTGCTTGTGCAAAGCAGCTTTCATCTGCATGATTAGAGAGTCTTTTATTTGTCCAGGAGGCCTTTTTCTCTTTGTTCGTCTGAATCCGGAAAGAAGATGCTTGGCTGCAGAGATGTGAATGACTCAGAGCAGTGGCGAGCGGCCGTACAGGGCACCTGGGTTGAGTTTGTGTGTGTGCGTGCTGGGAGAAGATCTCTCTCCCAGCCCAGGGCTGAAGTTAAATTGTAGGGACAGTCGGCATTTCACATACAGTCCTTGGGGTGCAGCTTGCTGTTCTCTTCACAATTCCCCAGCAAGATGCTGTACCCTCGCAGAACGGCTCTTTGCCAGAAAACTACTTAACAGAGTCCCAGATTCTCTCTTCAGGGATCAGGTTGCTCCTCCCAGATTCTCATGGTGCATCTGCACTGGCCTGGGTCTATTTGCATAAATAAGAGCAACTTTGGGTCTGCTCTAACTTTATGTCAGCTGGCTACGATCTCATAAGACCAAACACCAGTCATGAATTGGCAAACACAGGCGCATCCCAAACACCCCAAAATCTAGATGGGTCTAGTCACGGTTTTGATTCAATCCATGCTAAAGACAATGCGGCCACTTGCAAAATTCTGATCAAGGTTTGCATTTCGAATACCCCCAAAGATTGGATTTGGGTTTTTTATTCAACTCCACGTCTGCTCAGGAAAAGCCTTATAAAAGGAAGGAAATGTCATAAAAACAGACTCCTTTTTCTGTGAACAGCAACTTGGAAAAGACAGATTTCTGTTTCCACCCACAGGTACACCACAAAATACCAAATGGACAGAGTTAGCCACCTCCTTGCTAAATGCTATGCTAGGAAACATGCTTGTCTAGGCTGCGACCCTGTAAACACACTTGTCTGTCTCTGCCCATGGTGTTCATATTGTGTCTATCACCATGGTATCTAGGAAGTTATCAGTAGGGAGTAGGATGGTATCTTTCTTTTTACTGTTTTTAAGTGTATCAAAATACAGGGCTGACAAGCTTGATCCAGAAACAGGTAGACACAGTACAAACTTTATCCTACAGCTCTGACGATACTCCTCAGAAGGGTTGCTCCTAGGTTTTGTGGAAATAATATGCCTTTTCCTATCCCCACAGAATCTGGGCAGTATTGATATCCAGGATCAGACCCATTGTATCATGAAGCCATGTGTTGCAATTAGACACTAAGCATTCTCTCTGTGCAGCATTAGAACTGACCAGTTAGTAAGATCAGCACTACCCTAGGACACAGCCAGGACCACGCAGGGAAAGAGGCAGAAAAAGGAACATTTTCTACAGCTTGTCAGGGCTGCCCACCAAGAGCAGCTGTGGCCTGATAAATCAGTGGTGTGTAGCATCAAGGAACGCAGCTGGGCTAGAGGAGGGGAAGGGAGCATTCAGCCCCGGGAATCCATCCCGGAAATAACAGCCACCCGCTTCCCTGGGCTGCCTGTTGAGAAGCAGATGTCTCAAATGGAAAGTAGAGGCAAGATAAGTAAACAGCCTGATGCAAGTGTCAGCTCCCTGGGGTGGCTGGGAAGGGACTGCAGCCGCTGCACGTTTGCACGAATTTCATGGGTTATGCAAGTAATGAAGACTTTTCTTCTTAGGCAACACAAGGAAGAGAGTCAAAGCATTGGGACTTGCCTCTAGAGCTGCGCCACAGCCATCTCTGTTATGAATTATTTGTATTCCAGTGGCGCCCAGAGGCCCTGCCTGAGATCAGGGCCCCATTGTGCTAGGTGCTGGACTTGCACATAGTGAGAGAAAATCCCAGCCCCAAAGAATGTACAGTCTGAATAGATCAGCCAGCAAGGCAGGATTACCCCCATTTTACAGATGGGAAAACTGAAGCAGAGAGAGTGATGAGCCGGATTTTCAAAAGCACTTCAGATTGGCCTAACTCTGCTCCCTTCAAATCCCACCCTAAACACTTCACCCAGGGAGTCTCTGGCAGAGTTCGCCATTGAACCCAGATCTCCTGGGTCCCAGCCCACTGCCTTATCCAAATGCCCATCCTTCCTCTTTGCTGTTGTCTGGTTTAGATACAGGCCTGCCCACAAATACACAAGGCCCAGCAGTTAATCCAAGCCCGCGCTTTCCAAACCAGTGCCGGACAGCTGGCAGTGCCAATTAAGCTATTTGGAATGAAGTGCCACCCACGACCCACACCTGTGTTTGCCAGCCTTCGAGGCACTGCACCTGCTGTTTCCTGTTTCCCTTGCTCCCAGAGCTATGTTAGCACCAGGGCCCCACTGGCACCTGAGTGGATGAGGACTTCCCCGTTTAATGCCCCTAACTCAGCTGCTGCTTTTACCACCGTTGACCTCTCGGGAAAGTGTTTGTAGACTCGGTGGCTGGGCATGAGCAGCTCCCAGCGGCTGCAGCTGCATTTCCAAAATGAGGCAGTGGCGTGAGGAAGGGAAAACAGAGCGGGAAGGGCTGTGGCTGTGATTGAAAAGCTGGTTCAACAGCTTCCCTTTGGTTCAACAGCCACCAAAGCCCTGAACCGAATTCTGCTTGGTTGCATGTGTATAACTGAGCTTAATGGCAACTGCAATGGTCGGGGGGATTGCGGTAATATTGTGTACCACAGCCAGCAAACAAATAGCATTACTATTGGCTGTATGCAGCGCCTAGAAATCCCAGCTCAGGTTGAAGTCCCTTTGTGCTAGGTGCTGTACAAATACCCTGCAAGGGCACGAGCCGCCCTCTTGCAGCGTTCTCCTGCAGTCTGTAGTTATGTGCAGGCTGCCGGCTAATGGGAGCGCGTCACCGGCATTCTGAGACGGTTCCTTTGTCGCAGCTGTACTCCACGAAGTCGGATCCGAGATCAAAGCGCTCCATAAGAGCCACTTCCATCTCCAGCTGAGAGCCCTCAAGGAACAACGGGAGCCCTTTAATTACAGCTCCTCATCCTCTGCCACCCCCCCCCCCCCATTTAGGCTGTTGTGTGTGCGCGTACGTTATTTTTTTCCCTGGCTGTTTGGGACGTTCACAGAGGTCGTCAGGTCCGGTTTTGTGTGACATCACAGCCACAGTGCTGAGAGCCAGGCAAGAGTCCTTGAATGAGAGGGCCAGGGTGAGGATGCTTCTCTCCTCCCTGGAGGGCGGAAAGACAGGAAGGAGGTGGGCAAAGCCTGTCAAAAACCTGAAGAAATCGTAAGGCTCCCTGTTGTTCATAGGCAAGGCTCACGCTGAGTGTGCGGGGCACAGCAAAATGCCCAGGGAGGCTACAGCCCCTTGCTCTGGAGGCGTAAGAATTAAAACAAAGATTTTAAACTGAGAGTCGTGACCCAGGGACCTTGAGAATCAGCTGTCAGGGGAATCGCTCCCCTGCCCACCTCCTGGCTGTACCCAGGCATTGCACAATATGAGAGGGAGGGCGGGTGCACCCATCTAGCCTGGTATGAGAAAGGCAGAGGACCACTACTATAGGCTACAGGGAGTGTTGATTGAGTTCAGTGTGATGAGCTCTCAACTCTTAGTCGTCTCCAAGCAAGGTGTTTCTGATAGACTACAGCCAACACCCCCTCCCCCTGACACTTTCCATTCCTCCCTGGTACAACTAGATCTTTCTGTGACATCCCCAGGATACAATCCAGGCTAATGAGTAGCTTTGTCATGCCTGCCCTCTAACCTGGGGTGCCCTTTACACCGCTTTGCTGCTGTAACCTCTGTCTGGACTGCTCACGAACAGCCTCCAGCATGCAAGTCACTCCCAGCTATAAGAAGAAAGAACAGGAGTACTTGTGGCACCTTAGAGACTAACCAATTTATTAGAGCACAAGCTTTCTTGGGCTACAGCCCACTTCATCGGATGCATAGAATGGAACATGTAGTAAGATAGATAGATAGATATAGATATACATACAGATAAGTTGGAAGTTGCCATACAAACTGAGAGGCTAATTAGTTAAGATGAGCTATTATCAGCAGGAGAAAACAACTTTTGTAGTGATAATCAAGATGGCCCATTTAGACAGTTGACAAGAAGGTGTGAGGATACCTAACTTAGGGAAATAGATTCAATAAGTTTAATGACCCAGCCACTCCCAAGTTAACATAGTTTCCCAGCTATGTCTGTGTTTGCGCTACGGCCAGCCAGTCACACTCTGGCTCTGGGTTATTCTGCAGGGTGACCCCGGCACACTCCAAGTCTTAGATTTCCCCCCAGAACAGTATGTCCTATACTGCCCAGCCCTCTCCTGGGCAATACAAATTCATATAAAGTCCATTATTGCTTTAATAGAAATAATACCCCCCCCCAATGGAGTTTTCCAGACACTTCCGTTCAAACACACTGGATTTGATAAAACAATAAGAAAAAGTTTATTAACTACAAAGACAGATCTGTTAAGTGAGTACAAGTCATGAGACATAACAGTCAGAAATGGTTACACAAAAAATAAAGGTTAAACACAACTGGTGCCTAACTTAACAAACTATGTTAAATTCAAAGCAAGGTTTTCTCACAACATGCCTTCAGCAGTCTTACTGACCAAACGTCTTAGGTCAGGACCCCTTCTCCAGTTCCATGCTGATTCCTTTGTCCCTTCTGGTGCAGTGAATCGACGGAGAGAGACGAGAGGGTGCCTGGGGGGTGTTTTTCCCTCCTTTTCAAAGTGTCAGTCCCCCTCTTGGAAAACATTTCCCGATGAGATTCAGGAGACAGAGTCTGTAGGGAAGGATGTTCCCTGCTGCTTTTTCCTCACCTGTTGGAGCGTCTTTTGTTTCCCTTCCTGCTTGATGACTCTGTTTACTGCTTAAATGCAAATGAAGCCGAGAACATATTCCTTTGTTTGAGACAGATCTGATTGCCAGCCTCAGTTTGGAAGATGTGTTAAGAATACCATACACTGGAATCTTCTAACGTCACATACAGTGTTGTTGCATGTATTTTATCAGGACAATATTGACCAGCAAATTATGAGTTTTCAAATGATATCTCACAAGGCGTACTTTGTACAAAGATTGATACACTAATGTGTAGGGTGTGGACACGGGTACATTCTGTCACACTGGCCCACTGTCTCCAACCAATATTGTAGCCCCTTGTGAATGTTTTACTAAGTTGCCCATTCTCACACTGGGAGGAGGGGAGCTCTGGGAGGGGTGGGAGGAGGGGTTCCTTCAGGAGAATGGCAGGTTGATGAGGAGTGAGTGGTGATTGTACAGGAGACCGGGGCCATTGAGAAAGGGCATAGAGGTAAGGGAAAGGCAGAGTATGTTCTCCACTTTAATATGTTATAACTAGACAGTGACATGTTTAAAAGGTCTTAAAGCATGTGCAGCGTTAGCTCCTCTGGGTGTCAGCAGTGCTGTGTGGCTTCCTGAGCTAACCGTAGGAGGATGACCCAGTGTAGCAGGTTCCTGGGCTGGGATGGAACCACCATAGCTGCTCCTACACTCCCCCTCCATCCAGTGCCGGGGGAAAGAGCACATTGACCCTGGCAATCCCCACCTGTCAGAACAGCCCGTAAGCCATCTTTGCTCCACCACCCCAAAGCTGCCCCAAGCACTTCTCAGCTGCAACTGAGGATCTGGCCCACAGTTTTAGATGGGGAGAAGTCTCCCTGTCATGGCCCTCAACCATCTACTACTTCATATCCCACCCAGGTGTAACTCTCTCTCTCTCTCTCTCTCTCACTCACACACACACACACACACGCACACACACTCTTCCTCTGGGTGTGCCCAAGTCCTCAGGAGAGGAGCCCAGCTTTGATCTGTTGGCAAAGTCTCCTATCCTGTGGCCATTTTACACCATATCAGTTGAAATATTAGTCACTCGATCAATCCTGTGGTAGTGGGAAAGTTTGGATTAAAATGTCATTCATTCACCCCTTACCAACCATCCAAACTTAACTTTGCCCCCTGCCCCGTTCTGGGATGGAAGAGTGCTGTTGGTGGATATTGTTGACATTATACTTGTAAGGGCCTGATCCAAAGCCTTTTGGAGTCAACTTGAGTCTTTCCATTAACTACACTGGGGTTTGGATCAATGAGTCGTAAAGCTTGAAGAGGGCTCATGGAGTATGTTGTGTTCAAGTGCTATACAATTTCTCCTAGTGCGGTGTGTCCGTGGAGTGGGAGAATGTCTCTATGAATAGGAATGGAGTGATCGGTCTGTTGCTAATATGGTAGTGTAGGTTTATGCAAGTGTGGGTAGAGCTGGTAAGTTTGTATTTTCACTATTGCGTAGCATCTCCCACGCAGTGTTTTGTAGTAAGTAATGCTGTATAGTATTGTTATCGTGTATTGGAAAGGGAGTAGAACTTTTAAACTTCCAAGTCATTTCTTTTGACCTTGGTAGATAGTTTTGTAAGTTTTAGTGGGCAAAATGAGGTCTGGGTTGGTGGATTTTGCTTTTGAGTTTGGGAATAGTTTTTATACTGTGTATCAATCATTCTTCAGAGGGTTTAGTCATAAAAATACAGCTACAAAAGGCAAAACTTTCTCAGAAATACCGCGGTGCTGCTGGTTTCCGAATGAAATGCTACATCCCAGTGACAGTGGGACCCTTCACATCAGCTTCCGTCTTTGAATTCCTCCCCACAAAGAGAGAATCCGGTCATGAACTTTAGGTGCTTTCTAAAACCACTGGGGGGCTCGTACTCAGCTCAGCGAGGTTGTTCACGAGCAACAGGAATGGGGTGGGAGTTAGATCACACAGGTGGGAGTTGCCCATTCGAGAGTAATATTGCCACTCTGGGCAAGTCATTTCCCCTCTCCCATCTCCATCACCTGGATATTACGAGCATTAATTAGTGTTTGTAAAGTAACTTCTCTGAGTGTTTTTTAATTGTCCATCAACGGATTGTGATTGTCAGTGACACACGGAAATGATTTAACAAATAGCTGGAGTGGATAATTGCAGTTAGTTAGAAATATACAATACTCTGATTTTTCAGGTTTAATTGGACACATCAGGCACATGGCATCTTTCTATTCCCTGGTTGGATTCTTAGTACTTGAATTTATTTTACCACGCCCCACAATTGTACCAGGTGCCTCCCAGTGCAAGGCCTCCTGCCTTGGAGAGTGTATTCTCTAACTTCACACATTACACAGTACAGGGACAGCAAGCCAGGGATCTGTGGGTGGGGGAGGAGAGACTATTTGCAGTAATAAGATAATGGGATCATTCAGCAAAGCATGTAAGCAGTATGCTGGCACTCTTACTATAATAGGGCTATTTTGCATATTAGTATTAATGTCTTGTACAATCAAACGTCTAGGTTGACTCGGTCCTTGTGGGTATCAAGGTAGTAGTGGTACTTCTGTTTAACATAACACTTAGAATCAAGTGTTCGATGCATGTATTCATCCGTACGAAAGTACCATGTTCTTATGTTTTTACGTTCTCATGATGTTAGGCCCTGTATATTATTTATTAGGTGGTTTACAATGGTGCCTAGGAACCCCAGGCATGAACCAGACCTGGTTACAGTTTTGTCATGGAAATCGTGAATTTGAATGAAATCATTGACATCTTGGAAACAGCTATAAAAACACATTTGATTAGGCTCCCAAACCAAGTGGCATTGCAACCCAGCGCATGGGGTCACAGCACCACTCAGGTTTGGCCCGGCAGCACCTCCATAAATGGAGACTGAGGAGCAGCTGGGCCAAACCTAAGTGGCGTTGGGACCCTGTGTGCTAGGTTGGAACACCCAGAGCAGGAAGCAGGGCCCAGCCCTGCAGGACGGGAACCGCCCTCTGGGGTAAGTGTCGAGTAGGCTTGCTCTCCAACCCCTCCCCCCCACGGGCCTTATCTTCCAAAAAAACCCACTATTCTCTTGTGTATGTTGACGTAGAGAAAAACACATTATTCTGTAACTTTCCGTGATTGTTTCCAGCACCTCTGCTGTGAAATTTACCAACAGTTTTCCATGCCAAAATCATAGCCTTAAGCAGGACCCCACTGTGCTGGGCACTGTCCTGTATTTATTAGGTGTATTACAATAGTGCCGACCAGCCCTAATCAGGATATCATTGTGCCAGGCACTGTACAAACACAGACCAAAAAGACAGTGTCTGCCCCAAGGAGCTTAGACAAAAGAAAAAAGAAAAAAAAGGCTCTGAATACAACTATTTTGTAAGCTGGTTGTACTGGATCTATAACAATATCAAAAGCTACAACAATGAAATGATGTACATTTTAATGAAAATCTCTCTCAAAATCAAGTAAACCAATTTTCTTTTTAGAATTTGATGGGAGTCATCAAGAATAAGCGTTATTCGTGGTAATAAGCGAAAATGTAGTTGTAATCAAATGGTGTATTAGGATGAGTAATAATATTTCTTTAACCCTTTTATCTAGAAAGAAATGTTTACACATATCTTCAAATAGACCCCAGTCACACATGAATGCAACACCTTGTTGGCAGGCACATGGAGGAATCCCTACCCAGAAATGTATTTTCAGAACATAAGGATGCTATAGATAGGGACTGGTGAGTTAATTACACCTCCAGCTCCCAAAGTGTAGCATCTCTATACCGCACATTGTTCTTCGGCAGATCCAGACACAGCTACAGAAGACAGGAGGCGTTCACAGCCTGGCAGTGTTGTTCCCTCTCTCCTCTCCTTGCAAGCATGCTACGGCAGGACACAGCAGCCTGCGGTTGTTTCTAAGCGCCTACCTCCTAGTCTCAATGCACGACGTGAAGATCCTTGTTCGGGCGCTGACACCACGCATTCAGCTCGTGGCGTTTTGTCCTGGTATTTCAGAAGGAGCTTTTACCGCTTCGCCATAGCGATAATTGCTTTTGAAAAATAGCAAAGGGGAGGAAATGGCCCAGTCACTTAGAGGAAGGAAGCCCCGCAGGAGTCCGAAGGTACAGACTGTTAAGCAAAAGAGAAGTTTGTAGTTATACAGTGCTGACCTCGCCAGTCATGGAGACCATCTGGGGCTGAGTCCATGGTAACCTGAGGACTGTCTAACTAGCAAAAGAGAGCAGCCAGTGTCACCGCAGCGGGGGTTAGAATGGGAAGACGGCAGAACAGACGATGCCTGACTGCGAGGTGAGTCATACGATGGCTTTTTTTCAGGTCTGCACGACTGCTGGAAAGACATCTGGGCTGGACCAAACCCCGAGGGACCTAGAGGAACGTGCACGGCACAGCGGGACCACAGACTCCGAGCTGTCAGAGCTGGAGGACAAAGTGGCCTCAGCGGCCATGCAGATGCAGCGTGCCGAGAGCGAGGTAATAGCTCAGCTATGCAAAGTGGGTGATCCAGCACGGTCAGGCTAGTTCTTGCATTGTGATTTACTTGTATGATTGTAGTGCCTAGGGGCTGGAGTCATAGACCAGACCCCCAGCTGTGCTAGGCACTGTACAAACACAGCGCTGGGCCAACCACTGAATGCTTCATCATTTACTCAGTAAGAAAATAAACTCTGAATGAGCATTTCCTTTACACTGCTATATTTACAGTGGTGTTCACAGCCGTACGCACGGTGTGTATCACTGGCAGCAGGGAAGTTGCGGGCAATTTGCCAAGGGCCCCAAACCAAGTGGTGTCGCAATCTGCAGGTGGAGGATACAGTGCCATTCAGGTTTGGCCTGTCTGGAGGGGTAGGCGGGCCAAAGCTGACTGGCGCCACGACCCCCCATTCTCTAGGTCACAACTCCAATCAAATTTGGCCCATCCACCCTTCTGTCTCTGTCAAGGTTCCTTCCCCACTCTGAACTCTAGGGTACAGCTTTGAAAGTATCTTGTCTCCTCGTTGGTCATTTTGGTCAGGTGCCAGCGAGGTTATCTTTAGCTTCTTAACCCTTTACAGGTGAAAGGGTTTTTTCCTCTGGCCAGGAGGGATTTAAAGGTGATTAGCCTTCCCTTTATATTTATGACAGTCTCCATCTATAGAGGAGTGGTTGGGCCAAACCTGAATGGCGCTGCAATGCCATGCACTAGGTTGCAACACCCAGAGCGGAGAGCTGCACTCAGTCCCAGGGGACAGGAGCCACTGCTATGGAAGGAGTGCAGGGCGGGCTCACTCTCCAACCCAGCGGGGGCTGAGCGTGGCATGGACCTGGCGGGCAAGGCACTGGGGCCAGTGGCTGCAGCGGAGGTAGCTCCAGAGGGATTGGTGGTGATTGGGATCTGCCCAGCTCCCGTGGTCATTTCTGGGGGCGCACCTGTGGGAAGTTATGTGCATTTTGTCTCTTAGGTTTCCGATATAGAGTCTCGAATTGCAGCTCTGAGTGCTGCTGGGCTGACAGTGAAACCAGTGGAAAAGCCAAAGAAGAAATACAGCACACAGGTGAGTGCGTCTGCCTGCAGAGGACGTACCCAGCATGCAGATGTTAACGCCAGAAGGGCCGGTTATGACCGTCTGGTCTGACCGCCTGCATGACCCAGCACTAAAAGCCTCCCCTGCCAGTTCCTGCATCAGGTCCTTAACCCAAGTGCTGTTCTATATACGGTATAAACAAAACAGCTCTGTGATAACAGTCCCGAGCTCTTCTACAGCACTTGCCATCAGTGTCTCTCAAAGTGCTTTGCAAAGGAGGGCAGTAGCATTATTCCCCCCCCTACACATGGGGAAACTGAGGCACAGAGCGGGGAAGTGACTTGCCCAAGGTCACCCAGCAGGCCAGTGGCAGGGCAGGGAATAGAAGCCAGGTTTCCTGAGTCCCACTCCAGTGCTCTAGACACTGCACATATATTTACATAATTCTGGGCTGCTGTGCTATCCCCTATGCCCCTTGCCCTGTGTCCATAAGGAACTCGTTTACTGCATGCTGTCTCCTTCTTTATAAGAAAGAAATCCCAACCATCTGTCACAGGAAATCTTCAGTTTTCCCCAGTCATTTTAGACATGAGATCCTCATCTGCAGCAACCGCTGGCATGTCAGCATACCACCCCTTAAAACTGGGACACGAGAACTTTCCCACCTTCTTAGGATCAGTGGGCCAAGGGCAGCTGAGATCCATATTGTAAAAGGAGATTTTATCTCCTGGCTGTTGTTATTGGAATTGTGGTGGTGCTTAGAGGTCCCAGGACACCACTGGGCTAGGCACAGTACACATACACACAGTACGAGACCAGCTCTGCCCCTAAAACCACACTGTGACACTCCCCCAGAGTAGCCAGGGTTGGGAGGTACCACGTGCCCTTAGTGGGAAGCAGTCTTGTCTACACCTTCTGTAGATCAGCTCCCTGAAACCACCAACCTCTGGCAACACAAGCGCTGCCTGCCAGGCCTCTGCAGGCCTCGCTGTCTCTGTGCAGGTGAGCAATGGGCACACACCAGCCCCTCTGCAGTGCCCCACCTCTGCTCCACTGAATTCTCACAACACTCCCAAAGGAACAGCACATACCCGTGCAGGATGGAACTCAGCATCACCACAGCTGTGAGCTCTCTCCTTCTCTCTCTCTCTATAGTGAAAACAAGGATATGTTTATTATCAAAGAACAGAGATTCAAGCAAGAGTGGGAAAGGATATTGGAAACAAGTGGTTACATATAAAACAAAATCATAACGTGCTTTCTGGAGCCAAAAAGTAACTGACGAGGTATTCCCCTACCTCCTCCAAGAAAGCATACTTACCCCAAGTACTTTCCCTAGTGTTTTCAGCTGGTTTGGTTGAGATCCCTTCTCATAGGATCAATCCTGCTGATAGGTTGTCCTCACAAACTGAAGGAATGCACAGTATTTCATATGTCCCTCAGATATGGTTTCAGAAGTTCAGTGTATTGCCCCTCAACAGACAAACTCTTGCTGTTTTCCTCTTCCTGCGAATTTCCTCTCTATGAAGATTCCACAATCCTTCATTAGCATTCAGCTCAGGCTTGTAAATGGAGGCCCAGTGTGAACCAAGCAAGACTTAATTTACATGTAAACAGACCGATACATGATTCTTGTCTGAGAGAAAACCTGCTTTTCACCTTTGCTGGTGGCCAGTCCCTAGACCTTAAGAACATAATTTTCAGTTTAAGTACGTAACTCCTTCCTCAACACACGCACACACATTTCACAATGACATTGATGACCAGTGTGACACCGGCTTTCTGTAGACACCTCACGTGACACTCTTTGATGAACCAGAATGTAAATGCCAGACCCCAGAGCTTCCTGTAACCCTTATGCACTCTGCCAGTTGGCATCAAGAGCTCGTGGGACACACTTATTACAATCTAAATAGACAAGACAGTCAAACATTGGGAGGGGAAACAAAGAGGAGACGTGATTTGCCCAAAGTTACCTCACAGGTTAGTAGCAGGGCCGGGACAAGAACCCAGGACTCCTGAGCTCTAACCCAGTACCCTGCCCACAGGATCAGCTATTTGCTCAATGTCACTCTTTAAGCAGTCAGTTAATGTAACTCCTAGGTCCCTCGATATCACCATGGAGGATGAGCTGCCATGGAGAACCAGTGCTGCAAATGTCCCAGCTGCTATGGTCAGCCCAATGGACAGCTGTGCCTCTCACTTGTCTTTTGGCACTGAAGAAGTCATAGAAATCTTTTACATTTCTTCTGTTCCAAGCTGTTTATGCTCCAGCCTCCCAGGAACGCAGGTAGCAGTCAAGGGGATCAAAGTACAGACTCTTCAGAAATGGCATCACCAAATGACTTCAAAGTGAGTACACAGATGTCTCCTGGCTGTCAAGGAGGTGATTAAAACAAACCAGAGAAACCTTGAGTAGTCTGCTCAGGAATGGTCTGGAAAGCCTTTCTCCTCTAGGCCACCTGTCTGAACATAAGCTGAGTCTGGAGTGATTGTGGCCACTACCCTTTCAAGAGACATCAAGTAGCCTGTGTGAAATGGGCTTGGGGGACTCAGCCAATTCCTAACGGACATTTGTCCACATCACAGATTCATCACCATCAATAATTGGCAGCTGCTGTTGGCAGACTCGGCAGAAAGGCCAGTAATCGGCATGGAAACTACACTGTCCTCTCATACATAAAGGGTCCTACAGGAGGGTGGCTTGCCTTGGGCTGGAGAGCCTGGGGCCAAGCCAACCCCGATACCAGGATTAGCCTTGCCTGAAGGGAACCAGGGAATTTCCTGCAGAAGATGGCTGCAGTGAAGAGGGTGGTGAAGCACTGGAATGCGTTACCTAGGGAGGTGGTGGAATCTCCTTCCTTTGAGGTTTTTAAGGTCAGGCTTGACAAAGTCCTGGCTGGGATGATTTAGTTGGGGATGGGTCCTGCTTTGAGCAGGGGGTTGGACTAGATGACCTCCTGAGGTCCCTTCCAACCCTGATATTCTGTGATTCTATGAGGCAGAAGCTCTGGGGGCTGTAGTAAGACTGCAGACCCTGAGACCAGGGGAATGGCTGCAGCTAGGAAGGGCTGGGCGTAGCTTGCTAAGGCAGGAAGGGCTCTGACCAGACCAGGGCATTTGGGCTATACCCTGCTGAAGGGTGTTTAGTTCTGAGCTTTGAGTTAATAAATCAGACCCCAAGAAGGGCTAGGAAAACCCTGCATGGAGTTTATTTGGGGAGCCAAGAAGGGAAACAGAGAGGAGGGACTGCATGCAGGACCATTCTGGGGCTACCAGGGGGGTTGTGAGGTAACCACTGGGCCACAGACCCAAATTATCCCTGGTCGGCAAAACATGTGCTTACGTGCATGACTGAATAGGAGTCGACTTAAGCAGACGTGTAAATGCTTTGTTGGTTCGGGGCCAAAGCAATTACTCCGGCTCAGGGCTGAGACCTAACGGCAGAGCCGCTTAGGGAAGTTTGCACTGGTGCTAGCTGTTCGGTAGCTGACTATAGGGCCACAAATCTGGTACCTGTTACGAATGCTGCATTAGTTTTATTCTGAAAGTGCAATAATATCTCTTAACCCTCTGGAGAATGCAGACTTCTGTATGGTGCACAGCCTCCTAGCCATTCACCTTAAGGCGAACAAAGTGCCATCTAAGGTACAGCTTCCTAGCACTAGAATTAGTTCCAGGAGGGCTGTCAGGATTTCTCTTGTCAAATGGAGTTTTGCTTTGGGGAAGAATTAAACAATGATCTTTGCTTTGCTTTTTCCCCTTGTGCATCCCGTCCCCGTGTATTCTGGGTACAGTCAGCTAGTAAACACAGTGTTCCCACCGGTACACGCTCAGCTGACTGATTCTGACCGGGATGGACATGTGAAGGCGTGCTGGAGACTGGTATCTTACCTAAACACAGAAGGAAAGCCTAGCTTGAAGGCTATCCACTGGCCCCCTCATACAGTGCTTCAAGAGAAAGGACACAGTCCCAGGGATTAACAACAACTCTGCTCCTTTCTCTTCTAGGTAATGTCTATGCCACAGGTGTTAAGGAGAAAATTCAACAGTTCCCTTGAAATTGCTGGTAAGACTTGTGCTCTCTGCTTGTGTCTGAGGAAAGGGTGGGGGTCATGTCATACCTTCTGGGGGCTCATGCCCCACATTGTGGGGGCTGTAAGTCATGTCTGTCCGGCCTCCAGCCATGTTTTTCAGCCAGAGAGCTGGTATGGCCAGGGCAGGGAAGTGGGGTTTTAGAAATAGGCCTGCGGGATCTGGGAAGGAAGTAGAGTCCAGTGGCCAGATTAAGGCAAAAGGCTAAAAAATCTTCCTGGTGCCCTCCCAGCAGAGAACGGGATTCTGTACTCTCCACTCCCCTAAGGAAATACAGATCATCAGCATTCCCCCACCTCCTCATTTCTATGGTATTTGCCACTCCCCTTGTGGGTTTTTCCTCTATGTGAGTGTCTTTACAGTCCCCGGACTGTCACCATTCTGACCTCTTCTACGGGGGCAAGAGCCATTGCCTCGCCCAGCCCAGGGCCATCTACACTACAGCAGCTAGAGGTGTCTGAAAGAAGACGAAGACCTGAAATCCAGCAGCCGTGGCCGTGCGATGGGAAGGTCTCTGAATATGTTATGCCCTGGCGGCAAGAGCCATTAGGAAATGATTTTTCCACTTCTCTCTTATCTTGAATCATAAGCTTGCAGGAGGGATTGAAGAAAGAGCTGTTCTCCTTCTAGATAAGTGCTGAGTAGGAGAAGGAGTGGCGAGGAAAGGGAAAAGCAATCATTTAATACCAAGAATGAATTTATCATTCTCGTCCCCCCCGCATTAAAAGTGAATTGCAAGGCACGTTTCCTGATCTGAGTCTCACAGGGAGCAAGGTCCCTTCTCTTTGTTGGTGAAGAGGAGTCATCGGCTCTTCCCCTGAAAGGGCAGCTAGATAACCGGGGTGCTGCACTCCTGGCATTCAGATAGAACGATGGGGCAATCAGCTGACGTCAGAACAGGAGTCTAATCCCCCAGGCGCCCCCACAGGGAAGCAGAATGACTCTGTATCTCCTTGTCACTCTCCCCACAGGTCAATGACGTGCAAGGTTGTGCAGGGAAGGACACAGATAGGGGAAATTGGAACGAGGCGAGAGTGAATGGGAGATTATGTAGAGGTTCAAAAAGCTGCCTCATTAAGCCTGCTGTTTCCGGGTTTGTAGGGGTGTCGGGAGTTCAGAGGGGGACTTGCTCGTGCTAAGGAAGTTTCCATAACACAGTGTACCATGCAGTCCTCCTCAATGCAGCGGGCTAACGAATGGGAGTTTACACTTTGCTCCCGTATGACGCAGTGAAGCCCAGTCGGCCAGTCTGTGCCTCGCTGAGGAACGAACCCCTGTAGCTGGGGTTTCGGATGCAGCCATACACCAGAAAAATGGGCCACGCTCAGCCCTGCTGTAACTGTGCCCCACTCTTTGGAAATCAGCGAAGTGGCATATGCTTACCCCAAGGGGGATTTGGGCCCATTGTGTCCCTTCACCAAGGAATTGAAGTAATTAACCTGCTATTGGGAGCCTCAGTGCCCAATGTGGGGCCAGATCCTGGCCCATGCTAAGGCTTCAGTGGTGCAGAAAGTCGCTGAAGGTGACTGAACTGTGCAGCAGAGGATTCCTCCCAGCTCCTCCAGTGTAGGCAGGCATAACAGGGCTGGGTTGGGGCCATGCCTGGAGTGCACCGTCATCTCCAGGCAGTGTAACAGCAGAGACGGGCAGAGCTGTTCCCAGAACTGGGCCGGGGGGGGACAACAAAAAGCTCTTGTAAGGCTCCCTTTGTTCCCCCCTCCCCCTGACGCATTTTGCACAGCTCCAGCACTCCCGAGGACTTTCCTGTCACTAGAGGTGTTTGCAAGGTCTGCCAAGAGCAAAGCCACGTGAGTACCAGAGAGCCCACCAGCTGAGTGCAGGAAGGGAGAAATGGAGATGATACGCCCGCTTTGTCTGATGCTTTGAGCGTAGGAACCCCAGTCTGTGTTTCAGTGGTACTGCGGTTTTCATGCAGAATGTTGTGTTTGTCTTTCTCGGGCGCTAAGGACCTCCAGAAAACAGATTTTAAAAGAAAACCCCTTGATCGCTTAAACGTGAGTGGGCCGTCAGGATCAGAACAGTGGTTCCTGAATGGCTGCGTTTCCTCAGGGATATCCCTTTTGAATCCTGACTTAGTTTAACGGAAACAAGTCTGAATCCCTGGCCCCACTCCAGCGCCAGTCGAGCTGCGGAATAATGGGCTGCATTCCATTCCACTCCTACAGCATCAGCTACTTCCTAGGTCCAGCACCTTTCTAGTTTATGAGGAGGCATGAGGCTGAGGGGACTTGGCTCCATAGTTAGCCAGCAGGTTGAGCTGGCAGTGCAGACCTTGCCTGATCTCGTGAACCAACTAGATTTGCTGTGGGATCGTTGCAGGAGAGCAAACGCAGCCCCGCTTTCAAAGAGCAGCGCTTTCTCTGACCAGCGCGATCCTGGAAATACCGGGTGGAAGCAGAACCCAGCGGTAGTGTGTACGTGAGCCTTTGTTCTTTTGAGCAGAGGATCCCTGGAAGCACCGTGCCAAAAGATGCACCCTAGGGGGTGGATGGGCAAAGCTGGTTCTAAGCCCCTTGTCTGCCATCTTATTTCTGGGCTGCTGCAGGGGGCCTGCTCTAAGCTCCAGCAGCCTCCCAAGGGCTGCCTATGAGCTGTTCACAGCCCAGAACGGCCGTAGCAGCTAACCTACGCCCCTTCCAGCCCAATACCTCTCCTCCAGCCCCAGCAAGCACCTATGCAGGGCCTCTGAGGGAGGAACCACATAGAATATCAGGGTTGGACGGGATCTCAGGAGGTCATCTAGTCCAACCCCCTGCTCAAAGCAGGACCAATCCCCAATTTTTGCCCCAGATCCCTAAATGGCCCCCTCAAGGGTGGAACTCACAACCCTGGGTTTAGCAGGCCAATGCTCAAACCACTGAGCTATCCCTCCCCCCCTACAGCAGCCCGGTGCTGTTCCTCTGCCAGGGGAATTCTCCTTCCCCATCTGCGGTGCTCTTACGGCCAGTATGTGCACCTCACGCTGGGGCTGGTGGAGAGTGGCTCCCAAGGAACCACAGCCCTGCCCCAGCACAACCCCACTTGCCAGACCAGCCGTGCCAGCTGAGGATCCCTATGCTAGGAGAATCCCCCGCTGCTGCCTTACAGCAGTCCCTTCTGTGCTGCAAGGGGCATGGGAGGGTCAGAGGATCTGGCCCCTTATGTTTCTAATGCACCCGCTGTGGTGCTTAGGCACTCTCATGTCTACTCTGAACAGCAGTAATGAAGGTGCCTGGAATATTTGAGCACAGGTCAAGAGTTGCTGTTATTTCTCTGACTGTCTCATAGAATCATAGAATATCAGGGTTGGAAAGGACCTCAGGAGGTCATCTAGTCCAACCCCCTGCTCAAAGCAGGACCAATCCCCAATTAAATCATCCCAGCCAAGGCTTTGTCAAGCCTGACCTTAAAAACTTCTAAGGAAGGAGATTCTACCACCTCCCTAGGTAACGCATTCCAGTGTTTCACCACCCTCCTAGTGAAAAAGTTTTTCCTAATATCCAACCTAAACCTCCCCCACTGCAACTTGAGACCATTACTCCTTGTCCTGTCCTCTTCTACCACTGAGAATAGTCTAGAACCATCCTCTCTGGAACCACCTCTCAGGTAGTTGAAAGCAGCTATCAAATCCTCCCTCATTCTTCTCTTCTGCAGACTAAACAATCCCAGTTCCCTCAGCCTCTCCTCATAAGTCATGTGTTCCAGACCCCTAATCATTTTTGTTGCCCTTCGCTGGACTCTCTCCAATTTATCCACATCCTTCTTGTAGTGTGGGGCCCAAAACTGGACACAGTACTCCAGATGAGGCCTCACCAATGTTGAATAGAGGGGAACGCTCTATCTGCTCGCTATACCCCTACTTATACATCCCAAAATGCCATTGGCCTTCTTGGCAACAAGGGCACACTGCTGACTCATATCCAGCTTCTCGTCCACTGTCACCCCTAGGTCCTTTTCCGAAGAACTGCTGCCTAGCCATTCGGTCCCTAGTCCGTAGCGGTGCATTGGGTTCTTCCGTCCTAAGTGCAGGACCCTGCACTTATCCTTATTGAACCTCATCAGATTTCTTTTGGCCCAATCCTCCAATTTGTCTAGGTCCCTCTGTATCCTATCCCTGCCCTCCAGCGTATCTACCACTCCTCCTAGTTTAGTATCATCCGCAAATTTGCTGAGGGTGCAATCCACACCATCCTCCAGATCATTTATGAAGATATTGAACAAAACCGGCCCCAGGACCGACCTCTGGGGCACTCCACTTGACACTGGCTGCCAACTAGACATGGAGCCATTGATCACTACCCGCTGAGCCCGACAATCTAGCCAACTTTCTACCCACCTTATAGTGCATTCATCCAGCCCATACTTCTTTAACTTGCTGACAAGAATACTGTGGGAGACCGTGTCAAAAGCTTTGCTAAAGTCAAGAAACAATACATCCACTGCTTTCCCTTCATCCACAGAACCAGTAATCTCATCACAGAAGGCGATTAGATTAGTCAGGCATGACCTTCCCTTGGTGAATCCATGCTGACTGTTCCTGATCACTTTCCTCTCATGTAAGTGCTTCAGGATTGATTCTTTGAGGACCTGCTCCATGATTTTTCCGGGGACTGAGGTGAGGCTGACTGGCCTGTAGTTCCCAGGATCCTCCTTCTTCCCTTTTTTAAAGATTGGCACTACATTAGCCTTTTTCCAGTCATCTTGGACTTCCCCCGTTCGCCACGAGTTTTCAAAGATAATGGCTAATGGCTCTGCAATCACATCCGCCAATTCCTTTAGCACTCTCGGATGCAACGCGTCCGGCCCCATGGACTTG
This sequence comes from Natator depressus, assembly GCF_965152275.1. Taxonomy (NCBI): domain Eukaryota; kingdom Metazoa; phylum Chordata; order Testudines; family Cheloniidae; genus Natator; species Natator depressus. Next base: position 68,819,499 of record NC_134244.1, on the reverse strand, counting down.
TGCACGTCCAGCTTTTCTAAATAGTCCCTAACCACCTCTTTCTCCACAGAGGGCTGGCCATCTACTCCCCATGCTATGATGCCCACACTGAGCACTGAGTTTGACCTGGTCCCACCTCAGTCATGGCACCAGGTCAAAAGAGAAGCCGCTGGCATAAAGGCTGCACAGACGCAAAGTCAAGGAGAATCAGGCCTTTCGTTGGGAGTTACATTTCCACATGCAGACAGTACAGTCCTGCTGTAAGACAGCCACACGGTGCTCTCACCTGCACCCTGAACACCCTGAGTTGCCTCTTGTCTATGCTGGCCAAGAACCTGTTCTGAGAAATTATCAAGCCACGTCCAGGATAGCTGGACACTCTACTGTAATAGGTTCTGTGAAGCTGCAGCTCAGACAGTCTGCAAGGTGGAGTCATACTGTTTTCCTGAATGGGAAGAGGGGGAATGTACAAATATAAATCAGGAGTCACTGATAGAATAATGAGTGCACTGAGGTGAGCTGCTGCCTGAATAACCAGCCGGCTGTTGGTTGAATGGTCCAGGCACGTTCATGAAATGTATATCCTGAATTATGAATGGAAATAACAACGGTAGCTCAGTGAGTAATTGACCCCTCTGACTGATGTGGAATATGACCTGGCTCATGGGCTGTTTGCCTCCAATATGAAGGGTCTAATTCTCTTCTGGTTTACAGTAGTGTAAATTGGGAGTAACTCACTGATTACACACCAGTGTAAAACTGCTGTAGGTCAGAGGAGACTCAGGCCCAGAGCAGTGTATGGAAGCTATTTCAAAAGATCCAGGTGCATTTCCTAGTCACCCACGCGTGATCTAGATCAACACCACCAATGTAAGCTATTTTATCTTTTATTTTTGTAAAGACAGCAACGAATCCTTTGATCGGAACTCCATTTATCGAGGCTCTTTGACACAAAGGAACCCCAATGGGAAGAACAGGAAAGCAGATCGCATCTTCGCGGTAACCTTCCAGACTCTCACTTATTGACCCGACACATGATTGGAGGGGTTTCAATCTGCAGCGTCAGGAAGCCGATTAGGGCTGCCATTCTCTGGTCTGGCTCAGCTCAGGGCAGCACCCGAGTGGTGGGAGAGGGGTGTGCAAAGTGATCATTCCTGCAGCTGGGGGTCCTGTCCTGTCCTGTCCTGCTCCTTAGTGCCAGATGCCCACCCCCTTACACTGAGGGTTGAAAGGAGCGGAGGGTTGCTTAGAGTTCTTGCTGATCGGCTATATAGGGTGTGGGCATTTCGCTACATCAACAAATTAGCACAGAAGTCTTAGCAAACCCTGTGTTACTGACTATTTCACCCCTCTGATGTCGGTCAAGATGTGCATGGTGCCTCCATGGGGGTCCACTGCTGAAACCTATGAGACACCAATGGTGCCCAGAGACCAGCAACCACTCCTCTGTGGTGTGGTTCAGCCCGCCCGCCCTTAGCCAGTGTGCAGTCACTAGAGCCCAGTAGGCAAGAAATCGAGCCTGTTGAGTGCAGAGCTGATCCCAAGGCATGTGACTAGGTCTGCAGCACACAGGAGACTATGACATGGGCATGATGAAAGGAGGCAGTTGGATCTTCCAGGGGTACGTCTCCCCCGGGAGCCATACTGGTGGCTTCATCTCCTGCTCTGGAAGGGGCAGAGAGGGCAGCCCACAGTGAGTGGAGATTGCAGGAGAAGGGAAACTGGAAGCAAACAGCGAATGAGATTCGTGAGATTCATGAGTTTGATCCTGTAGCCTCCCGGTTTTCAGTTCAGTGTCTTGGTGCCTTGCAGAAGCCTGTGATGACGCATCGACCCTGAAGAAGATGGAGCTTCCCGACACTGCAATTTTACTAACAATGCCCGGTCTCCGCTCAGAGCTTCACCTTTATTTCCCTCAACACATTCTCTTTCTTCTGCCTGCCTCCTCTCCCCCCGAAGGGCTGGATAGAGAGGAGGAGGCAGTCCTGTGGGTCAGGGAAATCCTGCCGAGTTGTGCTTACGGAGCTCCGGCTCCACCTCACTACTCAAGCAACCAAGTCCCAATAAGAAACTTGCTGCCTGTTCCTGACAGGATTTCCAGCCCCCAGTGTCTGGCAAAGCAGCCCCAGCTGTCACACCACACACCCACTACGTCTCTTCTGCAAGTCTCCGATGTTGTGAAACAAGGACGTCTGTCTGCATTTGAAAGCAGCGTTGTCAAGGCTGGTAGCTGTGAGGGTTAACTCAGTGGGCCAGCTACATGCTGGGTGCAGTTCTGGTGGCTTCAGTGGAGTGAGTTTCCACTCTGACATTCGCTTTCCTCTTGGGTTGGTGCAGAGAAGTCAGTGATTGGACCCATCAGTATTCAAGAGTTTGCAATGGATTTAAGGTGCCCACTCCCCATTGCCTCGAATGGGGGTCACGTGGCTAAAACCCAGCCCAACACTTTGAAAATGTGCTGCTGGACATTTGCAAAGATCACTCCGCAGTTGTCCACGGTCTGTCCACTCCCCACTCTCCCCCCCATGGACAGGAGCGAAGGAAGCTGCCTAAGAGAGGCTTGGAGGCCACCTCAGTATTTTAATATAAAAACATTTAGTTTAAGAATGATCCATGTGAATCCTTGTATGAGTAACAGGTCATTGCATTAGGCTTTGGTCATGAGCGGAGGCACGAACCTCTGCAGATACATCCTGCAGCCATCTAACATGGTAATTGCAAATAGCAGAGGGCAGGACCCCGAGTTACCACTTCCCAAGAGATTCTGTGCTTTTTGGCATTTTTCCCTTTCTGAAACAGAATGCAAACAAAATATTTTAACATCTCCAGCGGAACCAAATTCCAAAAAAGGTTTGGGGGTCAATCAAACCATTTCATTTCAATAACACGGAAACATTAAATTCCCATTTCGACCGCAAAACTTTCAAATGTTTCGATATAAAAATTTTTTTTTTGAAAAAATCATCTTGAACTGAAAAATCAAAATGTTCTAGTCCGAATATGTCAAAATTGGATGTTTCAACATTATTAAAATGCTTCTTGGGATGTGGAGAAAATTCATCAAAATCAACTTGTTTTTCAAGACATTCTGGTTTGACAAAAATTGCATTTTGGGGGTAAAAAAGAAACACATTTTGATGAAAAATTCCCAACTAGCTGTAGTTGTGACTGACTAATGGTATTTGTATCCTCAACCTACAGTTCTTATACCCTGTGGCATGATAGCTGAAATGAACCAGTGTGACTTCTCCGCAGCTGTTTATCACTTTTAGTATAATTCATGTGGAAGCTACTTACAGTCTCAGACTCCCTTTAGAAATCATTTCCATTCTCACTAGTATAGTCCAAGTTGAGATCCTGAGTTCTCTTTCAGTTGGCATAAGGCTAGGCCGTTCCAAGAAATAAGTATAGCCCACTGTAAATAATTACCGCTATGTTAGAAACCAACTTCCAGCCACGACCAGGTCATCAGAGCACCCTGCAAAAAAATTAAATGACCAGTTGTATATACCTCACCACTGAGCTGACATCAAGCATAACCCAGTGACCCAGATCCTCATTGGTGTAAGGCAACTCAATAGAATGATGCAGATTTATACCAGCTGAGCACCTGGCCTGGTGTTTTTTAAAGCCACAGTACAGTACCACCTTGACTATAAACACATCCTCTGCTATGCACAGTTCCACCTTTAGTTCAGTACCAGTCTATCGGAATTTCATGACAAACTTCGGCAATGTAAAATAAGGCATTATTCAGACCGTAGCTTTCAGGCCATTTTTATTTATCTGCTTTCATCCTCCTCTGTCTCTATAATCTGTACATATGCTAAATCTTACAATAAAGCCGATTTTGTGTTAGGAGATCCTAGCACCCCATTTTGCGTCTGCTTTCCTCCCTCTTGATCTTGGCAGAATTGTCTGTCTCGCCGTTGACTTTCCCCACTTAACCAGTCAGTGCAACTGCATCATATTTGCAAAATGCAATTGTTAAATTACAGGAAATGAAGCTGTGGCATTGAAAGAGAGGATTGGGGAGGTGGGGGGAGAGAATACATTCATTAACCTGGCATTGATCACAAGCCTGTGTTTTCACACTCATTCAGGAGCTATAGAGGAGAATTGTCAAACAATAATGCTGTACATTCCCTGTTGACTGCATTTTGTTACCTGGGTCCTATGCTGTGGTGTTTTAAGCACAGGAGTTACCATAACATCAACAGATAAACAAATGGGATCGATGCTTAAAAGGAAATAGGAACAGGAGAAATTCTTTATGACAACCCTTCCCCTGCCCCAACAAAAAAGGGTTTTATCTATTGGCGCATTAAGTTCTTTACTTATTTGAATGGCTACACCTCTGCAAAGACCAAACAAATCACATTCAGATGCTGTGATCTAATTAGGGCTCATCAATTTGCAAGCAGGCAGGTTTCATCATGAATCCCATCAGCTGAACTGGTGAACTGTTCAAAACGGCAAGCTGTAAAGTTGAAAAACATTAAAGGATTCCTGGATACACAAACCAGAAGGGCTGTGGTTTATTTTTTCTTTAACAATTGCCTTACAAATTGCAGGATACAACAGTTGATTTATATAGTTTAACTACAGTTATACAGTAATTTCCATGAGAAATATCCTCACCTCTCAACACTACAGTGCGCTTTCAATTCTGGAACAGGACAAGCACTTTCATAAAGTAACATTTCCTCTTCAAGGCTCTGTTGGCTGAAATATCCCACCCGCTATGCCACTGTAGCCAAGACCTTTAGAAACCAGCTTTTTGAGCCAAGCAAAGCATATACTGAGGTTTTGCCCTGATTCTAGTCTTCAGTGTAGCTGGTCTAATACAGTCCCGTTGCAGACAAGGTAAATGGTGTCTTGAACTGGTGCAGCGTATCTCTGCATGAAAGCAGGATAAGCTACACTGGTGACAATTAGCAGCATTACCTTGTTTACTCTGGGGTTTTGCAATGGTGCCTGGAAACAAGACAGATCTTTCAGTGTAGAGCTGTGGTTCTCAACCCACGACCCAATCAGCACACAGCTGCGGCCCATGTGACATCCTCAGACAGGTAGTATACAGGGTGGATTTGGCCCACACAACACAGAGACCTGCATGTGCAGCTCACAAGGATAAATAGGTTGAAAACCACTGGTGTAGAGGGAGCCATAGAGAGAATGCAATCAAGCTGCACTGGGGAGTCAGGATCCAGATGCCTAGCGACTTTAATAGCTCTTATGCATGGATGTCAGCCATGCCTGTATTGACAGGGACCATACCAGAATATCCATGGTTATTATGAAATAAAAGGAACTGCTCCTTGGAAATTGATACTCTCACCACTGGAGCTTATTCAGTTGCACTTAGCATTGTGCAAATAACTGACTTTTTGGTTCACTAACAGTTTTGCAAAAAAAAAAAAAAGAAAGAAAAGAAAAAAAAGAAAAATCAAACCAAAAAGTATAAGTAAATAAATAAATAATTTGGGGTCAAGTGGAAAGTTCTGTGCATCCCAAAATAAAGGGTTTTGTTTCAATATTGCACTTTATCGAAACATCTCATTTTGAAAAAGGTGAAATGAAATGGTTTTGATTGTTGCGGAATTTTATTTTTTCCCTTGGCTAAATCAATGCAACTTCACAAACTGTTTCGTTTAACCTGCAGCTGCCGTTTTTGCTGAAAAAGAAAATGTTCAGATGAAGAATGTCACCCAGTTCTACTTGCCCGATAGTGCTCTTCATCACAAACACAGTCTATTTGCCGGGTCATAACCCCACCACAAGAAATTGAGGAATAAGGCCTGCAGCATTGCCAACCTGAAACATTCAAAAATCCTGAGTCAGATCCTCCAAAAACCACAAGATTCTTTAAAAATCAACTTGGGGTTTGGGACGGGGGTGGGTTGCCTTCCCCTTTCTGACCCTTTAGGACTACACTTACATTTCCAAGGTTTTCCCCACAACCACAAGGGTGACAAACAATAAGTAAAAACTGAGAGTCTCATGCAATCACTGGATTCCAGCAGCTGAGACTTTAAGAGCAAAGCCAAATACTGCGATTCTCATGACAAAATCATGAGAGTTGGCAACGCTGGACCTGAGATCATTATTGCAGAAGGCAGGACTGGCCTCGTTAGAAGGAGCAATTTTCACTACTTGGAAGTACTTTGACACTAAGTAGAACCTGCTGTTTATGTTTATAACACATCTCCATTTCTTATTAATTGCCCAAATGTCTTCTCATTGTCTCTCTTGCTGAGGACAGATTTCCAAAGGAGGTCAATATCCCAACCATTTAATTTTGTCCCTCCGCTTCATATACTAACAGGCCTCCTTCTCTAGCATTTTTCCCCCTTGTTGGATAGAGAATTTCACTTACTCAGCCAGTAGGTCTAACAGACCTTGATAAAGGCAAACCATGCAGTAAGCAGCGATCAATTACTCACAAGTGGGCAGCTCATCAAGATGATTTCATCACACATGCCTCCAGTACCGGACAATACCGCTTCAGCTTCCATTTGTTTCACAAATTTATTGATACCTTTTTGTTATCTTTTCTTATACATTTCGCATTTCTTATGTTAACTCCCCTCCCAAGTTTGGGGTTAGTTCAAATCAGTGTCTTCTAGCTTTGTAATTACTTTATCTTTTATTGGCCTCACAAACATGATTGCTCTGTAGCACTAAGCATGACTACTCTGCAATTCCTTACACATGCATTGTTCTACTTAAGCTTAAGCTGTTAAATATTATCAGAACAGATTCTTAAAAGTCCCAGCAGGCTCTGTATCAGGGCTAAATGAGCTTTTGCTCCCAACACCCCTCCCCTCCCAAATCTATATTTATATTTGTAGCAGCTGTTCTTATTTCATTTTACTCTTTTGACTTTTGTTAACCCATGCTGCTTTGGGGGCGGGGGGAATATGGTGTTCACTGTGATGGGGTCTACAAGCCCCTCACTGATCCAGTGTTGGAAGAGGGGTGACCTGCCCCGCAACAGGTGCAGAGCCTGCTCCCAGTGGAGGAAGAATTTAAAAGGACACTGATAGCCCAGGGGAAGGGGGAATGAGCTTCATGTGGCACCAGGCAACAAGGCTGGTGCTGAGAGCTTTGCGAGGGTTTCTCCAGCAGCAGGGACTTGGATTCCTCCCCACCCCTGCCCCTTTGGGAGATGAAAGCCTAAGAGAGATGGACTGACTGAACTGGACACAGAGACAGAGGGAAGTCTGCTAAGCCAGCGACGGTGCCCCAAACTGAGGAGCTCCAGATGGGTAGGAAGTGACATAATTTGGGGCTGGTCAGTAACTGGACACTTTAAGAGGCCCTCAGGGCACTGGGCTGAGACCCAATGGAGTGTGTGGGCCTAGGACTCCCCATTTCCCCCTCCTGACACACACACACACAGTCTTTTGTTGTGCCAAGCTCTGGGGGAGCAACTGGAGCAGGATGGGGTGATGAGTCTGCACCCGGGGCCCCCTCTGCGATGACTAGACCAACAGAAACCATAAGGCCACGAGCTGACCGTGAGGCATAATTGCACAAGGGGTCAAAGCCATGCTTTCTGGGAGAAGCAGACAGAGCCCCTTCAAGCCGGCAATTGTAAGGAACCAAGTCATCCCAGGAGCAGCAAGTGCATCTGAATGCATCAGTGTCTTGGAGCTGCCACCTTATTTTAAATGCCAAGCTCATTTCTGCTGTTCTTTCCAAACACCTCGTTTGTTACTACTCCCGGCTTTGAGCCGTCTCCGTCAATCCCCTGGAAGGTGGTGCTACATGACAGGATGTTGGGCTGCATTTTCTCCACCAATTCAGCATCCATTCCCCGCTTCTTCTGGCCAGCACTAAGACAGAATGAAGGTTCAGTCCTGACCTCAAATTCCTCACACACTGCCCAGCTCACCAGCCTCGTAACACAGCATTTCTTGCAAGCGTCCTATGGTTGGTTTGGGTTTTTTAATCTCTGTTGGCATTTTTTGAGCCTTGAAAGTTTGTATTGTAATATGAGTAGCTACTTCAGAGCTAACTGCAATCCAGTCACAGTGAAAATGGAGAGACAGGTGTGAGATTGCTCCCAAATTTCTTCTCTGTCCAGTTTAATCTTTTTAATTAGAAATTACATAGCAGCAGCCAGTACTAGCTGTGAGGTAGAAGAGTTTGCATTTGATAGGACCGCAGAATCCTCCCCTTCCCAGCATGCTTTGCTAAAAGAAGATTCACAGGCAGACCTCTTTTCCATCACTGTTTCAAAGAAGCAAGGCTGCTAGTCGATACCAGAGTCCTGAGTCCATCCTCCTGGGCTAATTTCCTCGGCTTTTTCCCTGCAACCAGACTGCCACAGCATGGTAACACTGGAGACAGAGGGGAGCCCCTGACCCACCCATCTTTCAGGGCTTTAGCCTCCACGCCCAAACAGGGGAAATAAGTCCAGGCTGTTAAAAAGCACTGGCTCTTCTTCCACAAGGCTCTTCCCTAATTCCCAGGGACGCTCACTTTGCCACAGCACCTGGTGACATCAAAGCTGGCCACATCCAGCCACTGTGAGGATTTGACGCAAGCTGATCCAATGACCATGGCACTATGTCAGAAACCTAGATGAGCTGAAGTGAGCTTGTGAACCCCTAGTCTAAGTGTGCACCAAACCAGACAGAGAGGGTGAGCCGACGCTGTGCCAAGGAAACATTCAGCACCCCAGATCAGTCTGTCTCCCCTAGCATCAGAACCCCACTCAGCATTTTGTCAGAGTTTGTTTCTTGGTCACGTTTCTTCTTTTGAAAAGGCTTTAAGCATTCAGGGCCCGAGCCTGTTAGGTGCAGGCACTTGGGCCCATGCCCTCAAAGGTCATGAAGTGGCTAACTCCCTTTGAAGTCAATACCTTTGTGGAGCTGGGCCTTGGCAGATCTCAGAACCGGACTCCAAACACCACCTGAGTTTCTGTACCTCTGAAAGCTCTGGTTGCTGCAAATCCAAACACATTCGAAAGCCATACTTTTTTGGGACGTTTCTAATACCGATGGACTCCAATGTGGCTATAGCTCTGGGTGGAAGAGGAGGAGTTTATTCTATCTGTCTGATACTGTTGGAAAATCTCCCAGATGGGCTGAGGACTCAAATACCGAGTTTTGCAGCTGTTTCTCTTGAGTTCTAATCGATCTAAATCAGGTGTTCAATTTCAAGTCCCTTGGAAGCCCTGACACAGCCTTAATCAGAGTGCTGGGAACTCTGCGTTACAATGCCATTATATAGCACTAAGGAATACGAACACACCCAGGTTTAACATTTGTAGAATAATTGATTGTTAGCACAGAGGGTCGGCCAACCAACTTTTTCACATGCTTATTCTGTTGTCTATAATATTTACACTTGTAAGAGACTGGGTGAGAGTAGGCAATTACCCCTCTAACTACTGGGGGGGGGCAGTTTTTTCTTATGCATAAGCCATGTGGTAGTATTAAGCCATTGCCAAAGATTCCATCGGGCTTTTAGGTTACCCAGACCAATTTGGACCACGTCTACATTGGCATGTACTTGTTTTTGTATCAGGCTGTCCTGTAGCTGGGACAGAGAGCTTCATTTATTTTTAATTACCTGCAGGTCTGCAGTATTTTTTTTTATTTTATTTTTTTAAACACACAACAGTGCTAGCAACAAGACAAGACAAGCTGTAGCTCACGAAAGCTTCTGCTCAAATAAATTTGTTAGTCTCTAAGGTGCCACAAGTCCTCCTTTTCTTTTTACAGTTTCTATTGTGACCGTAGATTCATGGTATTGGATTGCTCTTCAGATGGCATCAGCTTTTCCTGATTTTCTGAAAGACAAAAGAACATGTTTTTACACCTTTTTGGGGTGGCAGATTATTGCTTAAAATATTTCTTTTACAAATACCCTTGCTGATTGCAGGCAAAACAGAGGAATTGCCCCCACATTTTCCTGTTTTTGTTCTATAGGCAGGCCAGGTTTCAATGGCTTCTATCTGTTAAGGGTTATGGGGAAATTATCCCACTGTTTAGTCATTAAATCCATTAGGTGGGGTACTTCAGTGTTCCTTCTTATACAGCAGACCAAGTTTATAACGTTTTTCCTGCTGTGTTAAGCTTTAAAGTTTATTTGCAGGTAATAGCTGAGAAGCATCATTACCATATGACCTTAAAGGATTTTTCCAAAAATCATACCCACTATACATTATTACAGGGGTACTTATTATCATTACATTTATTAAAATTATCTTGTTATCCCATGCCTTTTATTTAGACAAATTTGTTTGCTGACCAGGTGTGTCCTTTATCTGCAGCTCCTTTGTGCCACTAGTTCTTTCCTTCCTTTATCATTTAGGTCATTTGCATTTTCACAGACGCTTTCTGCTTTTGGATTTAAAGCCATCGGCAGCTCAGAGACTCTATCTTAAAAGGGACACAATCAACTTTCACCAGAGTTTTGATCACTTTTTTAACTTCTGCTTCCAAAACACACAGCAATCTGAAAAAGAAAACCCAACCTATTGTGGCTCCCTTTGGAGCCCTAATAGCATTTTAATTAAGTAGCATGGCATGTTTGCATTTCTTTTGCCCCTTCTACAATATGCCCTGCACATGTTCTGGGGCAAATGCACATTCCTTCCATAGTTTAACTTCTATAACATTATCCATATCCAGTTTTACATAAGGTGTCACTATTTCTTTTTTTGCTTACAGAGTTTTCATGTACCTTTATCAAAGTGACAGTCTGATTACTCAGAGCCATTTTAAGACTCAGTGTTTCTAACATTGCTTCTTTTTGTTTTAGAGTAACAGCCGTGTTAGTCTGTATTCGTAAAAAGAAAAGGAGTACTTGTGGCACCTTGGAGACTAACCAGTTTATTTGAGCATGAGCTTTCGTGAGCTACAGCTCACTTCATCGGATGCATAGCATATTGTGGAAACTGCAGAAGACATTATATACACACAGAGACCATGAAACAAAACTTCCTCCCACCCCACTGTCCTGCTCGTAACAGCTTATCTAAAGTGATCATCAAGGAGGGCCATTTCCAGCACAAATCCAGGTTTTCTCACCCTTCTCCCCCCCCCCCCCCAACAGACACACATACAAACTCACTCTCCTGCTCGTAATAGCCCATCCCTCTTTGAAACCTCTCTTTATAATGCGCATGATAATCAAGGTGGGTCATTTCCAGCACTAATCCAGGTTTTCTCACCACCACCAACCCCCCCCCCCCACACACACACCCCCCTCCAAAAACCACACACACAAACTCACTCTCAGTTTGTGTGTGTGGTTTTTGGAGGGGGGTGTGTGTGGGGGGGGGGGTGGTGAGAAAGACCCACCTTGATTATCATGCGCATTATAAAGAGAGGTTTCAAAGAGGGATGGGCTATTACCAGCAGGAGAGTGAGTTTGTATGTGTGTCTGTTGGGGGGGGGGGGGGAAGGGTGAGAAAACCTGGATTTGTGCTGGAAATGGCCCTCCTTGATGATCACTTTAGATAAGCTGTTACGAGCAGGACAGTGGGGTGGGAAGAAGTTTTGTTTCATGGTCTCTGTGTGTATATAATGTCTTCTGCAGTTTCCACAATATGCTATGCATCCGATGAAGTGAGCTGTAGCTCACGAAAGCTCATGCTCAAATAAACTGGTTAGTCTCTAAGGTGCCACAAGTACTCCTTTTCTTTTTTCTTTTTGTTTTGTGCACCTCACCCCTGCTGTTGCTTCAGAGGGGCACTGTCTTTTTAAATTTCTTATTTTTTTTCTACAGCTCTCATCTGCTATTTTGTTACAAAAACAAACAAACAAAAAGAATCCAGAATTTTTTTTTCTATTCTCCTGATTTTGACTGCCCTGCTGCAGCCACAACTTAAAAACATTTTAAATTTTGTAAAGCATTGAGTTACCTTTTAAGGGTTAAATGCCAAATCCCAAAGCCAAACAACACTAATTACCTGTGTCTAGCAAAAAGGTCTGTCAGTTTTGCAACTTTGAATTAAAGACTCAAATGGATTTTTAGTGGCATTATTTAAAACAAAAACAAAACCAATTGGTCCTTAGAACTTTACATATTTACACAGATAGATACATACACATTTTCTTTTCCTTAACATCCCTTCCACACTGCTCTGTTTTTACATCTTACATTCCCTTTATACATTTGAGGCAGTTAAGTTCCAGTAGAATCCCCTAATGTTCTTTTAGCAAATTTGACTAAATTGTCCAGTCAAATGATTTTAATCAGATAGTTTATTTTTGCCTGGCTAATTTACAGACATTCCTTTGCAAAAGGGCCCATTTTCCCTTCAGAATGGCTGCAAAGAAACCAAGAATTATTTTCCTCTAACACTTTTTCTTTTTAACATTTTCACAAAGTTTAGCTGCTTAATTCACTCCAGCCTCTGCAGAGTTAACTTTTTCACTGTCTTTTCTCTTTGTAATTTTGCCTGGGGGTGCCGTACATAGGACCTTCTCCCCCTTCACCTGCTGTGCTACTTTGCCTCTAAACAGCTGCTACCTGTTTAGAAGCAAAGCCCAATTTTGTCTCAGACTCTTAATTAGTGACTCACAACGACTATGATTTGCAGGTGCTCTGCCCTGCTTCAAGGTTAATGTCTTTACCATACCTTGGAGCACATGATTCTCTCTTTCAGTTTTCTCAGAGGCTTTGGCTTGGTCTGCCAGGAACCTTTCTCTCTTTTTGCATTCCTGGAGTGCCTCTTTCACTATTTTCAGCTGGCTTTGGGTATTTGTAGCCAGCACCTTCCAATTGTCTGCTCCCTTTTCTGTTTGTGCCTTTTCCTCTTTACATGAGGACAAGCGGAGGAAAGAATCCTTACATGCCTCCCACAACAACCAGATTGCTGCTGCATCTCTTTTGGCAGCGCTAGAAGGTTTGGATATGAGGATATACTGACCCAATCTATCCTCTAGGTCCGAAATAGCGCAGACAGCAGCTAGGGCTTGTTTAGTCCAAGGACTGTGCCCACATTTTGAAGGATTTGTTTAAAAGGTGTAATTTCTTTAACAAAAGGTGAGGTTGGAGTTCCTTCTGACTCCATTCCTCCCTCTGGTACTGGCTTACCCTGTTTTCTTTTAAACATCTTAACACGGGTATTTCAATCTCTTTGTCACTCACTGAGTAATACCAGGAGTGACACAGCCTAGATTCTGAAATCGTAGCTTATCAAATTTCCTCGTCACACCTGGCACAGGTCAGCGACAGCCTAGATTCTCTGATCCTGCTGCTTCTTGTTCCAGCGAGCAGCACTGCCTGGCCCTTAGGCCTTCTTGTTCCCCTGATACTTCAGTGAACAATAGGACTTGGATTCTGTAATCATAGCTTAATTTATACACTTTCCCCTGCTGCCTTCTTGGAGGCCAGCAGGTCTGGTTAACCTAATAGAAATGCCTAGCTGAATAGAGCTGGCGGTGTGCACACCAATATTTACAATAACTGAGGGTTTTTACCAATATTCCCCCTTTTGCAATTCTCCACCAAAATGGTATACCAATAAAATAAAAACCAGCAGGATCTTATTAAAGGGGAAAAGGCAAAATGCCACACTTATTGTGACTACAGAAAGAATCATAGTAAGCAGTTAGTTATAGCTATAACATTCCATTCAATTTCATATTTATTCACACATTCATTCATACACACACACACAGGTTCTTCAAGGTTGTTATCATAGTTACCAGCCTTAGAGTTGCTCATTCCAAGCCACTGGCCAGGTGGCCTGGACATGAGGAGGGAGCAGGGCCTTGTCAGATGCTCATCTGATGCTCCTGGAAGTTGGTTTGCAGAATCAGACCCCCAAAGTTCTCACTTTCTAGAGTCCATTTTTATAGGAATTTCTTCCTATGCCAGTCTATAGGAATTGCTTCATCATGCTGTTGCTGAATCAATCAGCAGATGGTACATTCCTGACGGCTCCGTGCTGCCAGATGTTATCTTGTTCTTTGGTTCTCCCATCCTTAAGGCTGTTGGGTGGATTCCAGTCTGCCCTCCGGGGGTCCTCTGGTTATTTCCACTTGATGCCTTCTTCAGCCGATGGACACTGGATTCTTAGGCTGGCACCTCCCTGATCATTCAGTTATTATCCACACCAAGCATCCATCCACATACATCCTCTATCTCTGTTTTAATCACAATTGTTAACAAAGCGAGATGAATACAACAAAAGGGCGGGGAGTCTCTGGGTGCTGTTTCTGTTGTTACAGAGTATTGCTTTGAGTCTCTCTCTGTGTGAGTAGTTGTTGTTACAAAGAATTGCTTTGAGAACAGACTCTGTCTTAGAATATACTAACACAATTAGCAGCTTGCAAGTTTCACACAGAGAGGGACAGAAACAGTACCAAAAACCAAGAGACCTCTTAATTAGTAATACCTTGGAATTTAAACTATGGGGAATCAAACTCATTTGTGATTTTAATACAGAACTTCTTTAATATGATCCAACAGTCCAACTCCTTACACAGGAAATAATGGAATATATGGAGGAAAGATTAGCATATTTCCAGGCTATCTGATTTGTCCAAATGAAGAAAATATTCAGACCCCAAGATAAAATAAGCACCCTCATAAGTCATGAAAATCCCTTTCTTGATTTGATAAAAATTAACATAATGGGTTATGGGGAGGGGAGCTGACGTGAAAATGCCCTGGCTTTGTCCAGGGCTTGATTCCTCTGTGACATCAGCACTAAGGCAAGGCATAAAACAGGCAAACAGGGGCTCTTTGGCTCACAGAGTCCAATCACTGGAGGAAGGAAGCAGCATCACACTCCCAAACTCCGACTTGACACACAGTAAGTACTTTAGCAGGTCTGTGTGCCATCCACACACACACGACTGAGGCAAAGGCATCCTGGTGAAAGCAGAGAGAGAGCAAAATAAGCAGAGGTAAACTGGAAGGGGTTTGAACTGCACCTTTATTGAATCCACTGGTTTTTCCATCCATTTATTGTTTGCTTGTGTGATGTGTTGTCTTAGGGATGCTGCTAGGTGTTTTCATGCAGTGACCCTTGTGTGCTGTGGAAATGTGCTTGTTAGCATGTTTGACGTTTTTAGTGTGTGTGTTTCTGCACATGAATGTTTGTGTACTATGCATCCATGTGAGCAGTGCTTAAACTTTCAGCAAACAGTATTTCGCATAAAGTACTCTTTGCTGAAAGTACATAAAGCGTGCAATGAAAGGCAAGTGTCCATACACAGTCCGAGCCTTTGAACGTCTATCCAAATGGCTCCTAATTCTGTTTTCCCATTACTGACCTGTGACCACTACTACAATGTTGCTTTGCATGGCAAAACAGGTATTTTATGTCGATTCAGTTTAGCGCTTTAGAATTTTCAAAAGGCCTGCAAAGTAAAACTGACTTTGTGTGAGTCTGCAGCTGATGCTAAGAACTTCTTAAACAATACCTCTTGTCCCTTGTAGGCTGTATATGCTCAGTTGGCTCCTGAATTCCAGGTGGCAGAAGAAAACAACACTGGACGTGTTCAGCGTCTAGCCTGTGCATTTATACTCCAATATTAACCTCATTGTTTAAGACCCGTGAAACATCTTGTAAAACCCAATTGGGGGGAAAAAAGGGGAAGCTAGAAAAGAGTAAAATGTGTTCTGTTCGGATCTTGTGATCACCCGCAAGGGTGGTGATTGTGCACGATGTTACGCACCCGCCGCTGCGTGCACTCAGTTTTAAAAACTGTGCCCTGTGTGTCTGAAGTCACACCTGCTTCCTTCACTGACCCAGTTTTTGCATGAAGTTCCCACTGCAGATTGAGCCAGCTCTGGAAGAGCAAGGTGGATTCTCTTCTGTCTGTTGCATCCGTGGCAGAATTGCCAAACTCTGATGGCAGAATCTTTATTGCTGATGTAAGAAGCCCTTTGATTTTCAGAGCCTGGCTTGGATTTTCAGGTCTAGCACTTTGCAGGGGGAGATTGCTGTTTGATTTAACTGAGCACTCTGCTCAAGCTATAACAGCCACGGGTGGCATCACTGTTACTGAGAGGTCAAATATATGACTCTTGAGCATCCCAGGAGAGGTAGAAACTAGAAATGGGCTGGGCTGGAATGCTGTTCTTCCACGGATACTCAGTTACCACCTAAACAGCGGCACGTTAACTGGTGTCCCTGGGCCACGTCCTGCCGCCGTGGGGTGTGGACTGCCCAAAAGTCTGTCTTTGTACGAAATGGGGCAATGGACAAATGCAGCAGAACCTGCAGCCAGGTCCAACTCTCATTCATAGTGCATCAGCTCCAGTGGCAGCCTTTTAAATGGCCAGACCCCACGTGACTGGTGAGGGCGATGCAGTGAGAGCGTGCCAGTTGCCCGGAGAAGCACTGGTGAGGAGTTTTGACTCCCCTGCCTGGTAGGTTCGGCTGCATGGATGCCATCGCTTTAAACGAGAACGTAAGAAGCACGGTATAAATTGTGCCACAAGGGATGTGAAGAAGCCTCAGTGCTCAGAGTCCGTCTCTCCCAAGATGCCAGAATGCATCTGTTCTATGTAGCACAGAATTCCACATTTTAAAATTGAATGCACACAGCTGCGGGTACATAACTTCATGCACAGTTATCACCGCATGCAGGAGAGAAACCATGAGAGCTAAAAAGGAGGCGATAAAAGGTAATACAGCCCAGCGGGAAAGAACAGGTGTGGATGGACAGAAGGGTCTACAGAGATTAGCACTTTTCCTTCCATTGGATATTTGCTGCTAAAAGGTTCAAACTAAGCAGCCTGCTAGTAGCACTGCAATCAGCTGGCCTTTCTGTTAAGAGATTTCGAAACAGATTCACTTCGTTTCTACCGGGAATCTCAGGGTGATTCCTGGCAAGGGGAAGGGCTGTGTGTCTTGGTCAGAGTAAATCACACTAAGAAATTGAAACCACACACCAGCTCTGTGGTGGGAGGCATAGGAGTAAACGCAAATCCAGTCTAGGCCTCGGCATCCACTGATGGCTCTGCCACTTACAGGTATGAGAGTCAGGGCTCTGTCACGGGACTGATCCTGCTCTCCCAAAGAGGTGTTCCTGCAGCTCACAGGAATTAATGGTTCGTGATTCAGAGAAATAAGGAGGTGGCAGTTAAGGGCTAGTCTAAACTAGAAAATTAGACCAACCCCCAGCTCATGTTGCTCAGGGGTGTGAAAAATTCACACCCTTCCATGGTGTAGTTAAGCTGACCTAAGGTCCCGTGTAGACAGTGCTAGGTTGCTGGAACCATCAACCTAGCTACCACCTCTCAGGGAGGTGGATTAACTACACCGATGGGAGAACCGCTCCTGTCAGCACAGGTACCGTCTACACCAAAGCACTACAGCGGTGCAACAACTGTGCTGCTGTAGCATTTCAAGCATAGACAAGTCCTAAGGCACCAGACTGGTGCTACAGGGGATACATGTGTTAGGATCTAGACATTCAGGCATGTCGGTAAAGGCCTAGACCCTAAGAATTTAGGTGTATTCTTATCACTTAGCTAGTTCTAGAGGTACAAGAGAGAGAATCAATATCACTGTCTGACTGTATAAGGCCTTTTCTCACTGTGACAGTCTGAGGCCCTGTTCTTAGGCTAAGGCCTTTGGCTAAGCAGCAGAGGCAGCCATAAGCTGGGAAGCGACCGGTCACCTCCTCACATTCCAAACTAGTCACATTAAAATAAGGTGCTATTGGGCTGTTAGGAATACAATCCTGTCCTGATAGTGCCCATCGCCTCCAGAGAAAGGGAAGTGCCTAGAAAATGTAAAAGGAAACTTAGTTTGATAGCATCCTGTCTGGCAAGAACTCACTTATCAATAGCTGGGATGTGAAATCCTCATCTCTGTATTTGTTCTATCATTGTAGTCCCCATTTCCCTATTGTTTGTCTGTATAATCTCTGTCTGGTTCTGTGATTGTTCTTGTCTGCTGTATAATTAGTTTCGCTGCGTGTAAACTAATTAAGGTGGTGGGATATAATTGGTTAAATAATCACATTACAATATGTTAGGATTGGTTAGTTAAATTTCAGTAAGATAATTGGTTAAGGTATAGCTAAGCAGAACTCGAGTTTTACTATATAGTCTGCAGTCAATCAGGAAGTAAGGGGGGGAATGGGAACAGGGAATGGGGGGAAATTGGAATCCTGTTTTGCTAAGGGGGGGAATGGGAACAGGGACACAGGTAAGGCTCTGTGGTGTCAGAGCTGCGAAGGGGAACACTAAGGAAGGAAACTGGAATCATGCTTGCTGGAAGTTCTCCCCAATAAACATTGAATTGTTTGCACCTTTGGACTTCGGGTATTGTTGCTCTCTGTTCATGCGAGAAGGACCAGGGAAGTAAGCGGGTGAAGGAATAAGCACCCCTAACAACACGGTCATAGACAGTCATAGACCTGAGCTTGTGGACTTGGTGTGTCCAAGCCCGCACTTGAGTGTCTACACTGCGTTGTAAATCTAAGCTTAGAGTTGCTGGACCTGGGTCTTACAACCATGCTAACATGTCCAGAGTGCATTACACAGACCTTGTTTCTGACTCAGGTTTGTGGCTTGAGCTGCATTCACACTGCAAAGTGACCGGGCTTGGACCTGGATCTCAGCAGGTCACAGGCTCTGACCTCCCTCTAGCAGGATCCTAGGACCCAGGTCCTGAGTGCTTGCTGACCCAAGTCAGACTGCAGATGGAAGGGGGTTTGGGCTCAAACCAGAGTCAGTGCCCGGGCTTGATGTGCAATGTAGCCACGCCCTGTAAATCCATAGGACAACACATGTACCTTCTCTGCAGACAGACACGGTGGCCAGTTTCCCCTGTAAGCGCCATCTGCTTTGTATCACTGAAGCATCTGTCAGTCTGTTTCGCTGGCCATTTAAACCGGCTCTCAGCTGCTTTGCAGCACGAAGCAACAGGAATGTACTGGCGATTCTGGCCTCCCAAACCAAAAGGTACTGAAAGGGTTAATACTTCTAGCCCTTTACTAAGGCACCTGAAACCATTCTTAGGGTGCCCACTAAGGGCCTGAACCAAAGCCTGCTGACATCAATGGAAAGACTTCCACTGGGCTTTGGGCTAGGCCCTGGAGCTCCAGTGTCTGCAGTGTCAGATGTAGGGGTGCAGGAAGAGTCAGTCTGACAGTTGTCTTTGGTGTTACTGGGCACTGCATGGCTCCTTCCCCATGCACAGCTTTCAACAGGTAGCCGTCCTCACAGAACACCTTAATGGTATCCATTTACATGGATTTAATAGCATAGTTCAGAACAAAAGGGCATGGCTACACTTGCAGATGTAGAGAGCTTTGTGCTCTCCGAAGGCTGGTTTAACTCAGTAGGGAAAGCGCTGCAGTCTGTCCACGCTGACAGGAACAAGCGCACTGGCGTGGCCACATTAGCAGCTCTTGCAATGGCTACAGAGAGCAGTGCATTGTGGTCGCTATCCCAGCATGCAAGTGACTGCAACGTGCTTTTCAAATGGCGGGGTGAGGGGGTGTGACAGGGAGTGTGTTGTGTGAATGTGGGGGGGGAGAGAGTGGGTTTGGGGGGGCTTTGTCTTGGAGCAGATAAGCAGCCGGCTGTCAGAAATGGAGCTTTGAAAGGGCATATCCGCATTCCTACAGCGAGTTCAAAACAATGACAAGAGTGGCCACTTGACTTAAGGGGATTATGGGACGTTTCCAGAGGCTGATCAGAGCGCAGTAATGCAACACCTCGTTCACACTGACACCAGGGCATTTCAGCCAAGGCGCAACAAGCGTTAATCTTCTCACAGAGGTGGAGTACCAGGAGCACCCTAGCTGCAGAGTCAGAGCGCTCTACGTGCCTTGCCAGTGTGGACGGGTAGTGAGCTAGGGCATCCAGGGCTCCTTTAATGCGCTCTAACTCGCAAGTGTAGCCAAGCCCATAGTTTGCCGGTATACAGCACCTCCCATCGTCCAAGGATCTCAACGTGCTTAACAAACGTTCATTAAGACTCAGAACATGACATCATGAAGTATTGTTATGCCTATATTACAGACAGAAAAGTAAGGACTAAAGAGAGTAAGGGACTGGCAAGGGTCAGTGATAGAACCAAAAACAGAAATTGACCCGTTCTGTGCCCTAGCCCAATGGTCTCACCACTACGCCACCCAGCTTCAAGTTCTGCTTGCCTTATTCATGCCAGTGGGCTCATTGGGCCATATCTTGGATCCGCTACTTTTTTCCCTATATTTTTCTAACCATTGCTTCATTAAATGACAGCCTGCCTTCCCGCCCCCACAGCCCGAGTTTCCTTTTTATTAACATCAATAAGAAATGGCTTCCAAAATGCCCTCTCTAACGTGATAGGGAAAGAATTAACAAAGTATTAGGACTTTCCACTGAGACTGTAGGTTACAATGAACACTTAAACTTGCATTGACTCCTCACGCAGCCAGATTACTTGGTCATTTATTTCCTAGGATGAAGACATATGTCTATTTCTGAACCACTTCAGTGTTTTAAGCAGGTCAGTAACTTGGATAGAAAATAACAGTGAACAGAAGTAATAGATCAGGAAGCGTTTCAAAGCAATTCTTTTCTTACAATGTCTTATTGTCATTCACCAAGGACTGTACAAAAAGAAATAGCAATCAGAGCTAGTCGGGAATGTTTTTTACTCAGTGGTTTTCATCAGAACATGCTGATTTGTGGAAAAACCAAAATTTATCGTGCGAAAGAGTCAGTTTTGATTAATTTCTTGACTTGACATTTATTTGACAATGTTCAAAATGTTTCATTTTAACATTTTTTAAAATGAGAAGTTCTGATTCCTAAACAACTTTTCACTTCAAAATTTCAGCTAGTGATCGTTACAAAAATTAAGGGTCAAAACTGAACTAAAACATTCTGAAATGATCAAAGTGAAACATTCTGATTGGCCCAAACTGGTTTTTGGGGTTTTTTGTTTTTTTCAAATTTTCAGTTCAGGAAATTTTTGAGATTTTGGACTTCTCATCCTGAGTCAGGATGGGAAAATTTTAAAAAATCTTGAAATACTTTTATGGAATGGGGAAACCATTTTGTTCCCACTTCCACTAACCACGGCCAGAGGGGCAGGAGTTTGTCCTTTGCTCCTAGAGAGGAGGGCAGACACATAAACAGAGGAGGGGGTGGGGAAGATGGCAGGAGTATTTTATTTATAGGCAAAACACTTTGTTGGTGCTTCATAAATATTACAGGAATTGGGTGGGTGAGCCTGTGGGGCCTGCAATGTGCACAAGGTCAGACTAGATGATCGTGATGGCCCCTTCTGGCCTTAAAGTCTGAGTCTACACACATTGGGAATTGACAGTGAGCTTAGGACTGTATACTGGCTGCAGTTGTTCCCTGACTTCAAGCTTTTCCAGGTAGCACAGCAGGAGATGGACAGAGAGGGAGAGTTGTGCCTTGATCCTTAAGATCTTGAGATGACTCTAGCTGTGCTCAGAGGAGGTGTCTTGGATTCTTTATGTGCCCATGGCACTCAATCAAATCACAGCCCCTTTGTGGCAAACACACAGTAAAAGACAGACCATGCCCAGAGGAGCTCGGTCTGAGGTCCTGACCCTGGCCACGCAATGCCATGGCGAACTCGCCGCAGCTCCACACCGATGCAGGGTTCTGGTCACACACAGCCGCTCGCAGGGTAAGGGCCCAACTTACAAGACACACCCAGACAAAGTCAAAAACAATTGAGCAAGCATAGAAAACAATGTGAGGGAATGAGGGAATGGAACAACAGATAAGGTGACCGAAGGGTGCATAGCTGATGAATATGCACCGTGGATGGGTCTGAGTCTTCTTATAAGTTCAAATAAATTATGAGATACAAACAAATGCACATAATACTCGGTTCGATCCCCACTGTCCATTACTGAGCTATTAGCAGTTGTCACTTCCCAGTGGGCTTCGTGACACACAAGTAGGCCTTGAGGAGAAGGAGGCCTGGGGGGGGGGGTTCTGAGGGCTAGTTGGGACAAGAGCGCTCGGCATCGGGATAGCATGGGAGAAGTGGACTGACAGGCCAACAAGGTAGTCATCATCGGCAGAGTGGAGGCAGCAAACCTAGACAAAAAGAAGCGCAGATAAGGAGCCAAGCCATGAAAGACATTAACAGTGAGAACAAGACGTTTAACTGACTGCAGGGAAGCAGGGTGACGTGGTCATAGCTAAAAGGTCAGCCCTTGGATGGGAGGCGCTTGATCTGGCTGTCAGGGAGGCCAGGAAAGGAGGTTACAGGATCGAGGTCAGAGATGACGAGGGCTCCGAGATTTTATGGTCTTTGGTGCCTTATGGTGCTTTTGGTGCAGGGCTCAGCCATCTCCAGAGCAGAGTACTCTCAAAACTCTGCGCGCAGGACATTCACTCCCTCAAACGCCTCTGATGGAGGGAGCAAATGCCATGGCTCTCCCCAGTGGCTGCACTGCCAGGCCTTCCAAAACCAGCAGCTACTCCGCGGCTTTACAGACGGATGGGCAACAGAAACTTATTAGCCCTGGCTGTGTTACATCTCTGCCGTGAGCAATGCAAATGGATGGGACAATGCTGGCCTGCCCACTGCTCCTCTTTGCCCCACTGCTCCCCTTTGCCCCTCTGGCCTGCCTCTACCCCAGCCAGCTCCTTGGACCCATGTCACAGATGCAGGTACCAGCTCAAGACATCGGTGCATGTGGCACTCTGGTGGTACAGCTTGCAGCCTTTCACTGTCCTTATCTGCCCTATAGTGTTGCTACCGTGCAAGCGCCCCCTTCTGGCCAGGCATGCCGCTGCAGTGTCTTACCTCTAGCAGCCCACCTCTTATGGGCCCCTTACGCCCTCCAGAGAGTCTTGTACCCAAAGCCGTCAGTTCTCAGCCCTCTGGCTCCCTTGCTTGCCCTTCTGCTCCTTCTCCTTCCTCTCTCTCAACCAGCCACACACCTGCCACGTCCTGCTGCCTCTTATATTAAATCACCTGCATCCACGCAGGTGAGGCTCCTCTTGTACTCAGGGCTGGCTCAGCCCCAGACTCTAGAACCCAGGCCTGTTACATGCCCGCAGAGGAGGTGCTCGTGTGTGTACCGGTGTGTGGTTTCACAGGTCTCGTGTTTAGTTACAGCTCCAAAAAGGCAACTATTCACTCACTGCTTACAGTGTCGCCAACTCTCGAGATTTTTTATCGTGGGACTTGCAAGATTTCACGTTTTTCTTAAAGCCCCAGTGTTTGAATCCAGAGATCGCAGGAGAGTCTTGACTTTCATCAAAAATAGTTATTCGCCCTACTGGCTGAAGGGGAAAAGCTTGAAAATATAACCCAAGTTCACGGTAACAGCTCAGAAACCAGACCGGCAAATAAAAAGAAACATAAATATAAATTATATATATCTTATGATCATGATCTCATGATTTAGGGGGACCTGATTCATGATTTTTGGATGACTAAGGTGTGGCTGGCAATGCTGATCATGCATCTATTCCCACTGGTGCTGGTCAAAACACTTTCAGGGGAACCTTTTTCCCGTTGGAAAATGCTGTTTTGTCAAAGTCCAGCTGTTTTGTGGGAATGTCTCAATTCTGACAACATTTTCGATGCATAAAAAATCAAAATGAACCGTTTTGACTTTCTTGTTTCGTTTCAATAATGTTGAAGTGTTTCATTTTTTATCTCATCATTTTGATTCATTTAGTTTTGACTTTTACATTAAACCATTAATTTTAATATATTTAATATTGATGATTTAATAGTGTATATTGTTTTGACATTAACTAAACAAACCATTTTGATGGTTCAAATTTTAAAAAATCTTGGAATTTTTTATTTTGCGGGAAATTTCAGCTTTTCAGTTCGATTTGGAACAAAAACCCATTTCAAAACGTTGGCATTTCCATGGAACAGACCCTCCAGTGTACCTCCCCGGGCACACTGTGTGTGGGGGGTGGAGGGGGAACCTGGATTTGTGCTGGAAATGGCCCAACTTGATTATCATATACATTGTAAGGAGAGTGATCACTTTAGATAAGCTATTACCAGCAGGAGAGTGGGGTGGCAGGAGAGAAAACCTTTTGTAGTGGTAAACACCCTTTTTTCATGCTTTGTGTGTATAAAAAGATCTTGTGTACTTTCCACAGTATGCATCCGATGAAGTGAGCTGTAGCTCACGAAAGCTTATGCTCAAATAAATTGGTTAGTCTCTAAGGTGCCACAAGTACTCCTTTTCTTTCCAGGAACAGCTGTAATTCCTGTTATTCAGTGGGTGTCTCTCAGGCGAGTGGATTCACTCGCTCACACCACCCCCACCCCCACCCAAGAGGACCGTCTGATTAACTCTCTGGGTCTCTGTTTCTGCAGGCTGGGCTCACACCTTGCTAAATTCCGGCACCAGCCACAAGCCTTGGGGGAGCTGAAGGGAATGAAACTGCTGGCTGCCTGCTTCATGTACCTGCTGCTCACCTGTCTGACCCTGCCCAAAGTCGAATGCCGACTCCATGAGCGATCCATGGAAATCAGGAGTAAGTCTCTGGAACTGCAGCAGCCAGGCCAGCTCCGCAGCTGGTGCAGACTGGCGCAGAGCCGCCCCAAATGGCCATGCTGCCGCCCACCCCCATTATCATTGCCCTCCCCCAGATAATTGGATCCCTGTACCTCCCCAGGCACACTGACCACAGCTGGGTGTGGTCCTTGCATGGAAGAAGCAGGGTCCCCTTGCACACATGCACCCGCCCATGTAAGGACCTGTCCCAACCGGACCCCAAACAGATGAAGTTGTTCAAATGCAACAAAAGTTTTTGAAAAGGTTACGGCTGTAATAATTGCTAGCCACTGTGTGCTCAGTTCTGTGTAGTCGCGCCCTCTGCCTGTGAACGTGCAACATTACAGGTTACGACCAAGCTCCAAGGCTGCAGCGTGAGATGGCTGAGCTTTCTGTCCTTTTATTATCCAGGCTTTGTTCTTGTCCCTCCAAAATCCCCATAACTTCCCCCTGCTGCCTCTCTGCATTTTCCCTCTCATTTTCTGCAACCCAATCCATTCCCCCCCACCCAGCCACTCCGCTCTGGCTCAGTCCAGGAGCTGGACTTCAAAACGGTCCTTTTAGATTTATTAGCAGTGGACTTTAGACACTCTAAAACAAATCTTTACAGCTTTTAACCCCCTTCCTCCCGGGCTGTTCTCCCCAGCAAGGCCTACAAAATGAAACAGATGGAGTTTCCTGGCCCAGCCGCGTTGCAGGTTCAGTGAGCCAGGAAAGTGCTAAAGGAACTTTCCAGACAGCTGAACTTAAAAACTTGCAGCTTTTAATCAGCCTGTCCAGAAAATCTCTTCCTATCACGTGGGTTACGGCAGCACTGCTGAGGCACCCAACTAAGCACCAGGCCCACCCCTGGCAATAACAGACAGCCCTTCCCTAATGAGTTTGCAATATAAACAGACAAGACACAGGGGCGGTGACTTTCTCAAGGTCACAGGCAGGATTAGAACCCAGCTCTCCTGACTCCCCAGCCCACCTGAATTAGCTTGATCCAATGGACTTGCCTGGTGCTCTTGTGGTGGGACACACCATGCTGTCGGCACTCTCAGGATGACTGGGGCCCACGTGCTCAAGTGAGTCATTGCAGAGCAAGAGAACAAAGCACATGGGCCAGATTCTCAGCGGCTATGAATCAGCGGTGCCTCATTGATTTCAAAGGATCTGCTCCAAGCCGAGAAGGTGACCCTTGGTTCCTGTCACCCCAGCAAGGCCCTGTTTGTGCTGCGTGGCTCAGGGTGCCTGCTGTTGGTTTTTAGCAGTGGCCGTGAAAGGGGCTGGATGGCAGCCCCTGGAGAATCGAGTCCTCTGCTTCTCCACAGGCCAGGCACAATGGGAACCAGACAGGGGAAGAGGGTTGCAGCGTGGGGAGGAGGCAATTCAGCCCCACTGCCATTGACTGGTTGCACTCCTGGGCCTGTCCCAAGGAAGGCATTAACTGTGGTGCTTTGGGGATGTGACCGCTGCTATCCGCTAGGGAACTGACGCTGCATCAACTCCCATTACCGTCAATAGGTGCTCAACACCCTCAGGATCAGGCCCGTGGGCCTGACCTGTGACACCACACTCATTTCCTACATGCCACCAGACGGCGTCACGTTCCCTATGACAGGCCTCGGCCCAAGACTCAGGGTTGGCCAGAAATGCCACATCTGCAAAAACGCCACCGCACACCACTGGGGCCGTCTTCACTGCAGAGTTAACTCGCGCTACTCACACTCGGCTGACTCCGCGAGTGAGAGAGCCGAGCGCGAGTGAGTGCGGCCCCTCTGCCAAATAACAGGCTAGCTGCTGTGTCCACGCTGGCGCTGCACTCATGCACGGGGGGCACCCAGACCTCAGGGGGGGCATCGCTCGAGGTTCCTAGCGCCTCTCCGAGCCTCTCTATGGAGTCTCTCACAGTGAATTGCAGGGTAACGTGTCGGTCCTTTCTGGGCACCCGGGATTCGAGTGGCACCGTGGCCACATTGCACAGGGGTTGTGTTAGCAGCCGCTGGGTTGTGCTAACTCGAGCTGTAGCCTGGACCCCCTGCCAGACCAGCCAACATGAATGAAAAGCACTGCCGTGCTCAAGGGACGGGCTTGTGTGTCTGGGGCGGAGCTGGGCTGAGGCAACACGTGTGTTATAACGCCAGTTAACTCTGCAGTGAGGCCAAGCCCATGAGCGTGGGGCACTGGCCACACCTGAGAGGTGGGCACGAGCTCGCACTGTTTCCTCAGCACTGGCCATCTCCCAAACATGCAGGTCCACCTGTAAACCTGGGGGATTGGTGGTTCAAAAGTTGAGCCAGGTTCACCACCACACACTGACCTGGGCAAAGTTTGAACTGGAGACATCAAGCTGAAAGGCTACATGGCCCATTCCCAGTGCCCTGAGTCACCCAGTCCCTCCTCTGCAAAGCTACCCCCTTCCCTCCTTCATTATTGTGCAAAAGACATTGTCATTTTAAAATAAGCAAAGGCCACACCACCTGCTCACCACAGGCAATGCAAGGTAGGTACAACCCACTGGCAAGTGTATGTTACAGGTCTGGGCCTGAGCCACAGAAGATATGAGGGACAATTCATTGGCCTGCTAAACCCAGGGTTGTGAGTTCAATCCTTGAGGGGGCCATTTAGGGATCTGGGGCAAAAATTGGGGATTGGTCCTGCTTTGAGCAGGGGGGTTGAACTAGATGATCTCCTGAGGTCCCTTCCAACCCTGATATTCTATGATTCTATCACAGCCCATAGCTATGGAGCTTTAACTCCAGCTAGACCAGCCCATGCTTTTAGCTCTGGAAGTCCCTGCTTCACAATCCCAAGAAGGTGGCTGTGACACATGCTCAGGAGAAATATTCCTCGGCCTCATGTTCTAAATACTTCCTGGCCTTTGCCTTCTAGACCCTGATATCGACCCTTCCTGGTACACGGGGCGTGGGATCAGACCCGTGGGACGGTTTGGCCGGAGGAGAGCGGTCGTGGAGAGCTCCCGGAAGTCGGGCTATGGACACAGGCAAGCTTGCTTCCCTGTAGAAGAAAGCAGTGAATCCATTCAAGATGAATGAAATGGCTAAGACAAAGAATGAATTTGAGTGATGATAAGAAAAGACCCTTCTCCTCTCTTCCTTCCACATCCCAGCCTCTCTTCTAGGCAAATGAAAATGTTTGGTCTCATTTCAATGTATCTTTGTGGCTATAAAGTATAGAAACCAAAGAGCAGTTGATAACTCCAGTATTTTTGCAGACAATTTCCCTCTTGTCTGTTTTTTCTTTTTCTCTCCCCTGTTCCCCATTTGTCCCCCATTTCTGGCTTTTGCTCTCAGTCTAAGATGATTTACACCAGAAAATTGCTGGGGGAAAGAAATACAAATTCCCATGTTAAGTCTCTTCCTAGAACATGGGCTCTTTTATACAAACCAAAATAATAATTAAAAAAAAAATCAAGAAACCGAGCCCTGCACATCTGCTGTGACTAAATGAACCAGACTTGTCGCAACTCTCTTGGGCAGTAGGATCTTTAGAACCGAGTGGCATCACTTTCTGCCGAGATTGTGTCTCTTTTCCTGACAAAGAAAAGGAGTACTTGTGGCACCTTAGAGACTAACAAATTTATTTGAGCATAAGCTTTCGTGAGCTACAGCTCACTTCATCGGATGCATTCAGTCTTTTCCTGAACAATTTCTCTTCCACACAATAAAGTTTTTTGATGTGATCACCGGGCAAAGGAGCCAGCTTTTTAGTCGGGATTCTGACTCCATCTGAAAACAGGTGGCATCATAACTGGTCCTCCTCCCCTGACCAATGTGTCGTGCCAGCAGGAGTAATACACTGGCGAATGAAGATGACCATTTCAGCAGGCCCCACACAGCTGGCTGTGCAGCAGTCCAGATGGCCGATATTTTGCCATTGTGCATCTGTGCAGTTCCACCCACATCCTAGGACAACAAACACTTACCACTCTGCCAAGGCCTGAGGTGGCGGCTCTAATTCCCACCTCTGTTAGTCACTCACTGCGGGCCAGCCGTGCCGCTCTGCATCAGATTTGCCTCTCTTAGTCAGATCAGACTAGATGATCTAATGGGCCCTTCTAGCTTTAAAATCTAGAAGATGCTGAATCCATGTAGGCCTTAGTTCCCACTTACACCAAAGTGCCACGTACAATGTTCCTGCTCTCCTTTTAAACAACGCTCGGCTGCTGCACACATTGAGCTGGCTGGGCTGAGCGCCCCGCTGCTATCCCGCCGTCTGCGGCCCACTGGCAGTCAGCCCGGAGCGTTGCACTACACTACGTTACTTGAGAAACACTGTGAAGTAGGCCAGCATCACGCCATTGGCTTCAGTGGGGCTACACGTGCCTCTGGAAAAGGGG
Organism: Natator depressus; assembly: GCF_965152275.1. NCBI lineage: Eukaryota > Metazoa > Chordata > Testudines > Cheloniidae > Natator > Natator depressus. Next base: position 68,790,720 of record NC_134244.1, on the reverse strand, counting down.
GATTCAAGCCGCACGCCACCTTTGGCAGTGGGAACAATAAGCAGCCGTTAGCACAGAATCAGAAATTAGGGTTGCCAGGCGCCCAGTTTTTGACCGGAAAGTCCGGTCGAAAAGGGAACCTGGCAGAGTCCGGTCAGATGTACTGTCCGGACACTAAAAGGCTGGTTACGGCAGGCAGGGGGGGAAGTGGCAGCCTGTTGCCCGGCCCTGAATGGCAGCTCCCGCGGCAGCACGATCGCACCAGCTCGGGCCGCAGGCGGCCCCTTTGCAGAGCCTGGCTTGCGGGGCTGGGGCAGAAGACAGAGTGGGGGACCCACGGCGAGTGGGGTAAGGGCTCTCAGCAGGCATAGAACGTTCCCCGGGAGGGAAGGAACTCGAGCTGCCCTGGCAGCCGGCGCTTCCCCTGGCCAAGCTCTCAGGCGGCTCCAGGGCGGGGAGGGTGCAAGCGGGCGAGGAAGGGGGCTGCTGGGCAGGCAGCGCAGAGGGAGGCAGGAGGCTGGCGTGCAGGAGGGCTGCGTCCTAGCTCCCCAGCGGGGCTGCCTGGCTGCTCCCGTGTGGCCGCAGCGCTCTTCTGACCTGCACTCCCAGCCAGCCTGCTGGAGCGGGGCTTTCAAGTCCCCTGGGGCTGCTCGTGCTGAAGTTGAAAGGGGAGAGCAGTGAGTGACAGGGGAATGGGGGGCAGAGGAGGGAGCAGGGGGCGGGGCCTTGAGGAAGAGGCCGGGCAGGGGCGGGGCCTCAGGAAAGAGGCAGGGCAGGTGGTCCAGTTTTCAGACATTAGCAATTTGGCCACTCTATCAGAACTGTAGGGCTGCCAAAGACCTTGAGAGCCACTCCTGGAGCTGGGTCTGGAGGCACTGCTTGACGGGCAGGACTCAATACTAGCTCCCGTTGGCCCAGGGGCTGGTGGGACTGGCCTGGAAGATTTTCCATCCGTGACGGCTCCTCCCCCCACCAAGAGCACACACCGTGTGACACCTCTTTCAAACCTCCCGCGGGCTAATAAAAGTGTAAAGACATCAGGCTGCTCCATCCTCTGGGTGAAGCAGGTAGGAGGGGGGAGCAACTTGGGTGCTGATAGCTGTCCCACAGGCCTCTGCTTCTAATGACCATGGAAAGCCCCACCACGCAGCCCGGGGAGAAAGCCCAACGGCCCTGAGCTCCTGCAGCAGGAACAGCCGCTGCTGGGGAAAGCAGCAACTACGACCTAATGAATAGTGCCGGGCCAGGGCGTGGAAAGGAAAGGCAAGGACTCCGGGCCCAGTTCTGCCCTGTTGCGCCCCCATGCAATTGCACTGAGTTTATTGGGATTACCTGGGGCATAAGGGCAGATTAGGGGCCCGATTCTCCTGTCTCCACCCGGTGTAATTCAGGAGTCTCTCCACTGAAGCGGGGGGGGGGCAATTCTCCACCTCCAAAAGCGACAGACAGCCTTGCACACCGTGACGCTGCTGGGCATGAAGCAAATGGAACGGCAGCACAGGGTCTGAGAAGGCTTATGGGGCGCTGCACTCTGCAGCGGTGTGCCGGTGGTGGGGTGAATGTGCCCCACATTCAATCAGAGAGGAAAAGGGTTAATTTTCTGCAAAGGGAGCCAGGACCCGTTCAGCCTGCCAATTACAGGCAGCCAGCTTCCACCTGGGCTTAACAGGGCAGGTATTTAAGCAGGAAGAGGAAGTAGCCTAGGAGTTCCTAAGAGGAAAGCCTCTTAGACAACGACCTGGATTCTCTGATTCCCAGCCAGTGATCTGCTCCTCATAGAGGGTGGCCTATCTCCTGAGGAGCCTCTCAGATAACCCCTCTACATTCCCGTTTGTTTTTGAGCTGCCTGGGATGTTGATGATGGATTCTGCCTGACAGATCTATGCTGGAGGGAGGGCTGATTCACTTCCCAGAGCCAGATCAGTGCATAGGCAAACTATAGACCCAAGCCCAAGGTTTCAGCTCCCGGGGTCCCCACTTCTGACCCTCTTGGCTGCAGGGGAGTGGGTGGAAAATGTGAACTGAGACTAACCAATGTGACGATGTCTGCCTGGGGTCTGGCCCGCCCTTGGAAGGCTTTGTCCACATGGATTATTCCAGACTCTCCCCACCACTACAGGGGAAACAAGCCGTCTCAATAAAAGTGCAGTTCTGCGGTGTATTGGCACTCCAGGCTTGGTGCACGCACAGGTGTGTTACACAGGGGTCACTCCCCTGATCCAGCCATGCTGGTAGAAGGCCATAGTATAGACCTGGCTCGAGCCAGCAGATGGCCAGAAACAACCACCCTGAGAGGTGTCAACTGCCCCATGCCTCTAAATGTGTATTCACAACAAAACCCACTGCAGGGGGGGGGGGGGCAGCGCTAATATGCCATCCAAGCAGGAGGGGAAGAGAGCAGCATGCTTGGCCCACCATCAAAACAGATATCCCCTTGCTTCTTGTGGTACCCACATGGCCCCACAGTATGCCAACATTTTTATGGCTGACTTAGAACGCTTCCTCAGCTCTCGTCCTCTAGTGCCCCTACTCTACTTGCACTACATTGGTGACATCTTCCTCATCTGGAAGAAAAGAAACCCTTGGAAAAGAAACCCTTGAGGAATTCCACCATGATTTCAATTTCCGTCCCACCATCAACCTCAGCCTGGACCAGTCCACACAAGAGATCCACTTCCTGGACACTACAGTGCTAACAAGCGATGGTCACATAAACACCACCTATACCGGAAACCTACTGACCGCTATACTTACTTACATGCCTCCAGCTTCCATCCAGGGCACACCACACGATCCATTGTCTACAGCCAGGCTCTAAGATAGAACCGCATTTGCTCCAACCCCTCAGACACAGACAAACACCTACAAGATCTCTATCAAGCATTCTTACAACTACAATACCCACCTGCTGAAGTGAAGAAACAGACTGACAGAGCCAGAAGAGTACTCAGAAGTCATCTACTACAGGACAGGCCCAACAAAGAAAGTAACAGAACGCCACTAGCCATCACCTTCAGCCCCCAACTAAAACCTCTCCAGCGCATCATCAAGGATCTACAACCTATCCTGAAGGACGACCCATCACTCTCACAGATCTTGGGAGACAGGCCAGTCCTCGCTTACAGACAGCCCCCCAACCTGAAGCAAATACTCGTCAGCAACCACACACCGCACAACAGAACTACTAACCCAGGAACCTAGCCTTGCAACAAACCCTGTTGCCAACTCTGTCCACATATCTATTCAGGGGACACCATCACAGGGCCTAATCACATCAGCCACACTATCAGAGGCTCATTCACCTGCACATCTACCAATGTGATATATGCCATCATGTGCCAGCAATGCCCCTCTGCCATGTACATTGGCCAAACTGGACAGTCTGTATGTAAAAGAATAAATGGACACAAATCAGACGTCAAGAATTATAACATTCAAAAACCCGTCGGAGGACACTTCAATCTCTTTGGTCACTCGATTACAGACCTAAAAGTGGCAATTCTTCAACAAAAAAATTTCAAAAGCAGACTCCAACGAGAAACTGCAGAATTGGAATTAATTTGCAAACTGGACACCATTAAATTAGGCTTGAATAAAGACTGGGAGTGGATGGGTCATTACACAAAGTAAAACTATTTCCCCATGTTTATTTTTCCCCTACTGTTACTCACACCTTCTTGTCAACTGCTGGAAATGGGCCATCCTGATTATCACTACAAAAGGTTTTTTTTTTCTCCTGCTGATAATAGCTCACCTCACCTGATCACTCTCATTATAGTGGGTATAGCAACACGCATGTTTCATGTTCTCTGTGTATATATATATATATATATATCTTCCTACTGTATTTTCCACTGCATGATTCGATGAAGTGGGTTTTAGCCCACAAAAGCTTATGCTCAAATAAATTTGTTAGTCTCTAAGGTGCCACAAGTACTCCTCATTCTTTTTGCTGATACAGACTAACACGGCTGCCACTCTGAAACCTGTCACCAGTGGGATGGGGGCTCCAGACATGCCTGGTTGTGCTGCTCAAATAAAATGAACAGACACATCCAGAACCAAACCTGCACACTGCTCGTAGCTGCCATGGCCTCAACACAGGTGACATGGGAGGTTCTCCTTTCTCCGTGTGGCGCGAAGAGCAATTTCTGTAGTACTCGAGTTTATGTCTGATGCTAATAGCAAGGTGGCCCACCTTGCTGTATCTCAACAGATGCCAGTGATGGCCTCTGAATTCATTACACCCTGACATAGGGAAGCAAGCTGGAAAGTTTTCCCTGCTCTCCATGTAGAAGAGAAGCTGGTATACAATTGACACCTTTGCAAAGTAATGAAGCTTAAACCCAGCTGCAAGATGCAGCACCTCAGTGTGGGAGTGCTGCCTTTTGTCAGGAACTAATTGTAGGACACCCACCACCATGGAAGCAAAGTGACTCAGCTGGGGCTGAACCTAGTAAATGTGGCACACGTCAGCCATGGAACTCTATGAAGGTTCCCCCAGGATGAGTCTGTCTGGTGTGGGACTATGTATATAAGCAACAGGATGAGTCCAGAGGTGAGATCATATGACGTGTTATAAGCGTATGTGCACAAGAGGATGGCTTCACCCTCCTAAAATAGCAGGGACTGGCTGGTTTCTGCTGCAGCTGCAGTGAAATGAGCCACTGCACTTTCCAAATGTGTTGTTACTTTTTATTGAACCAGTGCACTGAGTCTTGAGCAAGGGTTATAGCAAATGCCCTGTCGACCCTCAGCTATGATCCCTTCCAGGGGTGTTTTCTTGATGCAGGTGCAGTACTCCTACCAACAGTGCGTCTCATACTGGCTTTATCTTGCAGCGTTGGCTTCAGTGTCAATTCTGTAGTTCAGGTGGTAAAATAGCTTCAGTTAAAGTCCGTTTTCACAAGCTCCTGATTCTGTGCCTTTTCAGATCAAAGTTTCCATGCTTGGTCTCCACTGGAACTTAGGAAAAAAATTCAGTAAACCTGAGCAAAGTCCCTTCAGCTGTTTTGTGCTCCTCAGACATAAGAGAATCCACTTGGCATCCCTGCCCCCCACATTAAAACTACTGCCTCTCTTCAGAGGGACAATTCACAAGTAGATGATCTTTGAATCTTGACACGCTCTTAGCATTGAGGCATCTGTGATCAGTTCACAAATAAGTGTGTTGAAATTAACAAGGTTAGATAGGTTAGTAAACTGCTTACCGGACAAGTGGAAGACAAATCTTGATTATCGCCTAGTCTACAACAGAAACAGTTTGCTGGGGTAGCATCCTGGCAAGCACTTCTTGTGTAGATGCAGCATTACTGTGCCAGCAGCAGTTTCTAGTGTGGACCTGAAGTCAGACGGTCTGATTCTCTCACTTACTCCAGTGTAACTCCACTCGCTTTAGTGTTGCAATTGTGTAAGTTTGGGGAGAATCAGGCCCCAATTTATTTCTAGATTAAATCTATACTACTGCAGTATTGCCAATCCCGGGTACCCAAATGACAAACCAGCCCTCACCTCTCCCCAAAAAATTCATGAGATTTTAAATAATGTTTAGGGTCTCCTTATTTACAGTCTGGTTTCTGGACCTTCAGGGTGTGCTTGTTTCATGTTCTCAGTTTTCTCCACAACCATGAGGGCCAGAAACTGTTAGCTTTGGAGTTGTTTTTTTTAAAAGTTTCTCAAGTGATCGTTTGACTCCAGCAGCTGGGACTTTAAGAAATGCCCCAAAAATCACAAGATTCATGACAGCATTTTGGACTGTATAAGTAGGGACATTGCAGCAGATCGAGGGATGTGATTGTTCCCCTCTATTCGACATCGGTGAGGCCTCATCTGGAGTACTGTGTCCAGTTTTGGGCCCCACACTACAAGAAGGATGTGGAAAAACTGGAAAGCGTCCAGCAGAGGGCAACAAAAATGATTAGGGGGCTGGAACACATGACTTATGAGGAGAGGCTGAGGGAACTGGGATTGTTTAGTCTACAGAAGAGAAGAGTGAGGGGGGATTTGATAGCTGCTTTCAACTACCTGAAAGGGGGTTCCAAAGAGGATGGATCTAGACTGTTCTGATTGGTAGCAGATGACAGAACAAGGAGTAATGGTCTCAAGTTGCAGTGGGGGAGGTTTAGACTGAATATTAGGTAAAACTTTTTCACTAGGAGGGTGGTGAAACACTGGAATGGGTTATCTAGTGAGGTGGTGGAATCTCCTTCCTTTGAGGTTTTTAAGGCCTGGCTTGACAAAGCCCGGGCTGGCATGATTCAGTTGGGGATTGGTCCTGAATTGAGCAGGGGGTTGGACTAGATGACCTCCTGAGGTCCCTTCCACCCCTGATCTTCTATGATTCTATGAAAATCATGAGTTCTTACAGCAATATTAAACTTGATCTGCATATGCTGGCTATTCCATGTCTTGCATTTAATGACTGGGTGACCTTAATGTTAACAGCCTCTGTAAAAGTTTTATAGAATTTGCAAAGGTGTGGGGGGGGAGAAACTACTCCTCCTTTTTGCTGTTTTTATTTGTGAAGATACTTTACAATGTATTCTTGTATAATGATAACACTGAACAAATACAAGCGAGAGGAGATTTGCAGGGCTTTTCAGGTCCCTTGCGCTCAGCAATATCTCCTCTCGTACAATTCTTCAATCGAACACTGACAATAATAATTTTTTTAAAAAGCAATAATCACAGTGACACACAAGCTGCCCCCGAGAACCATGCTGCCTTGGCAAAACCAGCACTTCACACAATACATAGGGCCAGCATTCCTTCCCTCCCCCACAATAAAAACGCATTTGATGGTAAACCTAGGTCAGTCTGCCATTTCCTTTAGTTCATGCAACACTTCTTAGTCTGATTGCTTGGCTCTCGCAGATCCACACGTGACTTCTTCCAGGGCTGATGCTGAAGGGCTGATTCCTTCTGTTGCTCCTGTTTCAATAGCTTGTGAGCTGTGAAGAAACTCAGAATAAGAAATTCTCTGTCCTTCTCTGCTGAGCTATTGTAACATTTTGTGCTGCATCCTCAGACCCTGCGCTGACTTTGTTAGGACAACTTTCCAGCTGCTAAGGGAGCAGCTAGGGGTTCCTCTGCTGTGACCCCCTCCCATCAGCAGTGGGCTGGGGTGTGGCCAGAGCACCCCAATCCCCAACCAGCAGAATGGTTCCTGGTGGTGAAACTTAGAGCAGCCCCAGGGCTGTTTCAATTTATGCCAAGGACTGACCCACGATAAGCAATAGAGAGAGGAAAAGGAGGCTTAAAGCCACTTTCTCCTTCCCTCATGTGCTATTTGGCTAGGCCTGGGGATCTGTCCCTTTAAATTTATTAAGATTTAAAATATCTAAATATGAGCAACAGGGGATAGATCACTTGATGATCTGTTCTGTTCATTCCCTCTGGGACACCTGGCAGTGGCCACTGTCGGCAGACAGGATACTGAGCTAGATGGACCTTTGATCTGACCCAGTCTGGCCGTCCTTATGTTCTTATTTATAACACTGATGGATTTAAGTTAAGTTTACATTTTAACTTCCTATTTTTTTTTTACCTTGAAACCCACATGGTTCTTGGCTCCTGCACTTACTATTTAACAAACTCCCATTCACAATTTTCCTCCTGGTCTTTCGTTCTTTCTGGAAAATGGTCCCTCCCTCAGGACTCTCCCATACTCCTCTTCATTCCCCGCCCTAGAACATCTACAGATTCCCCTGCACCTGCATCATGGACATACCCCTAAAAACATCCCGGTACAGCAAATGTTGTATCGCACCAAGTTATCTGTAGGAAATCCCATGATAAAATAGAATGGTGATGATGTGCAAATCACATCTCTATAAGCTTTAGTGAAATTCTTTTAAAAAGGAACTAGAAGTAGGAGCCCCTCACTTGAAATTGGCATAAGATGGGTGCTAGGAGTCTCATGAATTGCCACTATCAAACTGCTGGCATTCTTAAGGAGCAAGAATATCTATTGGGTAGTAAATGCTTGTTATTGGTTCATGATACGTTGTAGGTGGAATCTGTTGCCGCTGTTGTACCCTATTATTCTAGAGCTTTCTCCGAACGGTCTCATTAACAGGAACAAACACGAGCAGACCCTAGTGCCATCTCACTGGCTGCCAAGGTAACGCCGTTTGCCATATGTGCACTAGTGCAGGGTCAAGCTGGAGGCATATCCCATGTCTGAATCCCCATATGGTAAAACAGGGTCATCTGGCTAACATCTCTGGGGTAAGCAATGCATCGGAGGCTCAGGAGGCTAAGTAGGATAGGTGGGACAGAGCTCCAGGGTTCCAGGCCTGCATGTGGGGAAGAAACGGCTCACCAGAAGAGTCTACAAACCACTGGCTCTGGTTAGCCTCCCATGAAACCAGCGTCGTTGGTGGCTTGGCAGTGGTCAGACATTCGTGTGAAGGGAGGACTGACAACTTGGGATTATCTCTGGGCATAACTGGTTCTTGGGACGGGGCTGGATGTGCTTGTCCTAAGAAGAAACCTCAAAGACTCTCTGCGCCAGGGTCTAGCTGAGCCTCTGGCTCTGTTTCCTAGCCCAGTGGTTCTCAACCAGGGGTACGCAGAGGTCTTCCAGGGGATAAATCACCTCATCTAGATATTTACTTAGTTTTACAACAAGCTACATTAAAAAGCAGTAGCTAAGTCAGTACAAACTAAAATTTCACACAAACAATGACTTGTTTATGCTGCTCTGTGTACTACACACTGAAATGTTAGTACAATATTTATATTCTAATTGATTATGGTAAAAATGAGAAAGTAAGCAATTTTTCAGTAATAGTGAGCTGCGACACTTCTGTATGTGTGTCTGATTTTGTAAGCAAGTAGTTTTTAAGTGAGGAGAAACTTGGGGGTACACAAGACAAATCAGTCTCCTGAAAAGGGGTACAGTGGTCTGGAAAGGTTGAGAGCCACGGTCCTAGACAGTTGGAGGGCTAAGGAAGAAGGATCCTAAGGAAGAAGGATCCAGGGATCTTGTTTTCCTGCCTGGGTGAGGCCTCTGATCTCTGTCCTGAGGGATGAAAGAAACATGGGCTTGTTTTGTTTGGGGATCATAACTGGGGCCAAGGGGAATGGGTCTCGGAGAGAAGAGATCCTCTTGGAGTAGCAGTGAGGAATCTGGCGGGTGAGAAATTCCCACCTTCCCACTGCTAGGGCCAGTGACTGGTGTTCCCAAGGGTGGTTGGGTGGGGGAACCTCCTCCACGTTCAGCAGGTTCCACCCTCACCCCTCCAGCAAAAGCAGAACCACTCCAGAAGTTTGCTTGTCTCAGAAGTTGGGCGCAACAGGGGGGCAGCCTGTCTGTGTTTGGAATGGGGAAGCAGCTGCTCTGGGTCTGTCTCACTCGCTGTTGGCAGCTGTCAGGTTTGACAGGCCAGAGTGTACCCAGTCATCTCTTGTCTATGCCTAGAGGCAATGCACTGCTGCATTCACGGTAAAGACTTTCCAGTTCCTGGACCTCCTCAGGTCAAGTGACTCAACCCTAATTGCCCCTGAGGAACTGGGAGGAGATAAGCAGTGCTGTGCTATGGCTCAGAAGGCAAAGAGCTGGCACAGACCTCAGCATCTCTCTCGTGCTGTTACCTGTACAGCAGCTTCTCACTTGGAACTTACCTACGGCCATAAAGACCTCGGTCACGTGATGGTTGGATTTTGCCGACGTTTCCATGTAGATTAAGCTTCTGCTCTTTGCAAACTCCTCCGCCTCCTAGTTGTGGGGGGGAGGGGTGGAAGGTACAAAAACAGGGTTATTTCAAAGTAGACTTCGGTGTGTTCTGCACTGTAATCACATCCAGCCTGGTAAATGTCCCCCTGTAACCATCCTGGAAGGTGGTGGAAATAAGGGCTCCATTTAGGAGGTATTGGGATCTTGTCCTTAGGCCTGACAGGAAGACACAGCTCCTCCCTGTATGATTAGTCACCGCAGGCATGACCAAGCCCTGCCCAGTGTGGACGGGACTACATGGAACCAACCCGGAGAAGAGATTACTGAGCTCAGAACGGACACACACACTGGTGTAGCAGGAGTACCGCAACTTGCCCTGGCTGACTAGTGGCTGAGAAGTAGGAAGGGGAGCATGCCGCAATCTCCAGCTATTCGCAAAGGTGGCTCTGGAACAAGTCTCTACGCTGGATGCTGCAAACTGCCTTAGGGCCTCGCACCCCCGTCGTTAGCTCCAACACTTGCACGGTCAAACTAATGACGTACAAGGGAGCCTTCCTGCTTAGACCTCATCGGCATGGTGCATTAGTCTGCACTGGGGGCGGGGGGCTACATTCCAGTGTGTTGAGCACTAACAGGCGTGTGCGGGCTACAGTGACGCACACTAGGGAACTCTCCGTGGTGCCAGCAGGTCCTTATGGGCCAGTTAGTCCACAGCACACAAGTGCACAGTAGATCTTGCACCCCGCTCATGCAGACGCTGACTTTAGTTCCCCATCTTTCTGAAGAGCGGGGTGTCTGGTGATACAGCCACCATTGCATTCCCGCAGATTCTGCTGCAAAGCCTAAAGCTTCCTATTGCCCCAGCTCAGGCGCCTCCCGTTCCGTTCACGCGGTTGCAGCCTAACTGTTTAGGCCCCGCTTGTTTTCTCTCTTGCGCCGCTCAAGGCATTGCAGCAGCTCTCTGACTGGAATCAGAGTGTGGTGTGGTGGGAACCACTCATTGACATAACCGTGTTAAAACTCGCTGGCTCACCGAGTTTTGATGCACTAGCCTTGCTGAGGGCCTGGTTTCTACAGGACATATTCAGAGCAAGATCTTGTCCAAAGTGGGGCGGGGGGGGTGGGTGTGAGGAGAAAGGAGTCAACTCATAAATACTACGGGGTCAAAGCAGGAGCATAACTGCAACCATACATGTACTAACAGGCTATCCTGTGCTAAGATTTAAAGCCAACAAGCCAGGAAGTTGGCAGATAAGGCTACTACGCTCAGCCTCCCTGCCCCCTTCTCACCCTACCCTTATCTCTGCTACAGCTGGTCAGGAATTCTTTGCCAACGTATTTCTATTGGAAAATGCCAGTGTGGATAACAAAAATGTGTTTTGTAGAAATGTGGGTTTAGCTTAAACTTTCCTCAGGAAGGTTTTTCAAGTCCAGGCTGGTGTTCTGGTGAGAGAGCCCCCGACCCAGACTAGCCAGTAGCCCTGTGTGTAGGGCGATCGCTTGGGAAGCCCAGGTTTGAATCCCTGCTCTGCCTGGTGCCTCCATTTCTCACACAATGGAAGTCTTGTTTTCCAGCCAGCCCTAATCCCCACCATCTCGATCAGTGCCCTGGAGGAAAGGCATTACAACAGCCTGCATGATCAAATGACACTAGGCAAGGGCACATGCGATGGAGCGAGTGTCCAGACGACACACAGCCTGCAGTTATAGTTGTATTTCACTTGGTATGTCTTCACAGCAGCTCACTCAGGTGACTGGCACCCAAGTTGGCCTAGCCTGGCGGTGAGCAGCCACATGGCAACTCCCTCCCCAAATGATTGTGTCCCCACTGGTGCTGCGCTCTCCCGAGTGTGTCGCTCTGGCTTCTGGAGGCACAGCCCATGGTTCTGTCTGCTGCAGTACGCTGAACCCCTCTGATTCTTTCCCTGGGGATTGTGGGAGAACGCCACTCTCCTTCTGGGCGCACGAGGGGAATTGTGGGAAGGCACTGGAGGCCTACCAGCACTGGAATGGTTTGTTCTGCACCCTCACTGCAAAGTGGGTGGGGTTTTGTGTGGATGGGTGGGGGGTTAACCGCACTGAAGACCTACCCATGTTTAGTAGTGTGACACAGAGGCCCACTGGTGGTTTGTTACTCTGGGTCAGTGACTCTTGTCAGGCGTGACATACTCACCACACCTCACTCGCTGGTGTCGTGATACTTATTTAAAAGGTGAGGTATACTATGTTGTTTGAAATCTAACACCGCACTGGTCAGTAATGTTACTGTGAAATGTTTGTAACAACTCTGTAGGTGAAATCACAGATATTCCCCAATACCACATCCCCAGAGACTGTAAACAGACAGAAGGAACCTGTTTTGTCTCCTTTATGTAAAGGGGAAAGAAAACATGGGGGTAGACAGCCCATCCAGCAAAGAGTGTTCTGACCTGCTGCCTCCGGGCCAGCCAGTGGCTAACCCTCCTGCTTTGTAAGGGGGAAGGTGTGACCCTAACAGCATCCCAAAGGCCAAGGGCTCCATGGTATCAAGCAGTGCGTTTCAGCTGGCTTGACCAATGTACCCCAATTCCTTGGTGTCATGATCTGTATCTAACAGGCATCATGTAATATCTCACTGGAAAAGTAATGACACTGGTGGTTCAGAGCGTTGTGAAATGTGTGTATTGATACTATACATGGAGTTCTGAATGTTCTGATCTTATATTTTAAAATCTGTCTTTCAGCAAAGTAGAAAATGGGTCTGCCAAGGTCTCTAGTACCAGTGAAGCAGGGTTGGCCAGTGACAGGGGGATTGCAGTTTACCTAGGCAGTAAACAGAACTATCAAAGCTCACAAGCTAGCTGGGGAGTCAGCATGTCCGGACCACACAGAACTGTGTCTTTGCTGGTCTGACCAACCTTCAGGAAGAAGCAACAAAGGCATATTTATGGGCAAGGTAAACCAAGCCATCAGGACAGCAAGTGGGAAAAGATAACCACTTACCAGTCTCAAAGGGGGGATAGAGATACTCCCCTAGAAAGCCTTCCCGCCACTGCAAGCAAGCACAATGAACTTTGGGGGAGATGCTTTTCAATGGCTTACTGGACTATAAACAGAGAGGCAGAGAACCCCTACGTTATCCATCACTAGACAGACACGGAGCTCTTGCAAGCTGAGAAGGATGGGTCCTTCAGCCAAAGGGGGGTTGAAGTCTCTGGGAATTGAATAGAGGTGAGAAACCTGCTTAGGCAAAGATCTTTCACCTAAGACGACAAAGGCACCAGGCACTTTGGACTTTGTGGGAGATCCTGACCAGAGGGGTTGGTCAGCCATCTTGTTGGAAGGTCATGTGCCAATCTTACCCTGACCCAAGACTGTAGCTTTGTTAAGTCTTAGTCCCTAGAAAGCATTTTTCACTTTTGTTTATAACTATTTCTAACTCTAGCCTTTATACTTAAACTCACTTCAAATCCTTTCTCCTTTTGTTAATAAACCTGTTTTACCTTTTACTCTAAAGCAGCCCAGTGCTGGCTTTGATTTACCTTTAAGTCACAAGGGGACTAGCGAAAGTTGGCTGCCTAGTTGAGATGGCACTTAATGACAGGTCATACAATTGCACAAGAATCATGAAAACACTTTAAAGTTGGCTCTTAAAACAGAGGGTTTCTTGTGTTGAGGTGGTTCTTAGTTCAGTTCCACTGTGATTTATGTATATCTTAAAAAAACGAGGAGTCCTTGTGGCACCTTAGAGACTAACAAGTTTATTTGGGCATAAGCTTTCGTGGGCTAGAACCCACTTCATCAGAGATATATCTAGAGATAAATGAGCTGATCTATAGTGCTAGAAAGGGCTGTCTCAATGTGCTTGAAAAGATTCTACCATTTCTGATAGACTTTGCCCATTACACCGAGAGGGGATATTGCTGAGGACAGTAGAATCTTTCTGGATGCATCCACTGTACGTCTTAATGTGAAGCTACAAAAAGGGACAATAGACATCTACCTATGGCACACTCTGAACCCTCTGAACAAACCCACCATAGCTCAGGAAAGTCTCTAAGATCCAAAAAAGTTAGCAGCTGAAACAGAGGGCAAAATGGGATTAATGACCTCTTAACATCCCTGGCACCCAGTGGGGTCTCGCTATCTTGCTCGCTGCTAGGAGAATCGCGTTCACCTAAACATTTACTTACGAACTGTTCAGTCTGAAAGCCTGAAGGGCAGCACTCGGTGCACATGCTGCCGTGATATTTTTGAAAGAGGTAGTCTACCAAGTGCTGAGATCTTCCTGCAGTGACGCCACTTACCTCAAAGGTGACTTCCCGCTGAGCGGCAAGATCTGTCTTATTGCCGACTAAAACAATCACAATCTCATCGTGAAGAAATTCCTTCTCTAATTCCCTCAACCACAGCTTTGCTCTCGCAAAAGTTGCCTGGAAAGGTGAGAGAGACACACACAGACAATAAACCGACAGATACCCATGAGCTGTCACGTGGCCCAAAGGAGATTGGCAAGTGAGGGCTAAAAATTGTAGAAACAAATGGTTTATGTGCTTGTCACAGGTAGTGATGCTAGGAGGGCTACTCAGCATGGAACCAGCTCTAAATGTACTTCCTTCCCCAAAGCCAAGGAGGATGACTTCTCCTACTCCATCAGACATGACCAAACCACCATGGATCTCCAGTGGGTCATAGACCGAGCTTACAGGTGATGGGCTGAGGTGATTTGGCTCTTTCGCGATGGGGCAAGGATTCTTAAAAACTTGGCCTCTCTCTTCCATAAAGTTCTGTTTCTGTGAGACATTACTCTACAGCAGCCTATGGTCTTCTCCTTCTGTAACTACCATGGCAGTAATACAGGCATGTGGCCCTTAGCGTTGCGGTTCCTGTGTGTTGCGTGCTACCAATAAAAGGGAAAAGACATGCATAATGTAGTGGGAGATCAGGCAACATGTCCCCCTGGAACAGTCCATCAAAAATGGACATTAGTGTAAGCCAACTAACAGATGCGTTTAATCTTTGTCACTATATCATCCTTAAAGTCCAGGGTGTGAGTGTAACGACTACAGACCCCGGCCGTTGGCGGGTGGGATTGAACCTGGTGCTTAGTGCAGGAGCCTCTACCTCATGAGCTAAAAGCCAACTGACTCTTAGCCAAGGCTGTAGAGCCAGGCTCATTTTATCTCACTAAGTGGTCTCGGTGCCACTAGATGAGACAGAACATGACACCCAGAAGGTGTGTGGGTTACATGAGGGTAGGGGGACAAAGAGCACTTAGTGATGCTCCTCCATTACCTACTTGGCTGTTGGGGTGGATTGGGTTCGGAGGTAGGGGTAGATAGAGAAATCTTGGCTTTTAGGGGGAAAGCATGAGCATTTATTGTCCACTGTAAGCGAAATGTCTGTACCAGTTCCTTGCATGTCTTCAACCACCTTTACCAGAAGACGAAGGATAAGCCTGCCCACAAAGTAGCCCTTACATGATGTGTGCAGGGAAAAGTCGTCTTGGTTGAAATGTTTGGAGATGTATTGGGAAGCTACCCTACCCTAGAACTATTGCAATGTACCAGCGGCGTGGCTGCATTATCAAGATTCAGTCTGGATATTTTGGAAAGGCTTCCGGAGGAGAGAGGCGGAGGAACAAGCCATCACTAGTCTTACCTTTCTGGCAATGTCATACACAAGAAGGGCAGCATTAGCTCCCCTGTAATAAAGACGGCAAACGCTATGGTACTTCTCTTGTCCTGCAGTGTCCCAGATCTCAAGCTTAATCGTGGCAGTCTCTAAACATACCAGCTGGGTGAAGAAAGAACCTGGAAGCAACAGAGATGGGACAGCTCATTGAGAAAGTCATAGCATGCCCCTTTATTAGATGTTAACCTTTATCTCGGTAACCTGTGTGAAAGATGGGTGTCAAGATTCAGTTGGAAAGGGTTTATGGGGGGGTGCGAGAGAGAGAGAGAGAGAATAAAAACACCTCCTCCCCCACCAAAAGCAATGTAACCAACATGCTGGTGAACTGGTACTCCCCAATAACAGCACTGTACTACACCAATGCGCTTCAGCAGGGCTGACAGACCGTCAATATTAGTGGCATTAGCAAGCTTTGGTTTTGCAGCTGTCTAGTTGGAGGAAATGTGATGGCAGGGTGGGAATTAGGAGTCTTGAGTTCTAATCCAGCTGTATGGTGGCTGGCCCCTGTTGGGTGCTGCTATAACAGAAATACTGCAATCTCCCTGACACTGATTTGTATGACCTTGGGCAAGTCACTTAAGTCTCGAGTGGGCCCTGATTATACATAAGCATCGCTGTCCCACGAGTAGTCCCGGGGAGGTGCTCAGATGCTTCTGAGCTACAACTCTTATCACTGCTTTTTCTTGCTCTTAGCCCATGTCAGCAAACCTGCCCTACCCCCAAACGGGCAGGGCTAGGCTGGCCAGTGGGCGGGGGTGGCACCCAGGCCATGCCTGCTCGCCCTCTCTCCCTGCTCTAGGGAAGTGACAGGTGCATGTTTACTCCTGCACACCTGGCCCAGGGGTGTAAAGGTGGGAGGAGAGGCCTTTGCTTTCCCATACTCCCCCAGGTAAATGTGTGGGCAAAGTCCCAGGCTAGCCCTTAACCTTTCTGTCTCAGCTTGCCCAGATGGAAAATGGGTCTAATTAAAATCCACCTCCCTGGAGTGCTGTGAAAGCCAGCAAATATCTGCAAAATGTTCAAAGATCCTTGGACTGAAAATGCTATAGCAGCTCAAATGTGCGGCTGTGCACAGTAGATAGGCAGAAGCCATCTGTTAAGGGCCAGATTGTCTAACACATACATGGGCTTGAGGTAGAGGGGGCAGTACAGAGCCAAAGCTCTCCAGAGAGCTCTGGGAGGGACAGAAGCCTTCTCTGAGTGCCAGTTAATGTAGGCAAATGACACCACGCTCCTTGGTATAGGCACTGTGACTGCCTGGATTGTGTGGAAGAGTAGGAGACCCCCTGGGCCCTCCATCCTCCACCCCCACTCTCCTGACAAAGGTCAGGATCCTTCTGTGAAACAGGAAGAAAAGTGTCTTTCTGCCTATTTCTGACATAAAGACACAGAGCCAGATCCTTGCTTATGTAAACTGGCCTTACCTCCATTGAAGTCAACATAGAACAGATGGGGATCAGTCCCATGAATATCAATGGCCTCTCTAGCTCATACCAGGGTCTGTAAGCTTGTAAAACTTCCTAAAGAGACTTGACTGACCTTGTGTTGACATCTCCAATAAAAACTGAAGCCATGTTTTCCATCAATGTTGCCTACTGAGGTGAACCTTTTTGCATCTGATGATGGGAGCGTGTAGCAGAACTGTGTGAATAATGGTGGTTTGGTTTTGTTGGTGGCAATTTGAAAAGTCAAAAAAAATTAATTGCAAGTCCAACACCACATGAAATGTTTCAAAGATTTTGACTAAGTCAAGAGAAATTTCATTCTGGGTCAAATTAAACATTTATTTCGACTTTGACCATTCTAAATAATTTTTTAAAATAAGACTAAAGGAATTTTTGAAAGTAATTTCAAACCAGAAAATTGAAACGTGATATTTTGTTCAGGTGGTTTTTTTTAAACAAACAATTTAGTGAAACTACCATGAACTCACAAGGTGGGTGAGATAAGATCTTATCTTGGACCAACCTCTGTTGGGGGGGAAGGGACATGCTTCCCTACTACACAGAGCTCTTCTTCAGGTTCGAGGAAGGAACCAGAGTGTTTCAGCTAAATACGCAGCATCCTACCCAGACCTTGAAGAGCTTTGTAAAGCTCAAAAACTTGTCCCCTCTCGGGTGACCAGACTGCAAGTGTGAAAAATCAGGACGGGGTGGAGGGTAACAGGCGCCTATATAAGATAAAACCCCAAATATCGGGACTGTCCCTATAAAATTGGGATATCTGGTCACCCTAGTCCCCTCCACCAACAGAAATTGGTCCAATAAAACACCTACCTTGTTTCTCCAATATTCTGGGCCCAACATGGCTACACTAACACCGATGAAGTGAGCTGTAGCTCATGAAAGCTTATGCTGAAATAAATTGGTTAGTCTCTAAGGTGCCACAAGTCCTCCTTTTCTTACTGCAACCATGAACTCATAAAATGTAGTGGTGTCACTGGATCTGCAGCTTTTTCAGAAAAAAATCTTTGGCTGAAATTTCACCTAGTTCTCATGTGAGTGGGTTTCTGTTTAAATACCATGAAAATGATGTCAAAGGCAGGTATGCCGATGACATCGGGGGGAGGCTAGGTGGGGTGCTTGGACTAGATTGCTGACCAGAGCTATCTAATGGGCAGAGCTACTGGGAGTCTGGGAAGACAGCCTTTAAATGTCATCTGTTGGAGGCCTTGCTGTCAGCCATCAGAGGGAAATCAGGAAGCAGACTTGTTAAGTCCTCTGACACAAACAGCGTGGAACAGAGCGTTACGTCTGCTTTTCTGACACCCAGGAATTATACTGGGGGGTGGTTCCGACCTACCGCCAGAAAATCAGACTCTGAAGTGCAGTTCCTAGGATTCAAGGGCACACCTGTGTCAGTTTCTGCAGTGAGAGTAAGAACTTGGTGCAATTTTACAGTGAGCGCTGAGAATGGGACTGGCACACATCCATAGATAACACAGTGCAATTCGTAGGATTTGTGTGGGGGCAGCTGGGAAAGCCGGGGTGTGGGGGGAGGGATTGCAAAGGGGAAAGTCTACCATTTACTATTAAATGCTGTAAACTCTCTCTTGGGTTCATCAGAACTGCAGGCTCAGTTCAAATGCCACCAAAACCCACTGCTGACACGAGCTTTGCAATAATATGACCCTTGCTGAGACCTATTTAAATGCTACATTACCTGCAATGAAAGGCTAGATGTCACTCGAACTGCACAATGAATACAGCTGCGTTGCTGTTTCCCTGTTCATGATTTCTTGGTCCCTAAAAAGAACAGGAGGACTTGTGGCACCTTAGAGACTAACCAATTTATTAGAGCACAAGCTTTCGTGGGCTACAGCTCACTTCATCGGATGCATAGAATGGAACATATAGTAAGATAGATAGATAGATACATACAGATAAGTTGGACGTTACCATACAAACTGTGAGAGGCTAATTAGTTAAGATGAGCTATTATCAACAGGAGGGAAAAAAAAAAAAACTTTTGTAGGGTTAATCAAGATGGCCCATTTAGACAGTTGACAAGAAGGTGTGAGGATACTTAACTTAAGGGAATAGATTCAATTCAATTCAATAAAGTCTGTTCTTTTTGCGGACTAACGCGGCTGCTACTCTGAAACCCGTTCTTGGTCCCTGCGTCTCCAATCTACCCCAGTGGAGAAATGTGTCTTGCATGTGGCCTCATCCTCCCTGCCATTGAACTCAAAAGGCACTTGGCCACTGGCGTCAGGGGAGTAGTCGATGCTCAGGCCTGGCTTTTTTCAGAAGTGCTTCTTAAGTAGGAGACCCAGCTGCAAAGGAGACCTAAAGGCCCAGCTGTAAAGAGCAGCATCAGAAAAGGCCCAGCTTTTCAAACGGGCACCGTCGCCTGCACAGCTTGCGCTACCTTAACCAGACTTTTCCTTATCTCTCGGTCGTCCATCCTGTGCCTGAGCTGAGAAACCAAACGAACCACGCACTCCCTGGCTGTAACCTGGGGTTCTGTTGGATCGCATCCCATTAGCGAGCCGCCACAGCTGCCCGGGAAGTTCCAACAGGAGCCTGCCTCCTGAGTGATGGCCTGTAGGTGCTCTGCTGGGCCTGCTGGCATCAACAAAACCAAACTTCACACGAGCATAGCTCCACTGACTTCAGCAGAGGTACGCCTGCTATAAGGGAGATGCAGGTCAGGCCCTTTCTATTGAACCAAAGGGTTAGTTCATTGCTGCCACTCACTCACATCCCACAGTGGGCATGGATTCCCTGAAGTCATTTTTCACATAGCGGAAGGCTATGCTTGACTTTCCCACGGCCGTGCTCCCCAGCAGAACCACCTTGTAGACGTAGGATTGCTCCGTGGAAGGCCCCGCCCCCACCTGCTGCGTTCTTCTCGGGGCCATATTCTGCAAAGAAGAAAAAACCCCTGTTCAAAAGGCATTGGCAATGAGCTCAGGGCCCCGGGCTGATTAGCTGCGTACACTCTAAAAGGTTAGGCCCTGTGCCTTGATTTCCCACTCAGCACAGTGGGAGACGTGGCTCCAGTTTAATTCTTCCTGCACCCCCTGTTCCAGTCAATCAAGCTTAACATGCTTAAATGAAGCAGAATGGGAATCTAACCCTAAGAGTCCCTGTACGGTACGGGGGCTGTACCAGCATAGCTATGTCCCTGTATAGGCCAGTATAATGCAGTGGTGTGGACGCAGCCAATGCCAACAGAAGCGGGGTTTTCCTTTGGTGCAGGACACTGCTTCCCCGAATGACAGGCGCTTCAGCGATGGCAGCATTCTTCTGTCAACGTAGCTGCATCCGCCGTGAGGATTCGGTTGGCATGGCAATGTCACGCAGGAGTGTGGCCAGCCACAGGGCAACGTGCTGACCTCACTTACCTGTAGACCAAGTCTAATCCATAGAATCATAACCAGCCTGAGCTGCTGTGGCCACAGCCACACTGTCAGGTGGACTCTCGTAGCAGCACTGAACTCCATCATCCCCATCCCAAATACTGTTCATAGCGCTCCAACCTGTTCCCCCCCCCACTGATACCTGACCTCCTGAGACATCTCTTCTGTCAGTACACTGCCTTGGGCTCTTGGAACAAACTTGATACAGGTGGTCCCAAAGCTTCCATCACTAGGCTCACAAGTGACAGTCCAGATGCACAGCCATGAATCAGTTGGACTTTTTCCTCACCAGAAAACCTCTCTGGCCCTATACCTGTGGTTCTCAGGAGTCTCCAAGACCAGGTGAGGCTGGCTATGGCGGGAAACTAGGGGGAAAAAAAACCAATCAGTGGCTGAACTTTTAATCCTAGAAAATAGCTTGTCTTGAAGTCTGTTTCTAGTGCTTGGTGTTATGAAGATGGGCCACATTTTCAAGGCTATATTCAGCCTTAGCGATAGTTTAAAAAAAATAAGGAGACCTGTGTCCATGGTTTCACAGGCCCCCAACTCCAGCTGTAATAATGACAGAGACAGATCCATGAACCCCTAAAGACAAGCAACCCATGAAAACAAATGCCTATCAGAGACAGTGATTTTTTTTTAAATGGCTCCTTTTGTAAACTTTGATTGTCAAATCTCTGTATCTTTGCTCCTCCATATATATCTGCCTTTGTAGAGTGCTTTGAGATCCTTGGATAAAAGACTCCTTATTACTGCTGAGTAATTGTTACTTCACTTTGAAGATGGCTGATCCTAGACACAGAGCTAGGTTCCACCTGTAGCTGACAACCTGCCCACACAAACATCAGAATTGTGTGCCCTGATCTTCCATCCATTTACACCTCCTCCCATGGGTTACTGTGGGGCTCAGTGACAAAGCCCAGGGTTGTATAAGCCATTATGAAGTTTAGACACATTTAGAAGCAGCCTGTGTGGCTCCCAAAATGAAAGATTTAATCTTCCTAGACAGAGCGTGATTAAAGCAGAACAAAAGAAAAGGAGTTCACCAAATTAAGTGCTGGGCTGACAGATATCTGTCAGGCAGTATTCCTTGCATCATCCTGTGGAGATGGAGAATGGACGCAGAGAAGGAAAATGAGGGAAAGTGAATCTGAAAGCAATCTCAAGCCAGCCAAACTCCGCACCATGAAGAAAAAAGAAGCAAAACTTCACAGAGACATCTCTGTCCTGAGAAAACGCAAGAAACAAAACACCATCCCCAGAAGTCTCACCACGTAGAATCTTCTGATCACATACAACTCTCCAACATGACACCCCACTTTGTAGGGGCATTTCCTGGGGTTTCCCCTTCTCTCTCCCCCTCGATCATTATTCAGACTACACCAGACGGGCGAGTCTTTGACATAAAAAGAGAACAGACATTGGAAAACTGTTAGCTTCTTCCTCTGAACGTTTCTGAAATGCCCAATGAATTCTCCTATAATGCAGGAAATTGCAAGACAACGCTGAAGAGAAACTTTCTGCCAAAATGTTGTTGTCAATTGCAGCTGTTTAATAGAACTTGCCAGTGGTAAGTTATCTTAAGAAATCCATAAACATGCATCAAATCCAATGAATTTGCTCCCCTTTCAATCAGCCATGAATGTAAAACAAAACCACCTCAGAGGGCGGCACTGCATTAGCAATGTAAAATGCCATGTAGAACCAGACTCCATTATCCCCTCCCCTACACCTGATACAGGACACCAGTGCATAAGTCCACAGGAACATAACTGCACGGCATGGGACCACTGGTCCATCTAGAACAGTAGCCTGTCTCCAACAGTCGGCGTTGCTAGTTGCTCCAAGGGGGGTGACCATGGCCAAACTTTCCCACAGGGCGGGTTTCTTCCAAATCTAAGTTAGCGGTTAGTTTGTGGCCTGAACCATGAGTTTCTCTCCATCTAAATTATTTTAACCCAATCACATCTCTAAAGACCCACCTCCTCGTGTCTCCCTGGCACCAGACTTTCCACAGAGCGGTTTCTGTTTTCATCCTTTTCCCTTAATTGGCTATGCTCTTCTTTCTCCTTCATCCGCCTAGGTCACTTCCTCGCTCTTTCCGTGTTTATCCCTCTGACTTATTTATTTCTCTCTTCCTCCATCTAAGCTGCCTCCTCTCCCTATCAATTTAGGTTTTTGTGAGGGTGCCCATCACCATGGTATCTGAGCACCTTGCATGCTTAGCTCTTACACAGCACTTGATTAGTGGTTTGTTTTCAAAGCGCTGACTATTCCCGAGGTGTGTTTAAAAATACATAAAATCCAATTGGGGCCGGAGGGAAAAATGTAATTGCATACGGAATTATTTTCATGCAGAATCACACCTGCCTGCATAGTCCAAGTGCACAATCATGCAAGACCAGGCACAGCATCTCTCATATAACCACATTCTTAAGGATTTGCAGGATCAGGGCCCATGATTATAACTGCAGTTACAGGTTTGTTATACTTGTGTCAGCACCTGGGCTTTTGTCTAAATGCCTTCGAATCAAAACCATTTCTCCCAGCCTACCTGATTAAGAACACCAGGGTTAGATCCTCAGCTGGTGTAAACTGGTATAGCCCTAGTCACCTCAGTGGATCTACAATTAATTTTGGCAGCTGGGGATCTCGCCCCAACATGTATAACTGAAATCAAAGCCACTCACACCTACCTCAAGCAGCAACATGCCTGGCAGCATAGATGGTTTAACTATGCAGTGATGTGCCTTGCATAACTCTCACACAACAAACAGTCAACCTGTGGAACTTGTCGCCATGGGATGTTGTGAAGGCCAAAAGCATAACTGGGTTATGAATTAGATAATTCACGGAGGATAGATCCATCAGTGGGTATCCTCCAAATGGTCAGGGATGCAGCCCCATGCTCTGGGTGTCCAGAAGCTCTGGGACTGGATGACGGGGACAGATCACCCAAAATTGCCCTGTTCTGTTCATTCCATCTGATGCGTCTGGCAGTGGCCACTGTCAGAGAGAGGTTTCAGAGTAACAGCCGTGTTAGTCTGTATTCGCAAAAAGAAAAGGAGGACTTGTGGCACCTTAGAGACTAACCAATTTATTTGAGCATAAGCTTTCGTGAGCTACAGCTCACTTCATCGGATGCATACTGTGGAAAGTGTAGAAGATCTTTTTATATACACACAAAGCATGAAAAAATACCTCCTCCCACCCCACTCTCCTGTTGGTAATAGCTTATCTAAAGTGATCACTCTCCTTACAATGTGTATGATAATCAAGTTGGGCCAATTCCAGCACAAATCCAGGGTTTAACAAGAACGTCGGGGGGGGGGGGGGCTGGGGTAGGAAAAGCAAGGGGAAATGGAGTGGCTAAGTCATTATGCAAGGTAACCTATTTCCCCTTGTT
The DNA here is from genome assembly GCF_965152275.1 of Natator depressus. Lineage (NCBI taxonomy): Eukaryota > Metazoa > Chordata > Testudines > Cheloniidae > Natator > Natator depressus. The sequence continues at coordinate 68,767,119 of NC_134244.1, read as the reverse complement.
TTTACCTACCCCCGCCCCCCCGACGTTCTTGTTAAACCCTGGATTTGTGCTGGAAATGGCCCAACTTGATTATCATACACATTGTAAGGACAGTGATCACTTTAGATAAGCTATTACCAGCAGGAGAGTGGGGTGGGAGGAGGTATTTTTTCATGCTTTGTGTGTATATAAAAAGATCTTCTACACTTTCCACAGTATGCATCCGATGAAGTGAGCTGTAGCTCACGAAAGCTTATGCTCAAATAAATTGGTTAGTCTCTAAGGTGCCACAAGTACTCCTTTTCTTTTTGTCAGAGATAGGATATTGGGCTAGATGGACCCTGTATGGCCATTGTTATGGGCCCATTTTTGACCACAAAAAGCTCTTAGAATCATAGGTTAGGGTTGGAAGGGACCTCAGGAGGTCATCTAGTCCAACCCCCTGCTTGAAGCAGGACCAATCCCCAATTTTTGCCCCAGATCCCTAAATGGCCCCCTCAAGAATTGAACTTACAACCTTGGGTTTAGCAGGTCAATGCGCAAACCACTGAGCTAGCCCTCCCCCCTCTTCTTCCAGTTAGGCAAAATGTGCCACTGCAGCGAAAGCACCAAGTCAAGAGTCTGCATGAAAAGTATCTGCCCCGAAAGCGGCTTAACTGGGTCTGGTTTTTAGTCTGGTTCCATTGCTATTTTGCTCCTTGTCCTATTTATTACAAAATAATAAATGCAAAACCTTTGTTAGTGAGATATTACACAAAACCTCACAGGCAGGACTAACTTGTCAATAGAGCTGGAAGGAAAAATCTTTCCTGAAGAAAAGTGGTTTTTCAAACAATACACTACATTTGAGGAAAATGTTCATATTGTTTGAAATGTTTTGCCAAAACAAAGGGAAAGTGGATTTATTTTAAATAGAAAAACTTCTGACTTCCAGGCTTTTTCCTTTCTTTCTTTCCCCTTTCCATTCCCTCCCCCTCTCTGTGGAAAAGAAAAAGGGAATGGTGGGGAGAAAGGATCCCCCCCCTCCCCCCCCCCAATTCAATGAAAAATCGTATTTCTGAGAAAATTCTGGGGGGGTTTCTCTTGAAATTTTTCACGGAAAATTTACCTTCCCTCCCCTCCAACCCTGCTGATTAATATTACACACTTGGGTTTGGGTACCATATGGGGTGGGGAGGATGCAAGTGTCTCCCAGGGGGAGTTTATAGGGTTGTCCTTCTATAGAGGTGCACACCATCTCTTGGAGTGTGGTGTTGGATGAGAACATTTACGTTAGAGCCACTATTCAGGGTGGCCAGCAGGGGGTATGTAGCCAGGAGATAAGGGGGGATGCAAAATGGAAATACAGGCAGACAGTCATGAATTTACCCAGAGTCTGGTGGCCTGGTCTCTCTCTGTGGAACAAGCACTGAAGGGATGCATTTGGTGTCCCATGCACTCTGCCTCTTCCACTCTTGGTCATTCAATTTGGGCAGAGCTGGGTCCTTTGCTAGTGCTAGCATGTTACACTTCCTGAATTCCCTCACTGTTCCTATCCCCAGGAGGAGGATCCAATATGGACATGGTCTCTGGGCCCTCACTTCCCCATTAGTGGTCAGCGTGGGGCAGGGGACAGACTGAACCTAGCGCGAGCTGTGCCCGTCCCTGTGTGGACGCAGGCTAGGCAAGTGGCTCCTTACTTACTGTCACGGAAGAGCTCATTAAACCTATGGATTGTGCACACAGCTTTGTCTAGCCAGAACCAGGCTCGTATTATCATCCCTTCATAGGATATCAGGGTTGGAAGGGACCTCAGTAGGTCATCTAGTCCAACCCCCTGCTCAAAGCAGGCCCAATCCCCAATTTTTGCCCCAGATCCCTAACTGGCCCCCTCAAGGATCGAACTCACAACCCTGGGTTTAGCAGGCCAATGCTCAAACGACTGAGCTATCCCTCCCCTCCTTGTTCTCACCACCCTGCTAGTTTGTTTCTTTCTGTGCTAAATGACTGAGGTTTAAACTCTGATGGAGCAGAATTAATAACAACACCTGGCTCTTACACAGAGCTTTTCATCAGTAGATCTCCAAGCACTTTACAAAGGAGTATCATTATCCCCACTTTACAGATGGGGAAACTGAGGCATGGGGGGGAAGTGATTTGCCCAGGGTCACCCAGCAGGCCAGCGGAATAGAACCCAGCAGCCAAGCTGGCCCAGGTGTCCTGAGTGCCAGCACTGGGTTCTGTCCACTAGGCCAATTAAGAGTTGACTAAAGATCAGAGAATGGTGCAACCCCCAAAAAATCTGGCCATTTTCTTATGGAAATAACAGTAGGGGTTAAGCTTACTAGCACCAAGTGACATGCTGAATATTTTAAAGGCCCCCTTCTAAGAGAGAGATGGTGGATGTAAATACTACTGTTCACGTTCCAAGGCATGAGAGACGGCTCCTGTCTTCCGGTTTTCTGTATGTATTTCTCATTCTGTATTTTACATGAATTGCAGAAGTATTCCCCTCCCCTCCCTCGCACTCTGACAGGAGCACTTCTAAAGGACCCAGAGAGCCAAACACCAGCCCACCTGACAGCAGAGCAGGGAAACTCTGACAAAATCTTGGTCCAGTGTGACAGGGCATCTGAGAGGAACACGCAAAACAGCAAAGCTACCCCTGCTAACTCTCATCACTTAAGCTACACTTAGGCCATGTCCACATTAGAACGCTTGCACCGGTCTGACTAAAATCAATCTGGTTACCTCACAAGAAACCCAACTGTAGATGCACTTGAACTCATTTAGCCCCATGCAGAAGGATTTTAGCTAAAGCAGCCGCACTAATGCAGCAAGTTTTCTAATACAGACAAAAGCCTAAAAAGAAAGAGGGGTCAGATGCCGGGAGAAACTACAGAGCTGCCTCAGGCTTTACAGAAAGTCTCTGCAACTGGCTTAGCTCACTAGTTTAGGGAGCAGGTTAGGGAAGAGTGGCAGTGTTGGGGGAACTGTCCCTGAACGTACAAGCACCCCAAACAGAAGGAAAGGGGCTGCCAGTTGATTCCTGAGATGAGACGCGTGGACAGATTCCATATGAGAGCAAGCAGAGACCATGGCCGGACTGAAGCCAGGCTGAGCAGCCTCAGAGACTAGGGAGAAAAGAAGGCCAGCTGATGACCCCTTCCTCCACTGCACAATCCTGAGTGTTAACAATAATGACTTGGAGTGTTTTCTGACACACGCCTGTCAACAGACCCCAACAGACAGGCTCAGCTGCAGCTCTGACTCAGCTAAACCCTTAGCCCTGAGGCTGCTGTCATTTGATTCCTGTTAGAGAAATGCGCCTGCCTACACACTGAAGTTAAGAGGATTAATTGATAGGTTTGCAGGGGTTTAAGGCTAGAAGAGACCCTTAGATCCTATCACAGGCCATTAAACCTCACCCACTTACCACTGTACAGAGCCCAGTAACTTGGGCTGGACCAACCTTGCACTACTCTTTCTGCATGCAGGGTGTTTGCTTGTCTTAAATTCAATCACCATTGATCCGATCATTCAGCTGCTGAAGGAACAGACTGTATTCAAGCCCCTGAGCAGGGATGCTGCAGCTTGAAGGGTCTGAACAAGTGTTTTACGGCTTTTGATGAAAGCCTGTGAGAAATGGAGTGGTTGGCTATCCTGGAATGCAATGTGGTGAGTGGTGGTTTCAACCACTTCACTGTGGTGATGTGAGGGGGTTGCGGGGAGGGGGAGGTTTTCTTACTGCTGACCTGGTAATGATAAAAGAGAATTGGATTTTACCTACTCGGAGAGTTGGCTCTTTTGTCTTTAAAGAACACCAGTAAAAATGGGCTCTTGTGATGACGCTGGCTCTGAACGGTTTCTTTAAGATGCCGTTTCATTTAAAAGCCCATTTGTACCAATGGCCAAGCCTTTGAAAATAGGAGCCTAGAGTTAAACTCCTAAAATCCATCTTTAGGCACCTGCCCGATGTTTGAAAGCGCTGAGCACCCAGCCACTCCCATGGTGGCTCCGCACTGTAGAAATCCCGGCCCCTGGATTTAGATGTCTCAGTACAGGCATGGGAGGCTAATTTTAGGTGCCTATTTTTGAACATTTTAGCTGAGGTGGTTTAGGTCATCTTTAGGTTCAGCGAGAGTTTAAAATGAACTGATGGCAGGGAGGTGCCCAACTCTCATGGACTTGCACTGGGAGTCAGGCACCTATCTGCCATTGGCGCCTTTGGAAATCTTCCTCCTTCAACTGCAGGGACAGAAGTCTCATAGGAAGTGCTGAAGATGATGCTGATGCTGAGTGTCCACAAATGGTCATGGCTAAAGCTTACTTTAACTAAAGATTGGCTTGAGATCTGAGGGTCTAAATGGGAAGGGGACATTTCAAGGCTTAAAGACATTCTTGGATGATATTGTGCCAATGTAGGGCCTGATCCATTCTCACCAAAGCCACTGGAAGTAGGACTGGGCCCTTATTCTTGAAAGAAAATGCCTAACCCAAATGAGTTATAGCTATAATCTCTCTTTATTGCAGGATTATCTTGAGACTCCTGAGGTTTGAGTCTCATCTGTGATAGATCCCTGCATTCTGATAAAACCTTCCTCGTCATTCTTTCAAGCCCTGCTGGGAGGGGCAAGTCCCTCCTCCCCCAACACCCAAATTCTGGCCTCAACTTTGGGAAGCTGAAAGAAGGAAGCTGCCTTTCTCCAGGGTAAACCCAGCTCCTGTTCAAGCAGTGCTTTGGGGCTCAGTGGAGTTTTTGGCCTCTTTCAACCCTAGGGTCCTTGAGACAGGGCCTGGGTCTCCTCTGTGCAGTGCTCAGCACTCAACTCACCGTAGGCAATGAATAATCCAAAAGAGCTTTCCCCTGAAATTAACCAAAGATGCACTGCCATCTCAGTCAGACGCAGTAGCAGCCAGTTACACACACCTTGACCTACAGTGCCCACATTGATAACATACCCAAAAGTGCTTTGAAATGGCTTTAAACGTTAAATGTGTGCAAGCCACACCACCTTCTCAGCCTGTTGCAGGTTTAGTTTTCCCATCCCCCCACCCTCTGCTCTTACAGGGTATTGATAGAGGAAGAGCTCACCTTTTTAAACATTGCTTTTCTTCTAGGTGGGCCGGGGGGAGTCTTCAATCCATTGAAAGTTTGAAACAATGCTGGCTGGGAAGCAGCTGTCGCAGCTGGGTTGTGCAGGTGCTCAAACAAGTTAAATCCAGGCAAACTAGAAAGTAAAAGGCGCACCTCTTGAACCTCCCCACAGAGAACCAGGTACTTTCACCAGCACGCTGGTTGCTCCTAAAGATCAACACACGAACACAACAGTGCTTGGTAAAGTTTAAGGTCCACTGATTCTGCAGCTAGTTGATTTGCCTTTAGGAATGCAGAGCCATAAAACCTGTAATCAAGGTGATTTGAGTGGAGCTAGCCTCTTGTTCCGAAGGGCGGGGCCCTGCGCACTCCAGTGAAATGCTAAGGAGAGTGATTCTGCTGTCCCTGGTTCCCTTCCTTTCTACAGTTTCATAATCCTATTCCTTTCTGTCTTTCTGCTAGGTCCTGCAAACGTTGTGTCCGCCCCTAAATTTCTTGTTTCCATTGTGATTCACGACCATGTAGCATGTCACATCCTGTTTATACTAAAGAATGACTCACTAGTTGAGGGCAGCAGCACTGGGAATTCAGGAAGTTGTTAATATTCCTAAAAATCTCTGGGCCTGATCCTTGGACCTGCTGAGCTGTGCTCAGTGCAAGGTGGGGGAGGGGGAAGTGTTACATTCTCAGCTTCAGAAATGCTGGAACAGGTCCCCTTGGTCCACTCCAGAGCCCGAGATCACTATAACACCTGTATTCTCGCCACCCCGGGCATAGGTGCTGGAACTAGGGATACGGGGGGTGCTGCAGCACCCCCTGGCTTGAAGTGGTTTCCATCATATACAGGGCTTACAATTTGGTTCAAAGACTCTCAGCACCCCCACTATATAAATTATTCCAGCACCTCTGCACCTGGGAGGGCCAGGATGCTCTGTTCGTGGCCTTGCGCCAGGAGATGAGCTCAGATTACTTTGTTTGGGCCGATTTGCAGAGCAATTCCAATTTGCAGGGATATACTTTCTGATTGCTACATAGTTGTGAATAGCAAATCCACTCTCGCAAAGAACCAGAGAGGGTAGAAGGGAGGTGGAGACAGACTCTAAAACTTGGACTTTCTTGGTTCCTTTTTAATTAAAGGAATGACTAGTTACTCCAGGCAACTGGAGCCTGCTTGTTCATAGAGAAAGAAGGCTCTTGTCTCTCTCAGGAACTGTAATATAGCAATATTGAGGAAACCACTGCCCATTAATGTAATGGTACATCCTGCATCGAGAATGAGAAGAGACAGCAAGGATTGCAGCAGGTGTAAACAAGCATCTGCCAGTTTGGACAACTCTTGCAATTTTAGCACAAGTCTCATGATGACGCCTTAAACCCTCACCTCTCGGAATCATGTAATAACGTGATCATCTGATTGATTTTGTTTCTAAGTAAGTTTCTAACCCTTGTGGTTATGGATAAAAATTTGAAAACATGAGCCCTAAGACCTGGAGGAAAAACAAATTAAAATCTCAACATTTTAAAGCCAATCTCTTGATTTTGGGGGGGCCTGATTCGTTGGATCTCTGATATAGCGAAAGAAATGCAGAGGAATGCCATTGTGGGTGCTGAAGAATTACACCAATGTAATTGAGAGATGGTCTGTATACCAACTTGCACCAATATAACTAAATGTGTTTCCAATAACAGAGTGGGTTATTTTGACACAAATCATTGCCTGGCCACTCTTATTTCTGAATCAAAGTGACTAATGTCAAATTTTTACCAACTTAGCTAAAGTGACTTAGCTCTTTCTATTTTTTATTTTTTTCTAACAAGTGGGTCTCCACACAGTTTGGTCCCAAAATAACTGAACTGGCTCAAATTAATATTGTTTTGATGCGAGTCTGTGCGTAGATGGGCCCTGAGAGCCGACTCTGACCCCTCTGCATAGAAGAGGCACCTTGTGGCTTGAGGCAATGAAAGCGCTACACCTCCAAGTGGAAATGAGAGCCCAAACTGTGGGCGCACTGTGACATTCACAGCACTCGGGCTTTCAGTTCTGACCATCAGTTTCAGAACTTAAAGATGCCACCCCCCTGCATCAACAGGTGGGGGAATTTGGTGGGGCCAGCAGTGAAAGGAGGAAAGTGCGTTAGGAGAGAGAGAGAGAGAGAGAGCCTGGAGCACTGGACCTGGTGCAGGACCTGAGGCCTGAACGAGAGGCTGTGAACCAAAGTCAGGCCGTGTATTAAAGTGGCTACTCACAAGTTCATTGTTTGGTACGTGAACTTGGCAAAGTTGCTGCCAGTGTTGCTAAAACACAGGCAGTCCAAAGAAGTACTAGGCCCTAGATATTTACATAAATACATTCCAGAAGGCTAGTACAGATACTCCCAACTCTAGTGCAAGATAAGATGATTTGAGAGAACAATGAAAGGACATGTTTTGTCTGAAATATCAGGAACAAGGAGAGGTAACAAACAGATGTCATGCAACACGCAAAATGGTATGAAAGTTGTTTAGCCTGGTTGTTTCTCAGTCTAAATGTTGGGGTACCCCACTCTAACCCTTTGTGTGGCCGAAGGGACAGCAGAGATTCCCGCTGCTAACTGAGCTGCTCCTTGCCACGAGATACTCGTGTTAATGTACTTGTGCAAGTCATTAGGATTGTGTCTTGAGGGCAATAAACCTGGTTGAGTGCCTTTGTCACTGAACCATGCCTGTGGTCTTTCTCTAGGAGTAACATCAAGGTCTGCTGAATTAGCAGGCTGTGTTCTCTGCTCGTGCTGATAACACCGAGCACCCAGGAGAGGAGCGCTGAGCGGCTGTAACAGCTTAGCAGCCTTGACACCATGCAGCAGCAACATTATTCCACCCTTCTAGAAGTCCCTGTGGCAAAAGAAGGCAGACACTTGCCAAGTCATAATAGGTAGTACCTCCCACTGGGAGTCTCTGGCATTCATTGGCCAGCTGGGGCCAGGGGTACTGATTGGCCAGCATTCCCCAGCTCCCAGGATTTAACTCTGAGCAGGGGCCATATGGAGCCTCTTTCAGCTCCGTTCCAGCAGCCATCCTACCCACACAAATGAGGACTGGGAACCTGGCCTGACAGATGCTGCAGGTCTAGCTGATTGCCTCTGTAGGGGGTCAGGAAGGAATTTTTTCTCCCATGGACCCACTGGCAAAGGACTAGGGAGTTTCTTCCCTTCCTCACAGCCCCTTCAAACCACAGTGGGGTAAGTAGGAATGTGCCTAGTACCTAACTGAGGTACTGGGATGGAGGAGTTTCTTCCTTGCAACTTGTGGCTGATTTCCAGTGTGGTTAGGAGAAACCAATGAACGGTTCCCAGAGGTAAAAGGCCTGGGATTTTCGTGAGGAGGCCTTGGGTTCAAGTGTTAGGGTGAGACCTTGTGACCTTTGTAGGCCAAGGTCAGACCTTGTGGCCCTTGCAAGCCAAGGTCCCCACCCTGCTGCACCCTCTGTCCCCCTCATGGTGGGAGGTGGTGCTAGGACATGGGGAGAGCTGAGTTCTGGGGGGTAGGCTGAGGAGAGCCTGTATAACCCATCATGTGGGGTAGGAAGGAGCCCTGTAACCCTGGCACTAGTTATGGGTTATATGGTAGAAGCACTGGAACCCCCAAACTCCCCTATTGCTTTCCAGGTTAGTATTGTCTAGTGATAGGCCTGAACCAAACTATAGTGGAGTTTCGTATTTGAATTTCACAGCTGATGTTTTTTTCCTTTATGGGCTGAGCCAAATCTGACAGCTCTCATACTTCAGGGGCAGGAGGACCTGAAATCCAGATTTGGATCCAAAACCAAATTTTGGCAGTGATGGTGTGGGAACATACTGCTTTCTGAAACTCGTACTCATCACTGTGAGGAGGCTGATTTAGCACCATAAAGTATGGATGCTTGCCCAACATTTATGCCAGCCATATTTTGTGACTTTTGCCAAATCGTACAAGAGTGAATGTGAGAGAGAAGACAGAGTGGGAGCCTTGTTCTCCCATAATGCAATAACAAGGGAATATTCAGTGAAAACCAATGGTAGCAAATTCAAAACCAATAAAAGGAAACATTTTTTCCATTCAGTGTGTCATTGGACACTGGAACTCATTGCCCCAGGATGCTGCTGCTGTGGCCAAGAATTTAGTAAGATTAAAAGAGGGATAGAATATAATAAGAATCTCCAGAGTTATAACAGTTAATGCAAATAAAGCTTTGGATGAGATGCTTCAGATTTTAAACCATTCTGTAACCTATGGTATAGAATAAGACCTTCCTGGGATCAGTTTATAACACAGCTTCCTATTTTGGGGTTCTTGCACTTCCTCTGAGATGTCTGGAGCTAGCTACTGTCAGAGACATGTTATTGGACTGAATGATCCATTCTGGCAATCCCTATGTTCCTAGAACAGATTGATTCCTGGTACTTCATGGTTCTGATTGGGCCAGATATTCTACAGCTTCTCTTGCTAGTTTATTGACATTTTTCTTCTAGTCTTATCTAGAACCCAAAAGCAGGAGGGGACTGAAAAAGTCCGGGGGAGGGAAGGACTTTCGAACATAAAAAGGGCTCCAAAAGCAAAATAAAAATCAGCCCAGTGCAAATAGGAATCCAAGCTGAACAAGACATGGAGTCTTCATTATGTGCATCAATTTGACATGTTTCAGAGCAGGGGCTTGAAAGTCTCAGGTTATAATAAGAATCATCCTTTGAGAAGAATTTCCACCTGTGTTTAAAAAAAAAAACCACTGCGTAGAATGCTACCAAACTCTACAGAAGTAGATATGAAATGCATCTCCACAATCCAGGTTGCTTAAAAGGCACATGGGATAGTTAATTGGAAAGAAAGCCTGGGGGGAAATATCTCCTTAATTTAAAAGATGGGGCAGCTGTTTTAGAACCAGGTGCAAAGCATATATACCCACTACCTCTAAGACAGGGGTGGGCAAACTATGGCCCGTGAGCCGTTTTAAGCCAGCCCGTGAGCCGCACCATGCAGCTTGGCCCCACTCCAGTGCTCCAGCTGGGGCGCTGGGTCGGGGCCGCACCACGTGACTCCCAGAAGCCGCGACATGGCCTCGCTCCAGCTCCTACGTGGAGCTGCAGAGGTGGTGCCTGAGGATGGGGCAGTGTGCAGGGCCACCTGGCCGCACCGCCGCATAGGAGCCGGAGAAGGGACATGCCGGTGCTTCCGGGAACCACTTGAGGTAAGCACCGCTTGGAGCCTGCATCCCCTGAGCCTCTCCCCATGCCCCAACCCCCTGCCCCAGCCCTGATCCCCCTCCCACTCTCCAAACCCCTTGATCCCAGCCCAGAGCACCCTCCTGCACCCCAAACCTCTCATCCCCAGCCCCACTCAGAGCCCACACCCCCAGCTGGAAACTGCACCCCTTCCCGCACCTCTACCCCAGCCCTGATCCCCCTCCTGCCCTCCAAACCCCTCAGTCCCCGCCCAGAGCTCCCTCCTATACCCCAAATTCCCCATCCCCACCACAAAGCCCGCACCCCCTCCTGCACCCCAACCCCAATTTTATGAGTATTCATGGCCCGCCATACAATTTCTATTCCCCGATGTGGCCCTCAGGCCAAAATGTTTGCCCGCTCCTGCTCCGAGAGATGGCGTCCCTACCCATCCATGGGAATCCAAGCTGCCCAAAAGGATGGGAGCTGGGATGGTCTAATATATCTCTCACATCTATTATTCTATGCCCTTGGTGTCGTCTTCAGGAGGTAACGCTGTCAGATCATTGTCTCCATTTTGAAATTATAGGGACAACCTACTATATTCATGACTGAGAAAGGGCCAGACTGTGCCATTAACGCACTGTCCAGTATAGAGCACGGGGTGGCATCACCTTGCCCTAGGAGAGTCATAGGAAGTGCAGTATCTCCCACTTGGCTGGGGTGGCAATAGCATGAGTGTGGGAGCACCTCTTAGGACATGTGCACTGCAGAGAAGGATCCAGGACCCCACCTCCTCTGCACCCCTCCTGGTGCAGCTTGTGCCCCACAGGGTTGTTAGCAGGGACTGCAATTGTGACCCTGTCAGTTACTAGAAAAAAGGGCAAATAGCCTTTAATGGGGCATTAGACTTTTATCTCTTCGACAGTTTCAGCTTGTTCATGTAAAGCCATTTCTTTGTAGCTGCTGGGCGAAATGTCACTCCATACTTACACAGCTGCTTAAGAGCCTGATGTCTGTGTAACCCTTCTGCCCGTCAGAGTTGGCAGCAACAAGGGCGGGGTTCAGTATCTAGGGGTTCCATTCCAATAACACAATGCAAAACTGGCTCGAGCCCCAACCCCGTGACCTGCGACAAATAAATACCACCTCCCAGACACCTCCAAGAGGCAATACTTCCCCTCTCACAAGCACAGAGTCTGAGTGTAGCAAAAGCCTTTTAATAACAGAGAGAAAACAATGCAGCATTATGTTGGGGAAACACAAACCATGAACCAGAAGACCCATCCCAAGTAGATTGGGCCGTATCCTTTCCCTTTTGTTCTTGAGTCCAGCAACCCAAAAGTCACCCAAAGTCCCAAAAGTCCAGCAACCCAAAAGTTCATCTGCAGAGTTTACCTCCCAGCCTGGCTGGAAAAAGGGAGGTATGGGGGCACCTTAAGTGCTCCACTGCTCATGTCAATGGCAGACTGCCCTGCCTCTCCACGGGGTCTGCTGCAGCCTCCACCGGGAGCTGCTCTGCTCAGTCAGCTGTGCCACTCCACTCCAGCAGCCATCCTGCTAGTCACTCACCAATATATCTTCAGGCCCCCCCCCCCAAACTTAACAGCATTCAGTGATTTTGGCTCTTAGTAATTTTAGCTCTTCTAGTGATTTCAGCTCATGGGGGGGGAACCTCAGTGCTGGTGCACCATTGGGCCAAAGTGAAATCAGCTCAACAGCCTGTAACCAGACTCCTAATAGAATCAAAATTAGCTCTAATTTTATACAGCAGAGGGACAAGAAGGATAAAATTGGTGTTTGGAGGCCCTCAGAAGGGGCCTATACCACCAGGTACAAATACCTATCCCCACCCTCTCTCCATTGGGGGCAGGTTGGAACCCATGTCCCTTGCCTAGCGAGTGCTACTTAGTTGAGGGCGAGTCCCTCCATCATAAAATGCCAAGTACAGTTCTACTGTCCTTGATTCACATAACCAGGATAACAACACTTTATTCATCCTGCCCCCAATAACAAAGAGACTGGGGATCCCACAGCAGCCAAAGAGACCAGCAAGCAGTCCCATCATGCTAGGTGGGGTGGGTGTGCCCATGCAAACGAGATCAGCCCCTGAAGTCTTTTTCCATAACTCACCACCAGATGTCAGGGTAGATCTCATCCTGACTCTGCTTACATCTGCATAGCAGTGTCATCTCTCTGCCTGTCTGTACGGCTAGAGAATACCTTTCAAATATTACTGTGGTCACGCCCTTTAATCTGTTACACCTCAACACAGGAAACCATTAGAGGCTCAGCTACTGTAAAGCATCACAGCTCCTTTGAAGTGAGGTGGAGCTGGGCTGATTTACATTGGCTGAGAATGCGGTACACTCTCTTTTCACCTTCTCAAAGGTAGGCTCCTAACTACAGGAAGCTTCTAATAGCTACACTGCCAATCAACATGAGTTTATGGAAAATAGATCCTCTCAGACTAACTTGATATCTTTTTATCTAATGAGATTAGATTGGTTGATAAAGTTGGTTGATAAAGGTAATAGTTTTGATGTAACATTGTGTTGTTGCAGTTATGTTGAAGCCTTCTGTAAGGCATTTGACTTGGTCCTGCATGACATTTTGATTAAAAAAACCAAGAGAGAGATAAAATTCAGAGGGCACACATGAAATGGATTAAAAACTGGTAGGTCTCCAGATGTAATTGTAAAAGGGAAATCGTCATTGAATGGGTGGTCCCTCAGGGATCAGTTCCTAGCCCTATGCTATTTAACATTTGTTTATTAATGACCTGGAAGAAAATATAAAATCATCACTAAAAGTTTGCAGATGATCCAAAAATCAGGGAATAGTAAGTAATAAAGAGAACAGATCACTGATTCAGAACAATCTGGATCACTGTGTAAGCTGGAAGCAAACAATATTCATTTTTAATATGGCTAAATGTAAATATATACAGCTAGGACCAGAGAATGCAGGCCATACTACAGGATGAGGGACTCTACCCTGGGAAGCAGTGACTCTGAAAAAGATTTAGGGGTTGTGGTACATAATCAGCTGACCATGAGCTGACACTGTGTCCAAATAGGTGAATGCAATCCTTGAATGCAATAAAGAGGGGAAACTTGAGTAGGAGTAGAGAGGTTATTTTACCTCTCTTTGGCTCTGGTGCGATCGCTGCTGGAATACCATTTTCAGTTCTGGTGTCCATAGTTCAAGAAGGATGTTGATAAATTGGAGAGGGTTCAGAGAAGAGCCATGAGAATGTTTAAAGGGTTAGACAACATTTGCTATAGCGATAGATTCAAGGAGCTCCATCTATTTATCCTAACAAAGAGATGGTTATGTGGTGACTTGATTACAGTCTGTAAGTATCTACACGGGGAACAAATATTTTAAACAATGGGCTCTTCAATCTAACAGAGAATGGTATAACACGATCCAAGAGCTGGAAGTTGAAGTTAGACAAATTCAGACTGGAAATAACATGTAAAAATGAGAGTAATTAACCATTGGAACAATTTACCAGGGGTTAGGGTGGATTTTCCATCACTGACCAATTTTAAATCAAAATTGGATTGTGTTTCTAAAAGATCTGCTCTAGGAATTATTTTGGGGCAGTTCTCTGGCCTGTGTAATACAAGACGTCAGACTAGATCAGTGGTTCTCAAATTTTTGTACTGGTGACCCCTTTCACACAGCAAGCCCCTCAGTGCGATCCCCCTAATAAATTAAAAACACTTTTTTATATATTTAACACTATTATAAATGCTGGAGGCAAAGCAGGGTTTGGGGTGGCGGTTAACAGCTTGTGACCCCCCCAGGTAATAACCTCATGATCCCCTGAGGGGCCCCAACCCCCAGTTTGAGAACCCCTGGACTAGATCATCACAATGGTCGCTTCTGGCCTTGGAATCTATGATTCTATGAAGTCAGGAGCCTAAGCATCTTTGAGGCTCTGAGCTTTAGAGGTCACAGTCATCCAAGTGCCACTAGAGGGCACTATTTAACAAGTATATCAGACCACAGAAAGTCTTACATTGAATTTTGTGTCTCCACAACAGACAGCCGGACAAATATAGCAGCTAAGGAGCTCAGGCAAGCCTACCAAAAAACCCAAGAGGCAAATGCCCGCTCGGGGTCAGAGCCACAGACATGCCGCTTCTATGATGAGCTACAAGCAATTCTAGGGGGTGTCCCTACCACTGCCCCACCCCGTACGTGGACTCCTGCAAGGGGGGAGTCTCACGCAACAGGGATGAGGATTTTGGGGACGAGGAAGATGAGGAGGAGGGGGAGGTTGAAGATAACGCACACCAGGTAAGCGGAGAAACCATTCTCCCCGACAGCCAGGAACTGTTTATCACCTTGGAGCCAGTACCCTCCCAACCTGGGCTCCCGGACCTTGAAGGCGGAGAAGGCACCTCTGGTGAGTGTACCTTTGTAAATATAGTACACGGTTTAAAAGCAAGCATGTTTAATGATTAATTTGCCCTTAAGACTTGGGATGCATTCGCGGCCAGTACAGCTACTGGAAAAGTCTGTTAACGTGTATGGGGATGGAGCGGAAATCCTCCAGGGACATCTCAGTTAAGCTCTCCTGGAGGTACTCTCAAAGCCTTTGCAAAAGGTTTCTGGGGAGGGCAGCCTTATTCCATCCTCCATGGTAGGATACTTTACCACAGCAGGCCAACAGCACATAGTCTGGAATCACTGCAGAACAAAGCATTGCAGTGTATGTTTGCTGGCGTTCAAACAACATCCGTTCTTTATCTCTCTGTGTTATCCTCAGGAGAGTGATACCATTCATGGTCACCTGGTTGAAATAGGGGAATTTTATTAAGGGGACGTTCAGAGGTGGCCGTTCCTGCTGAGCTGTTTGCCTGTGGCTGAACAGAAATCATCCCTGCTGTAACCCACGCGGTGGGAGGAGGGGTGAAGCGATCATCCCAGAGAATTGGGGGTGTGTGTGGGGGTGGGGTTAGTTGGGTTTGTGCTGCACGTTAACCTGAAAACCACAGCCCCTCCTTTTAAATGTCCAACCCAACAGGCGCTTGGTATGTGAAATGAGGGCACTGCTGTTTAAAACCATTCTCACATGTTAGGAAGGTTAAAGAAGCCAAGAGACTGTGGCTTACCATGTCTGCCTGCAAGCCGAATTCTGTTGCCCACCGGCCCTGCATGTGTGGTCTCTCACACCAGATTGGCAGGCCCTTGATATAAGAGGCAAAATGCCACCTTGTAAACCAACCACACGTGTTATGTAATGTTAACAGCTTGGTTCACCGTGAAAGAGTCTACCCATAGTTCTCGAAAATGTCTCTTTTTAAAGACTAATCTCCCTTTTCTCCCTCCCTCAGCTGCAAATGTTTCAACACTCCCCCTATCATCTCCGTCCCAGAGGCTATCAAAGATTAGAAGCCGGAAAAAATGCACTCGCGATGAAAGGTTCTCTGAGCTCATGCAGGCCTCCAAAGCTGAAAGAGCCCAGCACAGTGCGTTGAGGGAGACAATGTCAGAGTCCAGGAAAGCACAAAATGAAAGCAAGGACAGGAGGGACAAGCAAGAGGAGAGGTGGCGTCAGCATGATGAGAGGAGGCAGGATGCAATGCTGAGGTTACTGGAGGAACAAATGGATATGCTCTGGAGTATGGTTGAGCTGCAGGAAAGGCAGCAGGAGCACAGACCGCCGCTGCAGCCCCTGTGTAACCAACCGCCCTCCTCCCCAAATTCCATAGCCTCCTCACCCAGACGCCCAAGAACGCGGGGGGGAGGGGAGCCTCAGGGCACCCAACCACTCTACCCCAGAGGACTGCCCAAGCAACAGAAAGCTGGCATTCAATAAGTTTTGAAGTGCTATGTGGCCTTGTCCTTCCCTCCTCCACCACCCCACCCGGTGCTTCCCTCCTTCCCCACCCCTCCCGGGCTACCTTGGCAGTTATCCCCCCATTTGTGGGACAAATTAATAAAGAATGCATGAATTTGAAACAACAATGACTTTATTACCTCTGCAAGAGGTGATCAAAGGTGGGAGGGGAGGGCGGTTGGCTTACAGGGAAGTAGAGTGAACCAAGGGGGCGGGTTTTCATCAAGAAACAAACAGAACTGTCACACCGTAGCCTGGCCAGTCATGAAACTGGTTTTCAAAGCTTCTCTGATGCGCAGCGCACCCTGCTGTGCTCTTCTAACTGTCCTGGTGTCTGGCTGCGCGTAATCAGCGGCCAGGCGATTTGCCTCAACTTCCCACCCCGCCATAAACATCTCCCCCTTACTCTCACAGATATTGTGGAGCAGACAGCAAGCAGTAATAACAATGGGAATATTAGTTTCACTGAGGTCTAACCAAGTCAGTAAACTGCGCTAGTGCGCTTTTAAACATCCAAATGCACATTCTACCACCATTCTGCACTTGCTCAGCCTATTGTTGAACAGCTCCTGACTACTATCCAGGGTGCCTGTGTATGGCTTCATGAGCCATGGCATTAAGGGGTAGGCTGGGTTTCCAAGGATAACTATAGGCATTTCAACATCCCCAACAGTTATTTTCTGGCCTGGAAAGTAAGTACCTTGCTGCAGCTGCTCCCACAGACCAGAGTTCCTAAAGATGTGAGCATCATGCACCTTTCCCGGCCATCCCACGTTGATGTTGGTGAAACGTCCCTTGTGATCCACTAGTGCTTGCAGCACCATTGAAAAGTACCCCATGCGGTTTACCTTAATCCTGAGAGTCTCTGGATTAAGTTTAGAAGTGTGAGCAACAAGGGTGATGTCGTGATGGGAGTCTACTATACACCACCAGACCAGGGGGATGAGGCTTTCTTCCAGCAACTTGCAGAAGTTACTAGATCACAGGCCCTGGTTCTCATGGGAGACTTCAATCACCCTGATATCTGCTGGGAGAGCAATACAGCAGTGCACAGACAATCCAGGAAGTTTTTGGAAAATGTAGGGGACAAATCCTGGTGCAAGTGCTGGAGGAACCAACTAGGGGCAGAGCTCTTCTTGACCTGCTGCTCACAAACCGGGAAGAATTAGTAGGGGAAGCTAAAGTGGATGGGAACCTGGGAGGCAGCGACCATGAGATGGTCGAGTTCAGGATCCTGACACAAGGAAGAAAGGAAAGCAGCAGAATACGGACCCTGGACTTCAGAAAAGCACACTTTGACTCCCTCTGGGAACTGATGGGCAAGATCCCCTGGGAGAATAACATGAGGGGGAAAGGAGTCCAGGAGAGCTGGCTGTATTTTAAAGAATCCTTATTGAGGTTACAGAGACAAACCATCCCGATGTGTAGAAAGAATAGTAAATATGGCAGGCGACCAGCTTGGCTTAACAGTGAAATCCTTGCTGATCTCAAATACAAAAAAGAAGCTTACAAGAAGTGGAAGATTGGACAAATGACCAGGGAAGAGTATAAAAATATTGCTCGGGCATGCAGGAGTGAAATCAGGAAGGCCAAATCACACCTGGAGTTGCAGCTAGCAAGAGATGTTAAGAGTAACAAGAAGGGTTTCTTCAGGTATGTTAGCAACAAGAAGAAAGTCTAGGAAAGTATGGGCCCCTTATTGAATGAGGGAGGCAACCTAGTGACAGAGGATGTGGAAAAAGCTAATGTACTCAATGCTTCTTTTGCCTCTGTCTTCACGAACAAGGTCAGCTCCCAGACTACTGCACTGGGCAGCACAGCATGGGGAGGAGGTGACCAGCCCTCTGTAGAGAAAGAAGTGGTTCGGGACTATTTAGAAAAGCTGGACGTGCACAAGTCCATGGGGCCGGATGCGTTGCATCCGAGAGTGCTAAAGGAGTTGGCGGATGTGATTGCAGAGCCATTGGCCATTATCTTTGAAAACTCATGGCGATCCGGGGAAGTCCCGGAAGACTGGAAAAAGGCTAATGTAGTGCCCATCTTTAAAAAAGGGAAGGAGGATGATCCTGGGAACTACAGACTGGTCAACCTCACCTCAGTCCCTGGAAAAAATCATGGAGCAGGTCCTCAAGGAATCCATTTTGAAGCACTTGAAGGAGAAGAAGGTGATCAGGAACAGTCAACATGGATTCACCAAGGGCAAGTCATACCTGACTAATCTAATTGCCTTCTATGACGAGATAACTGGCTCTGTGGATGAAGGGAAAGCAGTGGACGTGTTGTTCCTTGACTTTAGCAAAGCTTTTGACACTGTCTCCCACAGTATTCTTGCCAGCAAGTTAAAGAAGTATGGGCTGGATGAATGGACTATAAGGTGGATAGAAAGCTGGCTCGATTGTTGGGCTCAACAGATAATGATCAATGGCTCCATGTCTAGTTGGCAGCCGGTATCAAGTGGAGTGCCCCAAGGGTCGGTCCTGGGGCCGGTTTTGTTCAATATCTTCATAAATGATCTGGAGGATGGTGTGGATTGCACCCTCAGCAAGTTTGCAGATGACACTAAACTGGGAGGAGAGGTAGATATGCTGGAGGGTAGGGACAGGATACAGAGGGACCTAGACAAATTGGAGGATTGAGCCAAAAGAACTCTGATGTGGTTCAACAAGGACAAGTGCAGAGTCCTGCACTTAGGACGGAAGAATCCAATGCACCGCTACAGACTAGGGACCGAATGGCTCGGAGCAGTTCTGCAGAAAAGGACCTAGGGGTTACAGTGCACAAGAAGCTGGATATGAGTCAACAGTGTGCCCTTGTTGCCAAGAAGGCCAATGGCATTTTGGGATGTATAAATAGGGGCATTGCCAACAGATCGAGGGACGTGATCGTTCCCCTCTATTCGACATTGGTGAGGCCTCATCTGGAGTACTGTGTCCAGTTTTGGGCCCCACAGTATAAGAAGAATGTGGAAAATTTGGAAAGAGTCCAGCGGAGTGCAACCAAAATGATTAGGGGACTGGAACACATGACTTATGAGGAGAGGCTGAGGGAACTGGGGATGTTTAGTCTATGGAAGAGAAGAATGAGGGGGGATTTGATAGCTGCTTTCAACTAGCTGAAAGGGGGTTCCAAAGAGGATGGATCTAGACTGTTCTCAGTGGTAGCAGATGACAGAACAAGGAGTAATGGTCTCAAGTTGCAGTGGGGGAGGTTTAGGTTGGATATTAGGAAAAACTTTTTCACTAGGAGGGTGGTGAAACACTGGAATGTGTTACCTAGGGAGGTGGTGGAATCTCCTTCCTTAGAAGTTTTTAAGGTCAGGCTTGACAAAGCCCTGGTTGGGATGATTTAATTGGGGATCGGTCCTGCTTTGAGCAGGGGGTTGGACTAGATGACCTCCTGAGGTCCCTTCCAACCCTGATATTCTATGATTCTATGATTCATGTACTTGCTGCCTTGCTGGTCCGGTCCCAAGATAGGGATATGCGTTCCGTCTATCACCCCACCACAGTTAGGGAATCCCATTGCAGCAAAGCCATCCACTATGACCTACACATTTCCCAGGGTCACTACCCTTGATAGCAGCAGCTCAGTGATCACGTTGGCTACTTGCATCACAGCAGCCACCACAGTAGATTTGCCCACTCCAAATTGATTCCCGATTGATCAGTAGCTGTCTGGTGTTGCAAGCTTCCAGAGGGCTATCGCCACTCACTTGTGAACTGTGAGGGCTGCTCTCATCTTGGTATTCTTGCACTTCCGGGCAGGGGAAACAAGTCAAAGTTCCAAGAAAGTGCCCTTACGCATACAAAAGTTTCGCAGCCACTGGGAATCGTCCCAGACCTGCAACACTATGCGGTCCCACCAGTCTGTGCTTGTTTCCCGGGCCCAGAATCAGCATTCCACGGCATGAGCCTGCCCCATTGCCACCAGGATGGCCAAATTGCCGGGGCCTGGGCTTTGAGAGAAGTCTGTGTCCAGGCCCTCATCACTCTCCTCACCACGCTGCCGTCGCCTACTCGCCTGCTTTTGCAGGTTCTCGTTCTGCATATACCGCATGATAATGCGTGTGGTGTTTAGAGCAGTCACAACTGCCGCGGTGATCTGAGTGGGCTCCATGCTTGCCGTGGTATGGCATGAGCAGGAGAGCAGAGTGGCAGCGGAAGCAGCAGATGGATGACTATGCTGACAGCAATATGGCGCCCGCACAGTAAAAGGCGCAAAACAATTGTTGGCCATTGCTTTCACGGAGGGAAGGGTAGGCTGGCAGCAGATGGTGCTACTGGCTAGAAGAGCAGCCTGAGGCAGAATGGCCCCCCTCAAGGATTGAACTCACAACTCTGGGTTTAGCAGGCCAATGCTCAAACCACTGAGCTATCCCTGTGCCAATATTCCAGGCAGGACTGAATCTCCATTAGACAAAACTTAAGAAGAGCATGACCTGAGTCACTCCCATTTATGTGCAGGCGCCCCGACAGACTTTACCAAGGGTCTGCCAGGAGCACCCATGTCCGACCAGGCGAGCCCGACAGACCTCACTGAGATCTGCCAGGAGCACCCAGGAAACGACGAGGACAGCTACTAGTCGTACTGCACTATCTGCTGCCGCAAGGCAATGAGTTGCTGCTGTGTAGCAATGCAGTCCCACGTCTGCCAGCACCCAGGAGACATACGGTGACGCTGAGCTGAGCGGGCTCCATGCTTGCCGTGGTATGGCGTCTGCACGGGTAACCCATGGAAAAAGGCACGAAACGATGGTCTGCCGTTGCTTTCACGGAGGGAGGGAGGGAAGGGGGGGCCTGATGACATGTACCCAGAACGACCCACAACAATGTTTTTTGCCCCATCAGGCACTGGGATCTCAACCCAGAATTCCAATGGGTGGCGGAGACTGCGGGAACTGTGGGATAGCTACCCACAGTGTAAAGCTCCGGAAGTCGACGCTAGCCTCGGTACTGTGGACGCACACCGCTGACTTAATGGTTTTAAGTGGGGACACACACAATCAACTGTATAAAATCGCTTTCTAAAACTTCGACTTCTATAAATTCAACCTAATTTCGTAGTGTAGACATATCCTTAGAGGTGAGACTTTATGGTGCAGAGGTCTGAGCCGAGTGCTTAGAGTCCATCTGTAGTTCTTCCCTGTGTTTTTTGTTTACCTTCACCTTTTAAAAAATTCTTCCCCTATCATAGGATGGCAATTGGATGGAAAAAATGTTTATTTCTAATGTATATGGGCATCTGAAAACGTATTGAAAGGTCAAAATAAATGACTAGATTATAGAAGCCTTTCTCCTACTGTAGAAACCTATTCCTAATAATCTCCTAGTATACCTGGTACTTCTGCTGGTTTGCTGGGTGACCTTGGGCAAGTCACTTTGCTGTCCCGTGCCTCAGTTTCCCCATCTGTAAAATGGTTCTAATGATATTGACCTTCTGTTGTTAAGTGCTTTGAAATCTATCAGTGAAAAAGTGGTAGATATTACTCTGGTGTTCAGTCTATTTGGGAATAGGACACTGGACTGGGACCTAGGAGACCTGGCTTTCATTCTGGGTTCCTCCCCAATTTGGCTTTCAGGTCTGTGTGACTTTGGGAGAGTCACTTCACCGTTTGCACCTCTATTTCCCCTCCCTCCCTTTGTCTATCTACTTAGTAAGCTCTTTGGAGCAGGGACTGCCTCTTCCTATGTGTATGTATGGTGCCCAGCACAGTATTTACTGTTACTGTAATACATAGTAATGAGAATGGTCTGTTTGTAGCCAGACTTTCTAACATTTAGGCTTTTAAAAGCTGAGAGCGTGACATTGTTTTTGGAGTGTTAGCTGGATTCCATGGAAACACACTGTCAGCCGTAGCCTCTCTTAACTAGCTTTTTGTTTATGATATAGATTTTAGCTTCAATAACCACACCCGGCTGAGCACTGTTTATGCTACTTACTTGGCCAAGTACAAGCTTCTGTATTGAGGCACAAACTCAGTGTACTAGTTCAAACAGGAACAGGTTATGTTGACCGCACTGCTGGGTTTGGACTCTCCCAACTCAGAACAATACCCTAATGTACTAGCTGCATCTTAGCTGCCCAGATTCACAGTGGATCACTTTCACCCTATTGCATCTAACTCTGGAAGTTTCCATGGGCTGAAGAGGAAGAGTGCTTTCCTCAGACACCCCAAAGGCCATCCAGGAGCTTCGTTGGTCATGCTGCTGGCGTGGTGGCACAGGTGAGGTAGAGGTGGACTGAGCCAGCTTTCTAGAGTCTTTGCATGTGGTCGCTGTAACCCCTGCCGCCAAGAAGGTAGGAGTTTCAGAAGCAGGGGCCAGATCCCTCAGGCTCACCAAGCGAGCCAGGAATCCTTGCTCTGCTTCCCCTCTGGAGGGTTCAAAATTCATGGGATTGCGACCAACTAAGTGGTCAGGCCAAGCCAGCATCAGGGAGAGCACATAGAGAATCAGTCCCCAGTGATCAGGGACCAGGAGAGCAGTAGGCTGATGCCAAGGTGGGACTGAGCAGGGCTGTGATTCCCCTATTCAATGCTACATCCCTGCCTGCTCTACCCCTGCTGGCCTGGAAATCCAGCTAGCTGCAGCCTAGCGCCCTACCTCATGCCCCCTGATAACCTTATCACACCACCCCAGGGGGATGCATCCCACAGTCTGAAAACCAGTGCTCTAAAGTATCTGGTACTGGCTGCTATCCAGCATAGTATAGCAGAGTAAGCAGATCACTGCTCAGCTCAGATATGGCAATTCTTATGTTCCTGGTGCAGTACCATCAAACCTCAGGCTTCAAAAAATAAATCACGATTCAGGCCCTCCCTGCCCCCAAATTGTGAGAGCTGCTTTAAAAAAAGCCCCACAAAATTTAAAAAATGAAATAAAGCTTGGGTTGTCTCTTCCTATCAGGCTAATGAAGAGAGAGACAGGAACTGTGCGGTTTTTGGTTTCCGTACTAAAACAGATGCATAGAACTTGTATCGCAACATGTCATCATCATGATCTAATCTAGTGAGCATGTCACCACCATGCTAATGGCTGGTTCCCTTTACAGCCAAGGTGCCCTGGTTTCACACTGCTAAGAGGGCTATGTTGGCAACTTGCCAGGAGCTCAGAGACTGCATCTAGTTTCCATAAAATGCCCCAGGCTGTAGCCACTCCCATCTTTATGATGCTAGCTACATATCCCAGCATGCACTGCTCCATCCTCTCCAGTCTTTTGCTTGGAATGAGATGCAACTTTACCTGTAGAGATCTTCATGAACCACCCTTTCCTTTTCTGAGGAATTAGGGGAGGTGGGGCTTTGTCGTAGAGCCTTGTGGTCTATATCTGACTACATCACAGGGAGAGAATTGGCTCCATGGCAGGACTTGGAAACAAAGTAATAAATTGCCTTCTCTGGTGTGGATCAGGATCAGGTGTATCCAAGCTCTATTTCCAGCTGAAATTGTCAAGGATTTGGAAGCAATAGTCTCCAGATGTGTTGTCAATTACCATCAAAATGTGCAAAACAACATAGTGTGCAAACAGATTTGCATTTTTTTTTTTAATGATAGCAAGAGAGTCTGAAATGACAGCCAAGCAGCTAATAGCATCTGACTTGGATTTGGAAAGCTATCCCATGTGCTAAAGCAAGTTTTCAAAAGTCCTGTCGCAAAAGCTAGTGGTGAGGCATGATACTTTGCAGGGGCTAACCGTGAGAACATTTTGTGATGGGTTCTGTATCTCTCCATCATGCTTTTCACTGGGCGAACAGCCTCCTTTACTCGCATGCTTCTTCCAGGGGTACACTGGAAGCCAGGCTCTGTTGTTTGAGCCACTTCGCCTCATCCCTTCAGACAGAAGGTATTAGAGGCGCTCTGTAAGAGACCATAGGCATAGAAGCAGTCTCGTTAGCTGCAGGAGTTGGGGTAATCTTATTTAATCCAACCCAAGGCTATTGGAGTGCTAACCTATTCGTTTTATAACACAGAAGGTGGAATGAGTCATCCAGTGCCAGTAAAGTAGGTAGGAATGAAGATACCATAGGGAAAAACCATCAACTGCTCTATTACCTACAGCAACTTTATAATTGAAAAAAAATATTAAAAATTATTTTGGGGAGTTTTTAATTAGTTTCAATTAGTCATTAATGTGTCTCATCCTTTGGGGTGATTCAGCATTGGAGCCAGTGGCTGCACAAAAAGAGGCCATCATGGATAAAGCTGTCCTTCTGTCCCCTCCAATTGCCCTTATTCACTGCCACCATTCCTGTTCTATATAAAAGCTGCCATAGCAATGAATCGGGGCTGTGCAGCGAATGGGCTGATGGCTGTAGGATTCTCGCTGCATTTGCTGAAGAAGGGAACAAAGCAACCGCTAGTCTGTAACAGATCAATGATCCACCTAGTCCAGCTTCCTTGTGACGGGTCCGGCACCGCAGCACCCCTTTGTGGCAGGGATGGATGGGGTGTCGGGGCCTCGCCACTGTTAAGTTCCCACACCCGTCCCTTTAAGGGCGTTCCAATGTGGCCCAATGAGCGGTCTCCCCGTGCTCGCCCCTTGGTCGGGGCAGTGTGGCCCAACGGCCAGAGTCCATACAGCTCGCCCCGCGTATCAGGGCAGTGTGGCCCAACGGCCAGAGTCCATACAGCTCACCCCGCGTATCAGGGCAGTGTGGCCCAACGGCCAGAGTCCATACAGCTCGCCCCGCGTATCAGGGCAGTGTGGCCCAACGGCCAGAGTCCATACAGCTCGCCCCGCGTATCAGGGCAGTGTTGCCCAATGGCCAGAGTCCATTCAGCTCGCCCCGCGTATCAGGGCAGTGTGGCCCAACGGCCAGAGTCCATACAGCTCGCCCCGCGTATCAGGGCAGTGTGGCCCAACGGCCAGAGTCCATAGCCTTCCCCCTCTCAGGTGGGGAAGTGTATTCCAATGGTCGGAGTGGTAGGGGGACTCGGACCCACCCTCTCCACGGGGTCCCAACTCAGGGCTCGCCTATTGGCAGAGTTTCCCCGCTGCACTTAACTCGGCAGGGATCCTCCTGCAACACGCCGAGTGTAAGTGCAGCGTTATCGCTGCTGGTCTCTAAAGTTCCCCTGGGTCACTTCCTACCGTCAACGTCGTGTTCTCCACTCTGGGGGAGTTCTCCAGTCCGTCCCCTTCTGTCGAGACCTCCGTCTGGGAGGCCTGGTGCATCCCGGCTTGGCTGGCCCCTGGATCATTGGCTGTCCCTCCTCAGGAGCTGGCGGTTTGCCTCCTCCTCTGGTGGTCAGCCTGGACTGAGCCCCTTTGCAGGCTTTTATACATAGTCTCCAGTTGGAGCATGCCCAGCAGGGCTTCCGGGGCAGGACTTCCTCTGCCAGGAAGGAAGGGTTAATCCCTGCGATACGAGTGCAGGGCCACTCTGCCCCGTCAAAATCCTGAAGCCAGCAGTAGCCAGTACCACCTGCTTCTTTAGGGAAAGGTTCAAGAAACCCTGCTGTAAGCAGCGGGGGGTTAAGCTGCCCCCAGGAAAAGCTTCCTCACAACTCTGAGGTTTGTAGTGAATGAGACACGGAACTGCATGAAGAGAAAGGACGGGCTTGTGGATAAGGAAGTTCTACCTCTGAATCTTTCACAGGTTTCCTGTGGGATGCAGAGCAAGTCACTTAAAATGTTCACAGATGGCCGCTATGCTGTGTTCCTCATTTTCTGCCCAATTTGAGATGTGTTAGGGCCTGGTCTTCAGGAGTGCTGAGCACTCACCAGTGCAACTGAAGTCAATGGGAGCTGTGTCCACTCAGCACCTCTGAAAACCAACCCTAGGTGTCTCAGGTTGGGCACCCATCAACTGAAGCACCCCAAATTAGTAAGCATTTCAGTAATTTTTCACCTTAACGTCTCAATTCCCCATCCACATGACTGGAATATTGGTCTAGAAGGGTACAGCTTGCTCAGGAAGGACAGGCAGGGAAAACAGGGAGGAGGTGTTGCCTTATATATTAAAAATGTATACACTTGGACTCAGGTTGAGATGGAAATAGGAGACAGACTTGTTGAAAATCCCTGGGTAAGGATAAAAGGGGGGAAAAACAAGGGTGATGTCATGGCAGGGGGTCTACTACAGACCACCTGACCAGGAAGAAGAGGTGGGTGAGGCCTTTTTTAAATAACGAACAAAATCATCCAAAGCCCAGGACTTGGTGATGGGGGACTTCAACTACCCAGACATCTGTTGGGAAAATAACACTGCAGGTCACAGGTGCTCCAATAAATTCTTGGAATGTGTTGTAGACATTTTGTTTATTTCAGAAAGTAGAGAAAGCTTCTAGGGGAGAGGCTGTTCTAGATTTGATTTTGACAAATAGGGAGGAACTGGTTGAGAATTTGAAAGTGGAAGGCAGCTTGGGTGAAAGTGATCATGAAATGATAGAGTTCATGATTCGAAGGAATGGTAGGAGGGAAAGCAGCACAATAAAGATAATGGATTTCAAGAAGGAAGACTTTAGCAAACTCAGGGAGGCGGTAAGTAAGATCTCATGGGAATCAATTCTAAGGGGGAAAATAGTTCAAGAGAGTTGGCAGTTGTTCAAAGAGACATTATTAAGGGCACAAAAGGAAACTATCCCACTGCGTAGGAAAGATAACAAGTATAGCAAGAGACCACCCTGGCGTAACTAGGAGATCTTCAATAATCTAAAAATCAAAAAAAGAGTCCCACAAAAAGTGGAAACTAGGTCAAATTACACGGGATGAATATAAAAACAAATAACACAAGTAGGTAGGCACAAAATTAGAAAGGCCAAGGCACAAAACAAGATTAAACTAGCTAGAGACATAAAGGGTAACAAGTAACAAATACGTTAGAAGCAAGAGGAAGACCAATGACAGGGTAGGCCCATTACTCAATGGGGGCAGTTGGGGGAGGGGAGCAACAATAACAGAAAATGTGGAAGTAGCAGAAGTGCTAAATAACTTTTGTTTCAGTTTGCACCAAAAAGGTTAGTAGTGACTGGAGGTCTAACATAGTGAATGCCAGTGAAAATGAGGTAGGATCAGAGGCTCAAATAGGGAAAGAACAAGCTACAAACTGTTTAAACAAGTTAGATGTCTTCAGGTCACCAAGGCCTGGTGAAATACATCCTAGAATACTCAAGTCGCTGACTGAGGAGATATCTGACCCCCTGCGGTGTAGACCCCGCGTAACTCGACCTTAGGTACGTCGACTCCAGCTACGTTATTCACACAGCTGGAGTTGCGTAGCATAGGTCGACTTACGGCGGTAGTGTAGACATAGGCTTAGAGAGACGGGCTCTCTTCCCACAAGGGATGTCCTTGAGTCACACCTGGCTCGGGTTCATAGGCCAGTTGGAAGAGCTGCATTGTAGGCAGGGACTTTTTAAAACAACAAACTGGAACTTTCCCTATGTAAATCCTGTTTATTTGCAAGGGGAGAAGGGGACACGAGTAGAAAGCCTGGTTTCTGCAGCTGTCTGCAGAGCTGTGGCAAGCTGAGTAGAATAACTGGGCAGGAATAAGAAAAGGCAGGAATAAGAAAGCTTATGCTCAAATAAATTGGTTAGTCTCTAAGGTGCCACAAGTCCTCCTTTTCTTTTTGCGAATACAGACTAACACGGCTGCTACTCTGAAACCTGTCATGAGGCAGGAATACTCATTACACAGCAGAGCATTACAGGCCTCTCCTGTGCACTCAGCACTGCAGTCAGGGGCTGCTGGCTGCTACTTGGCAGGCCAGTACAAGCTTAGTTGCCTGCTACAACAGCTGCTTTTGAGTTGGCTTAATTTCGACTGTTGCAAACACTCTGGGCTTTGCAACTGTTAGTTATTAGGTTAGGTCCAGAGAGAGACTGTATTACTGAATGAGTCACACTTTAGTCCTTGAGTCACACCGCAGCAGCAAACAGAGTGACCATTAACAAACAGCAGGTAGGCTCCATCTTCAGCTTGGGGACAGAGAGGGGCAGAGAGACAGGGCCGTAGGTTGGTAGCTGTTCACTGGAGAGCCGCAGGGACAGCTATAAGCCCATCATACCACCAGCCGCAGCAAGCACAGAGAGAGCCGCGGCAGACACCACATCCAGTCGCCAGGCTCAGGGCTTGGAGCGTCTCTGCTGTTTGGAGAGCTGCTCCACCAACCCGGTGTGTGCAGAGCTGCCCTAAGAGGACAGCTGAGGAACCCCTGGCTGAGGCGACAGCTGGTTTTATGCAGCTTGCTGTTGCTGCCCCCGTGGGCATAAGGAGCATGCTGGAGTGGAAGGGTGTGGAGCCAGAATCCAGAAGACCTAAAGCTTATTGGAAGGAGCCTGCCCCTGGTCTCAGTAGCAGCACTGAAAGGGATCTTTTCTCAGAATTTAGGATTGACGATTTTAATTTCTGTAGAATTTAGGCTCTGCCCCCAGGGCAAGCGAGGGGAGGAGGGGGTGGAGAAGAACAAGTGGGATCGGGCCCTCGGTGGGAAGAGGCAGTGCAGGAGCAGGGCCTTCGGGGGGGGGGGGGGACGGTGCAAGGGCAGAGGCTTGGGGGGGGAGAGGTGGCACGGGGGGTGGGGCCACGGTTTGGGTACAGCTGCCCCACCCACTTTTAGGAAGCTTCCCCCCCTGCCCCCCTCCGCTTCCAAGCCATTCTTGTAGCCCCTCCTCCGAGCAACTATACAATGGGAGGGAAGCTAGAGTTGTTAATCCCTTGCTTACTGGAGGCTTTGCCAATTACAGCCTTTGGTGACTAGCCACTGGTGTAGCTGCAAAGCATTAGTGTAGACGGGCAAAGCAACCATTTCTATCAGTAGCGCCACCTGAAGTTTCCAACAGGAACAGGCCACACTGATGAAAATAGCGGCTTTTGGCTTCGCGAGGGGTTTGCGTTGGTGCAGCTACCCTGGTGCCTAGCCTCCAACAGCTGTTATCTGGACAAATCCCCGAGGCCTTGGTACTGCAGTGCCCTGAGCCCTGTCGTGACATCTTTGCTCCAAACACAGCAAGAGCATCTGAAGGGGTTTTTTCTCCCTCCAGATTAATTGCCGGAGAGGCTATCCTGATCCTAGGAGGAGAGGTAGCTAAGTATTTTTGCCCTCTGGTGGAAAAATCAGGTCTTCCCATCACCATTAATAGTGAAAAGGAAGCAGACCACAAATATCCATGATCCTTATACGATCCCATTACCTTGATAAATTGAGCACTTCACAATCTGTACTGGATTTAACCTCACAACACCCCTCAAAGGCAGAGATCTACTGTTATGTGAGATGC
This sequence comes from Natator depressus, assembly GCF_965152275.1. NCBI lineage: Eukaryota > Metazoa > Chordata > Testudines > Cheloniidae > Natator > Natator depressus. Next base: position 68,737,809 of record NC_134244.1, on the reverse strand, counting down.
AGGGAGGTATAAGTATGTCTACCCTGCAAACGATGGTGTAATTGTAGCATGGGAATGCCTACTCCCACTAGCTTTAATCTAGCTAGCATGGGTGACAATAATAGTGAAGACATGGTGGCACAGACACCAGCGGAGACCCTGGGTTATGTTCACGTTACTAGCCTGCACTGAGATCCATGCTACCACATCTTCGGTGCTACTCCCACCATGATACAATTGCACCTTAATGTGCACTGCAGGTATACCCTAAGCAACTTGCATAGGGCCAGGCAGGAAGTTTCTGAGAGAGCAGCAATTTGAACCCCTATCTTCCCTTGACTGCCCCTGGAAACCCCACTCCTGGCAAAGACCCAAACCAGCAGATCACCCTTCCTCGTGACCTGGAAACTGAAAGAAATGTAACAGTGTAGATCAGAGGTGGGCAAACTACGGCCAGCGGGCCACATCCGGCCCACGGGACCCTCCTGCCCGGCCCCTGAGCTCCTGGCCCGGGAGGCTCGCCCCCAGCCCCTCCCCCGCTGTTCCCTCTCCCCCCGCAGCCTCAGCTCACTGCACTGCCGGCGCCATGCTCTGGGCGGGGGGTGGCGAGCTCCTGGGGCAATGCAGCTGCAGAGCCTGGCCTGACCCAGTCTCTGGACTGCGAGGTCACCAGCCACCCATGCTCCAGGCAGCGCGGGAAGGGGGCAGGGAGTGGGGGGGTTGGATAGAGGGCAGGGAAGTTCGGGAGTGGTGGTCAGGGGGCAGGTTGTGGATAGGGGTCGGAGAGGTCAGAGGGCGGGGAACGGGGGGGTTGAATGGGGACAGGGGTCCCAGGGGGGTAGTCAGGAAGGAGCGGGGAGTTGGATGGGGTGGCGGGGGGCAGTCAGGGGCAGGGGTTCTGGGGGCAGTCAGGGGACAGGGAGAAGGGGTGGTTGGATGTGGCAGGGGTCCCATGGGGGCAGTCAGGAAGGAGAGGGGGGGTGGATGGGGCAGGAGTCCCAGGGGGGGCATTAGGGGGCAAGAAGCGGGGAGGGGGGTATAGGAGGCAGGGGCTGGGCCACGCCTGGGTGTTTGGAGAGGCGCAGCCTCCCTTAACTGGCCTCAGGCTCCATACAATTTCCGAAACCTGATGAGGCCCTCAGGCCAAAAAGTTTGCCCGCCCCGGTGTAGGTGCTCTGCACTCTGCAATGAACATGGAGACAAACATCAGCTTTAGTATGCAAAATAAACTCCATGTAACATCTTAGCTGCAGGTTTCAGAGTAGCAGCCGTGTTAGTCTGTATTCGCAAAAAGAAAAGGAGTACTTGTGGCACCTTAGAGACTAACCAATTTATTTGAGCATAAGCTTTCATGAGCTACAGCTCACTTCATCGGATGCATTCCGAATGAAGGGGCTGTAGCTCACGAAAGCTTATGCTCAAATAAATTGGTTAGTCTCTAAGGTGCCACTAGTCCTCCTTATCTTAGCTGCAGCAATTTAAACAGCTGATTGCTTGTTCTGATTAAGCCAGAGTGAGATTTTACAAGATATGCTTCAAGAGTAGCACAGAGGAAACATTATGTTGTTGCTTGGGTGTAACAGTCTACTTGCACACAGGATATTGAAAAACAAGCTGCAAAATGTTAGCCCCTTTATACTCTTTGAAACTGGCATGGGACACTTAGTCTTGGCTAGGTGTCATTGTTCACCATTATTACTATTTTAATACAAAAGGAATCTTGGTTTCATTTTGCTTGTTTTAAAAAAGTGTCAAGTATCATAAGGAATGCCGCTATTTCTGTATTTAATTTTCATCAAGGGCCCAGTCTCTTTTATAGTGTAGCCAAAACTGAATAATGTACATCTGACTCATTATTTGATATTTAGTTGGGCAGGTTCTGTATGCAGTGTTTTTAATGAGACGGTTTACATTTTGGCCAGCCGCCTTTCTACTGAAATAAAATTTCTTTAACAGCCTGGAATGCAAGTGAAACAGGTGCGTATTAAATTACAGGGTTATGTTGTATTGCCGAGGTACAAAACATGGCCATCCAGGATGATCCTGAGCCCATAACACTGGCCCACTGGCCATGTGTACTAAGCATCATCACAGATTTCCGAAAAGGGACAATCCTGGGGAAACCTGGATAGATGGCAACCCCAGTTTGTTACGCTGCTCGGCACATGCAGTGGGTAACTTAAATTCTGGCTGCACTCACCCAATGGCTACGACTGCAAACGTGCTTTTTAAAAAATAAAAGCACCTTGCAATTCTGCTCTGAATAGCAGCTTTTCTGGTACATACCTATGACTATCCCTAGCCTGAATGTGGGCTTAAATCCTTATCTAGGGATATCAGCCACTAGGGCAAACTCACCTGTGCAAATTACACTGTCCATGTAAATCATATCTACAACCAGGGGTTTGCATGCCAATATGACTTTTGTTTTTGTCGGTGGGTGCTCCTCTCTGCCCCCTACCCCATGTGAGCGGCGCGTGGAGCACAGGTGGGGCCTTGGGGGTGGGGGGGAAGAGGCTGAGTGGGAGCAGGACCTCGGGGCGGAGTGCAGGTGGAGCAAAGGATGGGGCCATGATCCGGGGGCCACAAAAGATTAATCTGGCCCTGCCAGTGCTGAGCACCCCCTAGCTTTTCCCTGGAGTTGGTGCCTATGAGTGTAGCTACACTGGTAGTTGAAATCCCTGTGCAAATAAGGCATTGTCCACGGTCCTTGGCCAAAATCCATCGGACGATCAGTGCAGAATTGAGGATAAGGGCCTGCTGGACAAATTTACAGGGGCAATCATGGCATTCAGCAAAGACTTCAGGAGGGTGGATTAGAGAGCCTGAGTTGCTGGCAAATCAGATGAGAGCCAGTGGGGGAAGATGTGCATTAGCTGGAGATGCAGACTAGCTGATGGAGGGTGGAGGCTGCAGTTCTGTTACTAAAAAACTGGGCCAAAGTAATACCTCTTCTCTCTAGAGGGAGGTCACACACCCTTACTTTGTTCCCAACCCAAAAAGCCTGTTTATTCTGGGTTTTGTGGGGCATCAGAGTAGATTTCACCCTAAGTGCCATTCTCAGAAAGTAGCATGTTTATTTCAATGTGCAGTCATGTCAATAAAATGACTATGGGTACATCAGAGCTGCCTGCATTTCAGTCTCCCCTAGCAAAATGATCAATTAGGTTTCTTTTAAAAACAAACAAGCAAATGTAATTAAGACACAACATTGATCCAATGCTACGGTTGAGAAGCAAACAGAAATGGAAAAGCTATGGTTGCCACAGCAATTGTAATTCAGCCACATGGCATACGTGCAGAAATGTACATCAGCACCTTAGAGGAGACATTTTACACCTAGAAGAATTTGGTAATAAATTCTCAGCCTTGTTATTTGGCAATGAGAGGGTTTATTTTGGATAACTCCACCAAACACTAAATGGAATCTCTGTCCAGACAATAGAGACAGCCAGGCACAAACTAAAAATAACCACCTTGATTTCATGTATATAAAAAGAAACAAAGTAAGATGAAAGACCTTCTGAAGAAGGATAACTGCTTGAAATTGCTTAAGAGGCCTCTCTCTCCTTCTCTTTCCATGGCAGTTTGTGTCAGTGGGTTCCATTATCCAGATCTCCTTCAGTGAATAGAAATCAATGTGCCCTTTCCACACATAGCCAGGAGCCTGTCTTTTGGGAGGTGCTGAAATATTAATTAAACTGGCACATCACTGGACAGCAGAGGAATGCACAAATGATCCAGATCCCATAATCATTGTACATTCAAAGCTCCCAGATCAATCTCTTGAAGTTATATGTGTACAAGGAATGCAGGGGCTGGCTCAACACAGACACACTGTGGGTAGCGTGTCGTGGCACTTTCTGATTTTAGCACATGCCTGAGCTATAATTTTCAACTTCCCTTGTGTTTTAAACATTCTGCGTCTCCTTTCTTAGGGCTGTATTTGTCTCTATCAGAAAGTTTAGACCTTGAAAAAGAAAAAACTTCTTAGTTCACAAATAAGATGTTTGTCCCAACCTTGTTAAAAAGCAACGTTTGTTTGTATCAGAAAACCACTAAATAATCTGGCACAATTGGCAGGGAGGTCTGCAGGATTGGAATACTAGAGTCATGGCAACTGATGACTGAAGTTAACTGATATAGCTGTGTTTGAAACGTATTTGTTTATTAGGAGTGAGGTCCTACTAGCCTTGTACCTCTGGAAAACTAGTTTCAAATTATAGCATAAAGTGGGTCATAAAAGAAATTAAATTTGCCGCTTTTACCTGAATCCCATGGAGATATATGTACACATTACAAAACCACTGCACAATTTCACACATTTGTGGTCCATGCTCATGAGAGGCTCAGAACTCAAAGAGAAGGTCAGACTTAAGGTATCCTGGTAGAGCTGTATTGGGAATTCCAGAGAACACTTGCTCCTTGTCAATGCTAATTAATCCTTCACCTTCATGAGAAGACAACTGGCACAAATGTTTCAAAAATGAATTTTGTATCCAACTCTTCAAGCGTAGTCCAGGGAATCTACTAGAATTGATAACAGATGGTTTCACTTCATATGAAAATTCACTTGGTATCCACGAAGAAAGGATTCCATGGGGTTTGCAAAGTGGGGTAAGGCAGAGGGAGAGAGGAGAAAGGGACTAAGAAGACAGGAACAGAGGCAGTGCAGGGATGCTGACTATAGCACTGTGCCTTGAAAACCAACAGAATTTCTATCTAGGAGGGAGTTAACACAGGTTTGAGCTATATTAACCCTTTAAGAGCCCAATGGCAGCACCTGCTGCCAAGAGGGATGGCAGGGCAGTGGAGCAACAAATGTGGAGCAAGGGCAGTTCCAGCAGACCACGCCAGCATACACTAGTGTGGGTGTCCCTTTCCCCATAGATTCTATGGGGTTGGGAGGCTTCTCCAGCCCCTTTTCCTTGAGGGGATGATTTCTAGGAATCTTCACAAGACTAACCCCCTGGCATTTTCCTGCCTGTCTTGCTACTTCTGTGTGTTTCCCGAGCAGGAAGGGGTGATCTGACTCATAGAGAGGTGACGAGCACCTGCAACTCCCACTGAAATCAATAGGAGTTTCAGACAGACTGTGTCCTATAAGATAGGGCCTGGCAATGTTAACGTTCTCTCTGTATTGTTCAACTCAAAATTTCTCTCTTTTTCATCTGTATTTTATCATAATAGAAGATCCTAACAGACGGAATATTGCTGGATTAGCAACAACAACAATAAGAATGTTCCTTGCTGGCTGGCTGTTAGAACTGACATTTCAAGGCAGGGTATATTCTTGTATAAGTAAATTAAATAAATAAAATATATTCTCATTTAAAAATTCATAGGAAAGTGTCTCTTACAAGGAAATGTATCATTGCAGGTGGAGAAAAGTTGCCTTCAGAGCCTGAAGGAACAATCTTTTTTCTATCACCACTAACAGGGTATTTGTTTTGGAGGCTGAATAGGAAGGGAGGGATGAAGAGAGCGGTGAGCTGGAAGTTGGTTGGAATAAGAGGGGGCACTGGGAAGGCAGAAGGATTAAGTGACTTGACCAAAGCCAGAGAGGGAGTCAGTGTCAGAGCCTGGATCAGGCGGCAGGGCACCAATGATGTGTCCATGCCAATCCAGTTGAAGTTGTGCAAAATTTATTCAGATTTAACACACAAAATTATAGGTTGGGTTGGTAGCGCTGTCTATTACTAAGATTGCTCAACACTTCCCATTATGAGACCATTTTCAGTTGCTTATAACTTTACTCAATTGGGCTAAAATTTTCTTTGCTGAATGTCTACCTCAAACAGGTGTTTTCTGGAAAATTACAGTCAAAATGGTGCAGCCATTTCCAAGAATGAGGCTAGAGGAAAATATGTTGTTTTGCCTATGTTACAAAATCCTGGTGACCTTTACTTTGAGGAGCTTCAGTGCCTCCATGCTTGGAACAGAGACTTAACATTTGGTAGAGAGGTGGTGACCTTTGTGTCAGGGATATGCCTTCTGCTGTCCACAAGGCCAACTTGTAAGACTTTGAAAAAGTGCAGCTTGCACATGTTCAGTAGAGACTTTGCAACTAAACTCCCTGAAGATTCCATTGGCAGTGGCTTGGGGCTGGACAGGACTTTCCCTGCAATTGCAGATCTGCACTGCTGCGGGCCAGGCCGGGACCAGACCAAACATCAGAACTTAGAGCCCGGAGCCTGTCTCTTCTCGGCTACCAATGACTCCCCAGCTAATACCTAGGCAGTATGGAAGAGGAAGCCACTTGATTTGAATGCAAAAAAGATTAGAGCTGGGCCTGTGGGCAGGGGTTGTAGACTGGAACAAGGAGCCTGGTGGGGAGATCAGGACTGAACACTGGCAGTGGAGGGGCTAGACACTAGGAGTGGGAGTTGGGGGGTGGGTGACTCTGGGATAAGAGCTATGGGGAAATGTGGGAGAGGAGAGGACTGGGAGCCAGTGGCAGGAGTGGGGGAAGACTAAGATTGGATGAGGAACTTGGGCAGGGGGAACTGCTCTGTATGGGAAAGGAGAACTGGGAACCAGCAGGGTGGGGAGAAGGTTTGTGGGGAAGAGAGAGATCTGGAAGAATGAATGAGGTGGGGGAGAGAACTGACTGGGACTGGTTTGGTAGAGACTCAGACTAGGAACTGAGGCAGGGGCCAACTGACATTGCCCAAGAAGCATGATGAGGGAGAGTGGTCGTGGGAGCCAGTGGGGATGGGGAATATGGGTGAGGGGTGGGAGGGGTATGACTGGAGCTCTGGAGACTGGAGTGAAAGATTGGATGAGAAGCTGGGTGGAGGGAAACTGGGAATGGCTGAGCAAGGAGACTGAGATGGGGAGTTCAAAGAGGTGAGACTTGCTGGACAAGGAGATGGGGATTGGGCTGAGGAGTTTGAGGAGTGGAGACTGGATCTGGATAGGCAAGGATAATGGCACTAGGATGCAGAGATAGTTGGAGGGGACAGGACAGAAGTGGTCAAACAGTTGAAGGGAATGTGCAGAAGAATCTGTGCCCAGTAGACACACTCCCTTCCACAGCCTGGAATGGAACCCAAGATTTCTAAATCTCACCATTCCTCTGCTATCAACAAATATCTATGAAACCCACTGGGACAGTCTCCCATCCCCCTCTGATGCTAGTCCACACAGAAGATAACAACCTACTGTTGGTATCCGTTACTCTGTTAAGTGGCAGAGATCTCTGTGGTGGATCTAAAAGCTCCAACCATGATGATGACTCATGGGGGCGTCAGTATGATTCCACCTGATGACATTTTTGGGAGGGGTTGAGTTTTTTTTAAACCCAGGAAATTACACACAACAAATTCTGTTAAAACAAAATTATTAAGGTTGCAAAATCAAACTCTCAGGAGTTAGAAAAGCCCAAATTAATTTGTCCCCCTTGCCTTATAATACAGTCTTTAATTATGTGATCACATACTATTTTGTCTACAAGACCCCTGCTTCATTCAATGAACAGGAAGAGCCTTCCCTAAAGCCCCTCCCCACTCCATACCCCCTCCTTACCTCCCTGCCCATCTCCTCAAAGAGCCTCCCTACCTCATAGCCCCTCCCCACCCATCTCCCCAGAGCCCCTCTCTGCCCCATCCCACCCTGCTAGGATGACCAGATGTCCCCATTTTAGAGGGACAGTCCTGATATTTGGGGCTTTTTCTTATATAGGCACCTATTACCCCACCCCCTGTCCCAATTCTTCACACTTTCTGGTCACCCTACACCCTCCCAACCACCCCTCCCCACTCCACAGCCCCTCCCAATCTCACCCATCTCCCCACGGCCCCTCCCCACCTCACCCCATCCAGCTCATCACAGCCCCTCCCCACTCCACAACCCCTCCCTAGCGCCCCGCCCATTGCAGCAAAGCCCCGCCCATGCCTCCTCAACCCCTCCCATCTCCCCTCCGTCGTGCTGGGCGGTTGAGCCCCGCCCCGCCGTGACGCGCTGTGCGTAGCCGCCGGCGGGCGCGGGGCGGCAGCGGCAGCGGCAGCTCGTGCCGGAGCGGGGCCAGCAGTGGCGGTTGGTCGCGCGCGGCGATGGGGACGCAGGGGGCCGGGCGGAAGCGGCTCCCCAACCGGGAGCGGCTGACGGCGGAGGACGATGCGCTCAACCAGATCGCCCGGGAGGTGAGGCGCGGAGCGGGCCGGGCTGGGCTCGGGGGCTGCCCGTCCCTCCGGCCGCCCTGACGCGGAACGGAAATGGGGGGGGGGGCGGCCCTGCTCGGCGGTCGCAGGGATCGGGACTAGGGCTGGGGGACAGACGGGGGTGGCCGTGGAGCCTGGGGGCTGCGGGCTGGAGGTGACATGCGGGGGCAGGCCGGACGGGCGGTGACGGGCGGAGCTGTGCCTCGCCTTGGGGGTTCCAGGCCCTTGAGGTGGCCCAGGGAGGGCCGGGGGTGTGTAATAAATAGCGGTCCCTCGGGGACGGGTTGTGGCTGGGCGGGGGAGGAGCCGCCGCTGCTGCTTGTCACTCGCTGCTGCCTCAGGGGCTTTCCTGAAAGTGACCGCAGGTGCCGTCTGCTCCTGCTGTCAGGTGCCTTTGCCTCCCCGGCTGCGGGCTGCCTCTGCGCGGCTGGTGTGTCTACACGCGGCCCGCCGTGAACGTGGCCACGGTGCAGAGCCTGTCTTCCCCCACTCCTAAAGTCCCCAGCTTTCCACAGCACACTGTTTCCAGACTTTCGTTGACTTGCTGTTCAGTATGAATTATTTTATCTTGCGGTATGAGGAGAATTGTTACAATGTAAAGGCAGGAATGTAACCTGCTCCCATGTGATCGGCTTTTTGCCTGGGGTTTTCATGCCCCTTCAGTCTATTGAGTTTCACCCAAGGCTGGTTTAATAGGGGGGTGGTCTGGTTTCAGGCCTACACTGTGGCTGGAACCCTGACACGCCTGTCCAGTGGAATGATGCTCTCTATTTTGCTTGCACTGTGAAATTACAAGTTTTTACTAGCATAAAGGAAATGCCTTGACTATACGATTCAGAGGAAAGTGCAGGAAGCTTTCCAATTGCTGTGGATTTTGTCAGTGAAATGAGTGATGAAGATGGGTAATATACACTTCTAGATTTTGTAAGAAATAGATCTTGAGTATCTGTGAGACTCAACCATATTTTAAAATTCTTTTTATCATGTGAATTGTGTGTTTGGGTTTTGTGACCATAATATTTGGCTAACTTGTATATTAAATAAGTATGTATTTAAACTGACCCATTTAGTCATACTTCGTTACTTATCCTATACCCTTGGAAGTTTAAGCTAGAATGGGACGCTGGGCTCTTCTGCATAGTTTTCCCTTTTGTCAGTGGCTTTAATTGTTATTTTTGTAATTAAGATTTTCCACATGATCAAAATTTTAAAACTCAGTATATTGGAACATACATAAAACCAGGTGTTAGTAGTAGTTTAAATCTCCAGACTTGCCTTCTGCCCTGATAAACTCTATTTTATGCGAGGTTTCAGAGTAGCAGCCGTGTTAGTCTGTATTCGCAAAAAGAAAAGGAGTACTTGTGGCACCTTAGAGACTAACAAATATATTTTAGCATAAGCTTTCGTGAGCTACAGCCACTGAATGCATCCGATGAAGTGAGCTGTAGCTCACGAAAGTGTATGCTCAGATAAATTTGTTAGTCTCTAAGGTGCCACAAGTACTCCTTTTCTATTTTAAGCGTTACAGAGGAATCTGAATTGAGAGCATTTATCTGGTTGAATGCAGTTGGGAACCAATGTAGAGTGGCCCCTTATCAGTTAGTGTTATAAGAAGCAACTTTATAATAAAGGTGGAGTACAGCCTGTATGCTGAAATCCCTGCATTGCTACCCTATGCCATGCCATTTGTCTTAAAAGCTTGTATAAACTTGCGTTATTTCTTTTTTTCTCAGCTAGGAGACAGCCACATGTAATTACAAGGCTTCAGATAAAAAGCAAAGACTATGCCAGAAATTCTATGGTAAAGAGTCAGAAACATTATTTAGCTGGTATTTTTTTATCTCTTAATGATATGCTGTGTATATAAGTAAACATTTTTAGGGCAGTCTCTATTATAGGCACTAATCCAATTGCAGCAAAGAGCAAAATTTTGGGTGAGTAAACCTTGCCAGTTGAAAGGAGGTGATTTTCTTTTTCAGGCTTTGTTTCACACTTCTGTGATGAAAAATGTCTTAAAGACATAACATTGTGTGTGATATTAATTTGCACTATAGACAGCTTCATATGGGATTTAAGAGTCAAGAAGTCTGAGGCCTGTAGGTTGGCTTGACATAAACATTAAGGGCTAGATCCTGCAAGGTCCTGAGTGCCCACAGTTGCCCCTGACTTAAATGGAAGCTTAGAGCTCTCAGCACCTTAGAGCAGTGATTCTCAGAGACCTTTCCAGACTACTGTACCCCTTTCGGAGTCTGTTTTATCTTGTATACCCCAAGTTTCACGTCACTTAAAAACTACTTGCTTACAAAATCAGACAAAAATATAGAAGTGTCACAGTGCACTATTACTGAAAAAATGCTTACTTTCTCATTTTTACTATATATTTATAAAATCATGACCCCTGGGTTGAGAAACATTGATATAGTGTACAGACGCTCCCTGACTTAGGCAATTGTTCTGTTCCGGAACGCCTTGCGTAACTCGAATTTTGCATAAATCGGAAATGTATTCCCGACCATTATGCAAAAAACAAACAAACAAAACCTAATATTTTTAGCTTACAGAACTTTTTCCGTAAGTGCAGATTTGCATAAGTTGGGTCTTGCGTAACCCGGGGAGCGTCTGTATATAGCAGTATCAACAAGTCATTGTCTGTATGAAATTTTAGTTTGTACTGACTTTGCTAGCACTTTTCATGTAGCCTGTTGTAAAACTAGGCAACTATCTACATGAGTTGATGTACACCCTGGCAGACCTCTGCATACCCTCAGGGGTACGCATACCCCTGGTTGAGAACCAGTGCCTTTTAGAGGATGAAGCCCTAAACATCCAATGAACAAATTTTACATGAAGTAAGATAAGATTCTGATTGGCTGCTAGGATGGAGTACAAGTATATTGTCCACCCTTTTCTTGATTAGAAATAGGGGTGTACAGAGTGAGAGCAGCAAGCAGTAATAAGATTTTGGACGGCCACAGGCACCCCATACATACAAGTTATGTATTTTGCTCACATCAGTTATTTATTTGTATTGGCCGGAGATATCCTGACTCTAGAATCTGAATTTCTTTTCTGTATATGGTGCATTTCACTGGTGACTTCTTGATAGCATTCCGAGGTGTAAGTTAAGTATACTTTGATAGAACAACATAGTAATATTTTTTACATGCACAGTTGTTAATTATTAATTCCCTAGCTTTGCAAAATTGTATCCTGAGGGATTAGAGACATAATAATTCTAGCACAGTTGTCTGCTTTAGGAAGAGACCTGATATCAAAGTGCAAATTTATAAAATATAAAACAGAAAAGTTACATTAACATCCAGGGTGTTGATCCATTTATGATCTTGGAGCACCACTTAAGCCTACAGTATTTTAAAGTGTTTATGTATAGGAGAAACATTACTTAGTGCCAACAGAAAAGGAGTACTTGTGGCACCTTAGAGACTAACAAATTTATTTGAGCGTAAGCTTTCGTGAGCTGCAGCTCACTTCATCGGATGCATTCAGTGGAAAATACAGTGGGGAGATTTATATACATAGAGAACATGAAACAATGGGTGTTACCATACACACTGTAACGAGAGTGATCACTTAAGGTAAGCTATTACCAGCAGGAGAGCGGGGTGGAAAAAACCTTTTGTAGTGATAATCAAGGTGGGCCATTTCCAGCAGTTGACAAGAACGTCTGAGGAACAGTAAAAAGAAAAGGATGCATCCGATGAAGTGAGCTGTAGCTCACGAAAGCTTATGCTCAAATAAATTTTAGTCTTTAAGGTGCCACAAGTACTCCTTTTCTTTTTGCGAATACAGACTAATACGGCTGCTACTCTGAAACCTGAGGAACAGTAGGGAGTGGGGGGGGAATAAACATGGGGAAATAGTTTTACTTTGTGTAATGAACCACCCACTCCCAGTCTCTATTCAAGCCTAGGTTAATTGTATCCAGTTTGCAAATTAATTCCAATTCAGCAGTCTCTCGTTGGCATCTGTTTTTGAAGTTTTTCTTGTTGAAGAATTGCCACTTTTAGGTCTGTAATCGAGTGACCAAAGAGATTGCAGTGTTCTCCAACTGGTTTTTGAATGTTATAATTCTTGACGTCTGATTTTTGCCCATTTATTCTTTTACATAGAGACTGTCCCGTTTGCCCAATGTACATGGGCATGTACATTTGCTGGCACATGATGGCATATATCACATTGGTAGATGTGCAGGTGAAAGAGCCTCTGATAGTGTGGCTGATGTGATTAGGCCCTATGATGGTGTCCCCTGAATAGATATGTGGGCACAGTTGGCAATGGGCTTTGTTGCAAGGATAGGTTTCTGGGTTAGTGGTTCTGTTGTGTGGGGTGTGGTTGCTGGTGAGTATTTGCTTCAGGTTGGGGGGCTGTCTGTAAGCTAGGACTGGCCTGTTTCCCAGGATCTGTGAGAGTGATGGGTCGTCCTTCAGGATAGGTTGTAGATCCTTGATGATGCGCTGGAGAGGTTTTAGTTGGGGGCTGAAGGTGATGGCTACTGGCGTTCTGTTTTTTTTCTTTGTTGGGCCTGTCCTGTAGTAGATGACTTCTGAGTACTCTTCTGGCTCTGTCAATCTGTTTCTTCACTTCAGCAGGTGGGTATTGTAGTTGTAAGAATGCTTGATCGAGATCTTGTAGGAGTTTGTCTGTGTCTGAGGGGTTGGAGCAAATGCGGTTGTATTGTAGACCTTGGCTGTAGACAATGGATCGTGTGCTGTGATCTGGGTGAAATCTGGAGGCATGTAGGTAGGAATAGCGGTCAGTAGGTTTCCAGTATAGGGTAGTGTTTGTGACCATCGCTTGTTAGCACCGTAGTGTCCAGGAAGTGGATCTCTTGTGTGGACTGGACCAGGCTGAGGTTGATGGTGGGATGGAAATTGTTGAAATCATGGTGGAATTCCTCAAGGGCCTCTTTTTTCCATGGGTCCAGATGAAGAGGATGTCATCAATATAGCGCATGTAGAGTAGGGGCATTAGGGGACGAGAGCTGCGGAAGCACTGTTCTAAGTCAGCCATAAAAATGTTGGCATACTGTGGGGCCATGCGGGTACCCATAGCAGTGCCGCTGATTTGAAGGTATACGTTGTCCCCAAATGTGAAATAGTTATGGGTGAGGACAAAGTCACAAAGTTCAGCCACCAGGTTTGCTATGACATTATCGGGGATACTGTTCCTGATGGCTTGTAGTCCATCTTTGTGTGGAATGTTGGTGTAGAGGGCTTCTACCTCCATAGTGGCCAGGATGGTGTTTTCAGGAAGATCACCGATGGATTGTAGTTTCCTCAGGAAGTCAGTGGTGTCTCGAAGATAGCTGGGAGTGCTGGTAGCATAGGGCCTGATGGGGGAGTCTACATAGCCAGACAGTCCTGCTGTCATGGTGCCAATGTCTGAGATGATGGGGCGTCCAGGATTTCCATGTTTATGGATCTTGGGTAGCAGATAGAATACCCCAGGTCAGGGTTCCAGGGGTGTGTCTGTGCGGATTTGTTCTTGTGCTTTTTCAGGGAGTTTCTTGAGCAAATGGTGGAGTTTCTTTTGGTAACCTTCAGTGGGATCAGAGGGTAATGGCTTGTAGAAAGTGGTGTTGGAGAGCTGCCTAGCAGCCTCTTGTTCATATTCTGACCTATTCATGATGACGACAGCACCTCCTTTGTCAGCCTTTTTCATTATGATGTCAGAGTTGTTTCTGAGGCTGTGGATGGCATTGTGTTCTGCACGGCTGAGGTTATGGGGCAAGTGATGCTGCTTTTCCACAATTTCATCCCATGCACGTCGGCAGAAGCACTCTATGTAGAAGTCCAGTCTGTTGTTTCGACCTTCAGGAGGAGTCCACCCAGAATCCTTCTTTTTGTAGTCTTGGTAGGAAGGTCTCTGTGGGTTAGTATGTTGTTCAGAGGTGTGTTGGAAATATTCCTTGAGTCGGAGACGTCGAAAATAGGATTCTAGGTCACCACAGAACTGTATCATGTTCGTGGGGGTGGAGGGGCAGAAGGAGAGGCCCCGAGATAGGACAAATTCTTCTGCTGGGCTAAGAGTATAGTTGGATAGATAGCAAAACTGCTGGTATGCCTACTGATTGTGAGGTCACCATTAATGACTGAGAACAAGAAAATTCAGGCCCTTGCTTATTCTACAGCAGTGTAGTCATAACAGTGGCTCTAGTATGAACGTTTAATGTTCATGAATTCTACAGTTTGAAATAGGTATCTGACATAACCTCTGTGCATGTATTTGAGTTAACAAGCAGCTAAGCTAATATCAACTTTTTAAGCAGTGTAAACAACTTACAGTGCAAATCAATATTACAACCTCTTTGGAGAAGAAAATGGTAATAAAGGCCTTGATCTTGTGCTTACTGAAGCTGATGGCAAAAGCTTGCATTGACTGTAATGATGCAGGATCAAGGTCGTAGGCCCTGGTTCTGCATGATATCAGGCATGTGTCTGGCTTTAAGCATCTGAGTCGTCTGATTGAATTCAGTGGATTATTTGTGATTAAATTTAAGTGCATCATCATGTTTAAGGAATTTGCTGAATCGGGTTCTTGTGTTAAAATGCCATTACAAAAAAGTTGATACTTATTCCCAGTTGTGCTTGACTTAGCCTATATAGTTTTGTAGGGAGCGGACTTCATTTATAATACGACAGTCTTCCATGTCTTTGCTTTCTATTACATGTTCATGTCCTAGTTTCAGCTTTACCCAGAAAGTTGTGTACTGCTTCCCTATCCCAAAGTATTTCCAAAGGGAAACAGTAAGTGTGATCCCTATGTTATCTGGAATTTAACTGGATAAAGGACCGATCCATTCAACTGAAATTCTTTAATCACTTTTATCTCCCATCTTTTCCACTGGGCTATAGGATTGAGGTCTGGAAAGTTGAGAGTTTTCTCATATTATTTTTAACTGCCTGTACCATACAGTTTCAATCATGTGAGTTGGATAGTGTAACTGTCATAATTCTTTATTATTATTGCCTTGTCTCCCACTCAGGGGTAGAGTGAATACATTTGTTATGCAGTATTTGGTTTTTTAGTGTTCTATTTCTATTCTATAGAGGTTTTTACCACGTTTGTCACATAGTATCTGAATGCATTTTGGAGTGTGACTAACATCTGTCTAAAACTTCTGGGATCAATTTGTCCAAAAAATTTGTAGCATCCTCTTGTTTCCATCATAGTGATGATAGCTAGAAAAAAGCTGATGTTAAGATGGGTGACAGTGTTTATGCCAGCTCTTCCAGCCTCTCTACAGTCACTCCCTCATGTTTTGGCAGAGTTCTGAGACATTTATGGTTTCTGATGTGGGTTTTCTCTCTATTTTTCAGTCTGTGTATGAAGTCCACAAGCTTTTCTACTTCCTTCAACCATCATCCCTTGCCGTTGTTAGCTTGCAGCCATGGAAGCTTGTAAATTATAGAGTATATTCTAGTAACTTATTTTGTCATGTTCAAATTGCGTATAGGTAGTCTAGTGGCCATATCAGTCCTTGAATTTGAAGACCATAACTCCCTACCCTAGTATAAACTTATCTAAAATGCAGGTGGAAACAAAGCATGGCATTTATCACCTCTACAGGATATGAGAGAGCAGTTTTAGGAGGAAGCAACTATGAACCAATGAAAGGAAACTGTATAAGTGAAGCAAATTGTAATGACAGCATTTTTTGTACTCAGGATTGACACTTCTTTCTCTGGAGCGGTCTCTACGCTGGGACTCGTTAGCTGTTTTCTTGCCATTGATTTAGCTCTGATGGAAGCACTAGCATAGACCCACTGCAGACATTTTTACCACCAGGTTGTTTATGGTGGTAAGAATGTTTGCAGACTGTCTACAGTAACATTTCCAATAGTGTGAAAATAGTTTAATGATATTTCACATTTCTCCTTCAGTTCTTTCTTCTGCACTGTAGCTCTGGCTAAACGGATAACATTAATCAGATGTAACTTTTTTGCTACTGATTTAATTAATTTGGGGATTAAATGAATTGCAGACTTGTAAATATATTTACAGATGAACTCCCAAGGTAAAAAAAAAAAAAATTATATGCTACTCTGAATTTCTAATACACAGAAAGATGTCTTCCACTGAGGATTTTATTTTGTATATACTAATCTCTCCATCACCAAAACTGTTTCTCTTTGATTGTGTCAATGCTTAAAGGTGAGAAGAAAGGTGATCAATGAAAGGTTTCTCTTTCATATTCTGTCACAGACCAGTGATGATGCTAGCAGATTATTCTGTGTTTAGGTCAATGAAGACTGTTAGATTTTGCTAACACTGCTGGCAAGTATTTCTGGAGGGGAATAATACGGTCTGTCAGTTCAGTAATCCATGAGTACTGTGCCAGTCTGGCCAGAAGTACTAGTGCATGCAGAATGGAATCCTGTGTCAGAGCTTTATCCCTAATACAGTCACTTGTCAAGGCATACCCTACATTATGACGTGGTATCTACATTTTTGTGGGGCCTGGTTGTCTGATATTTCCCTGTACAGTGCAGATGGGACTGACAATTTGGTGAAGCGAACTTGAGGAAGCACTCTTTCTTCAGGTATACTTTTCTCTTGCTGACTTCCACTCTGTGCTTTTTTCATTCGTTGTTAATAATGTTAAATGGATATAGAGGAGTCTAGTAAATGTAGCAAGGAAATTCATGTCAGCTGCATAAATGAAGTAGTTCTGCTACAGGTATATATTTATATTTATTATTTGCTTAAGTTAGGCACACAAGACAGTAAGTTACTATTTTTATGAGGTGGTCTAGAAAAGTCAGTTATACATCACAATGCTGGCATTTTGAATGCAAACTTTGATACTCCTAAAAATCAATACTGGGTTTCGTTATCTGTGTGCGGGAAAACTTGTCCTCATTTCTGCTTCTTTTTTTTTTTGTTCGTGTGACCATTAAAAAGAACCCTTTGTCTATAAAATTGAAGAGGGCAGTAATTAGTTCTGGAAAACTTTTTTTAAGTCACTTTCTTTCTATTAAAGTTGGTATAATGTTATGAGAATGTTTTCAGATCTCAAATTTACAGTATTTATTATATTTAGTTACTTGACCAGTTGTCAAGAACACTATCAACTTGTTTTTGTGTTGCTTTAAAAAAGGAAAAAAGTTTTCATTATCAATTTCAGTGAAATTGGGTTTAAATGTTCCTTTGCATCATCTGCAGTCCACAAATTGTGGTACTGTGCTAGTGCATGGGAAGCAGAATGTGTGGCTCACTAGAAATAACTACAAATTAAAGTGAAACTGACTAGACAGTCTTCCTTGTTCAAGCTGAGTGAGATACATACAAAATATTAAAATAATCCTAAATTGTGAAAAGACATAACTTCTCATTATGATAAACCGTGGTATATGTATGTAGATGGAGACTTTTTTAAAACTATGACCTGGGTTTTGAATGATCTTTAATAAGACATTGGGGAGGACTGCCGAGGTTAACCAGCAGGGGGTTTTGTTTGTTAGTTTTACTGTTTTCATCACAGGTTGATGTTACCCACTTAGCTCCTAATATTGGAAACCATGGAGCACCACTCCAACTGCAGTCAACTTCCTACCGAAGCAAATACATTTATTTTTAGTTTTAATCTGATAGATTCCTTTCAAGAACTCTGAAGATCCAAACATTTGAAGTTCATTTGTTCCAGTTGGAAATTTCATTGTTTTTTCTAATGTTCCCTCTGCTTTCTTAGAGTTCTCATGGGTTATGTCTGGTCAGAGGGCAGATGATAAATGATTTCCTGTAAAATTATTATACAAAAAATTGGGTGACCTGCCAATGGAAGGTGGACATCAGTAACCAGTGTTTATTCCCAAGACTGAGTGCGTCCAATCAATGCTTTGTAAACCAGAGTGCATTTTGGGCATCATAGCACAACATTTATCAGAGAGAAAGCAGAACTGGCTTTATATCTCCTTGCTAGAGTAAAGCAGAACATTATGGAAGCTACTAGAGTCCATGTAGGCCTGATCCTGAACCCATTCAATCCAGTCATCAGTGACTTCGATGCAAGGATTAGGCCCATAAAGAGGAAGCTGTAGTTGCCAGTAGGATAGTGGGAAGTGTTCCCATTACTAAAAGGTTAGTAGTTTATGGAGTAAATGTGCGCTAATTCTTTTATGATCTTCCCATCTCTTCTAAGGTAAGGTATTGTCCCTATATAGCCAATGAGCAGCACTGATTTTAGAGGTCACTTCCCATCCTCTTTCAGAGGAAATGCTCAGTCAAAGCATTGTGTAGTTTTAGAATTGAGACAAAACCCTAAAATCCATATAATCAAAATGAAATGGAGGGTCTTCTAAACTATAATCCACCTAACAACATGCATATTGCTTCTTCGATAATTGGTTATCTGTTTTGGGTATACTTCTGGCCTGAATCCTGCTCAGCTGTTCCATGACTGGCTGAGGAAACAGCTGTTTTGGAACCCTGGATCCTATTGCAGTCAAGCATGAGACTTGTGTAAGAATTGAAAGTACGTAGAAATCCATGCCTGATCCCAGGTAGTGTTTATCTGCAGGACTCAGTGTTTACTCTGAAACTTTTGTCTATCCTACCCTAGAAAAGCAATGTTCTGAATTGATTGTGTTATAAAATTGGGAGTCAGAGGAGTGCTTTCAAAGTGGTATTTAGATGACCTAACCACCAGAACAAAGATCAGATGCCTTCCACAGCAGGCCTGCAACAAGAAAAGAAACATTTGTCCTTACTGGGGTACAGTCAGGTCACCATGCCCACAGCAGCAGGCTTCCAGGCTCACAATACGTCAATCTAGATGGACTCAGTAACCAAAGCTTAAAATAGCTTCTCTGAAATGCCAGCTGTTCCCTCACTTCTACACTTAAACTACCTTTGAGGGGAAGATGAACCTTACTGCTCACCTCTGATAAGAGAGGAAAATATTACCTTCAACAGTCATGAGGTAACTTTAATGCTGTCAGCACTTGCATTTACAAGTTTAGCTTAGGAGGTCAAAGAAAGGGATAGTTGCACTGGCATTCCAGCTTGTAGCGCTACATATTTTTGACTTCATCTGATGCATTTAAATATCTGACTCAAGTCCATAGGCATGAATGGCTCATTTTAGTCTTGACAGATACAAAAAAATCATGTTTAAGCTTGGATGTTGGTCACGTTGTCATAGTGATAAGGGGAGGGTGCTTTATAAAAGTAATTCACAAGTTTTGCCTCTCAGGAGGTTGGTTTGCTTTTGCTCTTTCGTTACACTTAAAAAGTGTAGGACAAAGGAGAGGCAGGATTTTTCTGACTAAAAATAATGCGCACATATTCTAGAATGTAAGTACTAAATCAGGAGAAATGGAACACTTGAAAATAATTCACAGTTGATTTGCAAGACTGAAGCCTGAGCAATATCAGCCACTTCTTCAGTGCATTATAATAATCCAGACTTATTGAAATGTGGGAATAGGGAACATCAGTGTTAATATAGTGGCCAATATTGATAGTATTGCAGGGAATTCAAAGGAAAAAAACACTAAATGGTAGGATGACCTTAAGAAAACTTAACATGTTTTGTATGGCAAAATGAAATTAACTATGGGCATTTGAAAGATGTAAATTTCTAGGAGAAGATGAATTAGTGGCCAAGAGAGTGCTAAGAAGCAAGTAGATGAAATTATGCAGAGGAAAGCATGAGATGTCAGGAAAAAAACATTTGTCTGACTGTCTTCCAAACATGTTGTGAAAGCTCTGTTAGTCAAAACTAGACTGCCTGGTCAAAGAGCAGAAGTACATAGTATAGGAAACAATCCTGCATTGGCAGGAGAATGGACGAGGTGACCTAACCACTGAGATTATGTCTGACATTGTTGTCAGCCAGTCAGAGAACTTGGTTTCCAGAGTTCAGTTCCAAAGCCATTTCACAAATGTGATTGGATGCATTTTAAGATAATTGTCTTTGAAAAGTTATTAAATAAATGCACTTAGGCTAGCGGTGTGTTGGAAATGCAAATGATTAACACACAGGTGACCGGAAATTAGGCACAACTTGGAGAGTCCTGCTACTTGGCTAGATGGAACAAATGGTGAGTAGGACTTAGTGCAACAAAAATTTGACCTCAAAAGTTAGTTGGTGTTTTCCTCCTGTTACATGTAGCAGGAGGATAACTAACTACTATAGAGGAAAGGAAGAGCTAGAATGATAGTTACTAAAATTTCTGGGAATACCAGGATTTAATTGTCTTGGAAGGTGATGGCCCCTCAACAACCAATACTTTCCTGCTAGTTGTCAGTGTTTTATCTCTTGTTGGCTTAAATGTGGTTCTCAGAGATAAATGTCTAGCCACTAACACATTTGACCAACGGTAAGCATTTGGAGTGTCACTCTCCTTTGCACTGCTGCTTTCAACCCAAAATTGTCATGTGCACAACTTAGCTGTACTGTCTTATAGTGGACATTCTATATCAGAAGGTGCAAGTAAGGGTTATGTTGGAACTTGTAGTTCTGTTTTCAGATTCTCATAACTTTTGGAAAATGTAATTTTTTCTTAACTCAGAAGTAATTATGGAAAACTTGAGCAAAATTGGAAGTCTTGTTTCTGATTTATGGAAAGATGAAAACTATTTTTTTTTAAAGACAGTTCTTTGCTTACAACTCAAATGGCTGAGCTTTATGGTCTGAAATATTTAGAATAGCTAGTCTGATGACTGACCTTTTGTTACCAAAAATCGCCTCTAAAATTCAGCTATTAGTATAGGTGGTAGTAAATTGTGCTAATTTGGGGAGTTAACAATACTATTTAGTATCTTAGCTAATTGCTGCATAAAAAGTTATTGCAATAGAACTTCCAGGTGTTTCTGCACACAATGCAGAGTCAGCCTGTGGCACCCGTTGCCAAGGGATGTTGTGAAGGCTAAAAGAATAACTGGGTTCAAAAGTTGGGTAAGTTCATGGAGGATAGGTCCATCCATGGCTATTAGACAGTATGGTCAAGGATGCAACCCAATCTCTGGGTTTATGGCTGTGACTGCCAGAAGCTGGGATTAGATGAGAGGGGAAAGATGCCCTGTCCTCTTCATTCCTTCTGAAGTGCCTGCCATTGGCCACTGTGAGAAATCAGGGTACTGGGCTAAATGGATCATTGGTCTGACCTCTTAAGGCTGAAGTGTAGTCTGCCATTATGATTCTTTAGGGTGCAATTTAAGAGAGGATTGACCCATTTAATCACTTCTGTTTACTGCTGCTATGCATCTGAGGGGAGTCAACAACATTTCATGCTCTATGGCATTAAATACTGTGGTGAGATCCAATAAAATAAATGGTTGCCCTTTGGCCAACAGGTCGTCATCCAGAATCTGTGCTATGTTGCCCACTCATTTTCTACCACTTTTATCTTCTTGTTCCCTTCCCCCACCACTAATCCCTTGTTCCTCCAGTGAACACCACTGTATGTCTAGTACTGAGACCTAAACCTTCTTCAGTGTTGCCATTTTTATTGTCTTGTAACAATACCTTAGGTAAAATGTTAACATACTTCCAGTGCTCTAAGGTGGTTTCCTGGCAGCTGTGCAGTTTCTCTGAGTAAATATTTAGCATTTTATTTTTGTATTGTATGTTTCTGCACAAGAAATCAGAGCCTCTTGGTTAACCAAAATTACCAAGCGCATTGCCGCTTGTGTTTAAGTTTCTTGATACTTAGCAATTAGATAGGGCAGTGCTCATTGTCATTGGAAATACAAAAACAGTGGTTAAATGTTAGAGCCAACAATTATGTTTCTTTTGTGCTGTCATAATGTTTGTGTTGCATGTTAAGTAGAGTAAATTACCTTGCCTAAATGTAATTCATTGCCAAATGAATGAGCTAGTGGATATAAACACAAATT
Organism: Natator depressus; assembly: GCF_965152275.1. Classification (NCBI taxonomy): domain Eukaryota; kingdom Metazoa; phylum Chordata; order Testudines; family Cheloniidae; genus Natator; species Natator depressus. The sequence continues at coordinate 68,715,805 of NC_134244.1, read as the reverse complement.
ACTTTTGGTTTCCTCAAAAATCTGTTTTCTCATTGAATTAAAGCTTACGTTCTGAAATGTATTTGCACATAAACATGTTTTAGGTAAATGTAGATTCTGCAAGGAAGTGCAAGTAGATGTCCCTATTTTATTGAAATTGAGCTTTATGTAAAGGCTTCTTGTTAATGTATTTTATTGAGTTAGCTAGTTTGTAGCTAACGTGTTTTTGTACTAGTTGAAATTAAAATATGTGGTGGTATTATCTGTAAAGCGGGAAGTTTTTCTGCGGATGCTATGTAGAGAATTCTTGCTGTCACTTGGCTGCCTTAAACTGTTAGATTCTGTCTGTGTAAGCCCTGACCTCTAAGGGCTATGATTCCTTTCCTCCCACAAATACTCTGGCCATTATTACATTTTCGGTAACCTTTCCCATCTCCAATATTTGACTTCAGTTAAGCATTTTGTATTTGATTTTTGCTTCCCTCCTCTGTTTCCACTTTGTCCTCTTCACGACCCAAAATTTTCTTAGGATCCCAATCCCTACCTAAATTAGTATATTTATATCTAGGAGAGTCTCCCTCTTCCATCCATCTTTGCCAGTCTTATCTACTAGGCAGTATCAAAGTACTAGCATATTACGTGAGCTAAAAGTTGACTGAAGTTTTTGAACTCAGGTCAGATAGATTTCAGGCATTCCCACTTGAGTCTTCTAATTATGGAACATTTATCAGTTAATGTACCAAGACAGCAGGGGAACAGAGAGAATCTTATGTTTCACACAACAGAATTCCAATGCTTTTTTCTGGTGTCAATCTTAAGGATAACTTTTTACTATTTACACCATCATGAAGCACTTCTTCATGTCAGCTGCCCCTTTAAAATAATGCATTGTAAACCTTAATGTACATTACCTTAAGTACCTTACACTACCTTATGTACATTACAAATACCTTTGAGCCTTCAGCAGAAAATTTGAAATCTAATTGACTTGTCACTTTGCATGGCTCTGAACAGTGAGAATAATGAAGTCACTTTCACATTTGTCTTTAGTCACTGTTGCTTTGAGGTCTCAGAGCTTCAGTGTTTGGGTTGCAAATGCTGCAGGGAAAATTGTTTTGGTTAAGAATAACTGAATTCTTTCTTTTGGTGTTAGGTTTCATATATGCTTTCAGAAAATGTAAGTTCTGGCCCAAATTTGAATGGTCCCTTTAAATCTATTGTGCTGTATAATTTTGTGTCTCATCGTTTATTTTCAATAGAATACCAGTTGTCGTGTATGAAACCCGTGGACGTAATCAGGCCTTGGTTTCTTTGCTTTGTTGAGTATACTGTTCAGCACTGAAGAGGTTAAATACTGCTAAATGTGCTGAACCAACATCTGTTGAAAATTGGAAAGGGCTTCTGGGACTTGTCCAGTTTGCCCAATGTACATGGCAGAGAGGCATCGCCGGCACATGATGGCATATATCACATTGGTAGATGTGCAGGTGAGCGAGCCTCTGATAGTGTGGCCGATGTGATTAGGCCCGATGATGGTGTCCCCTGAATAGATATGTGGTCACAGTTGGCAACGGGCTTTGTTGCAAGGATAGGTTCCTGGGTTAGTGGTTCTGTTGTGTGGTGTGTGGTTGCTGGTGAATATTTGCTTCAGGTTGGGGGGCTGTCTGTAGGCAAGGACTGGCCTGTCTCCCAAGAATTGTGAGAGTGATGGGTCGTCCTTCAGGATAGGTTGTAGATCCTTGATAATGCATTGGGCAAACTGGACAGTCTCTACGTAAAAGAATAAATGGACACAAATCAGATGTCAAGAATTATAACATTCATAAACCATTCGGAGAACACTTCAATCTCTGGTCACTCGATTTCTGATCTCAGAGTGAGTATCCTTCAACAAAAATACTTTGAAAACAGACTCCAACGAGAGACTGCTGAATTGGAATTAATTTGCGAATTGGATACAATTAACTTAAGCTTAAATAGAGATTGGGAGTGGTTGAGTCATTATACTAAGTGAAACTATTTCCCCTAGTTTATTCCTCCCCCCCTCCCCCGCCACTGTTCCTCAGACGTTCTTGTTAACTCCTGGAAATGTGCTGGAAATGGGCCACCTTGATTATCACTTCAAAAGGTTTTCTCTTCCTGCACCCCACTCTCCTGCTGGTAGTAGCTCATCTTAAGTGATCACTCTCCTTACAATGTATATATATATATTTTTTTCATGGTCTGTGTGTATATATAGAATCTGCTCACTGTACTTTCCACTTTATGCATCCGATGAAGTGAGCTGTAGCTCACGAAAGCTTATGTTCAAATAAATTGGTTAGTCTAAGGTGCCACAAGTACTCCTTTTCTTTTTGCATCTATACGTTGCTTTCAGAACAAATGAACTACAGTTGTAGATTTAAGTTTGAGAATGTGTTCATCCTCCAGGGGGAGGATAGCTGGCTGCATAGAGCCTCTTATTGCCTAATCAGTCTACCAACTTAGCATACAAAAGATCAAGTGGGATAATACTGGAAGTACAGTTTCTCTTTAATAGTTTGAGGGGGTGCTGAATGCTGTTGAACTGACATCTGTCATCTTACCCATGTGTACTTCAGGGGATCCTTGCAAATGACAAGGGCTACTGAGAATGGACACAGACACCTGAAAATGTGGCCATGTGGCTATAAATACTAATTCTGTTTTCGAGACCGCGTGTGGCAGTAATGGAAAAGTAGGACTGCAATAGCCTTACCTTACTTCCCCTTCTTAATGGTCAGTTCGGGAGCAACACTTTCCCAGGGCTCAAAGCTGGCTGTTTAAAACCCACGCCTGACACCTCTGTTTACAGGACCTTCTGTCCAAAGTTATGATCCTGTGAAACAAACATAAACCTGTGCCAATTCAGCAAGCAAATAATACTACACAAACTGACATCCTGAGTCCTCAGAGTACCTTGTACCAGCTGACCCATAAATCTTTCCAGTATCCTTGCCAACCGACTGCTGAAACAAGCAAAGTCCCAAGGAGTCTTTGCAAATTAAATTCACCATTCTTTAAAGTCCACAAGAGCCTGTGCAATTGCTTTGACCCTGATGAGGTCCACACTAGTGTCAAAGTTCACGTGTCTGAGCACTGCACTAACCCATACGATGGCGTTAGTCCAGATGATGCAGACCATATAACTTATCTGCATTCATGTTCTGTCAAACGCAAAACATAATCTCCAAATCACAAATTATTACCCTGTGCCAGTAACCACAGACAGGGTCGGGATGGAGCGTGGGATTTTGTAGTATAAGGTAAAGAGAAGGCCTTTTCTGCCTTGCCTGATCCTTTTATTAACTACATTGTGCCCCTGCCTGCTAATGCAGGAGCCTGTTGCAGGCACCTGGATTATGCAGTGAGAGCTCCCCTCAAAGCAGAGCTGGTCCATTGGCTGACTGGGGACCGAATGGCTAGGCAGCAGTTCTGCAGAAAAGGACCTAGGGGTTACAGTGCACGAGAAGCTGGATATGAGTCAACAGTGTGCCCTTGTTGCCAAGAAGGCCAATGGCATTTTGGGATGTATAAGGAGGGGCATTGCCAGCAGATCGAGGGACGTGATCGTTCCCCTCTATTCAACATTGGTGAGGCCTCATCTGGAGTACTGTGTCCAGTTCTGGGTCCCACACTACAAGAAGGATGTGAAAAAATTGGAAAGAGTCCAGCGGAGGGCAACCAAAATGATTAGGGGACTGGAACACATGACTTATGAGGAGAGGCTGAGGGCACTGGGATTGTCTATAGAAAAGAAGAGTGAGGGGGGATTTGATAGCTGCTTTCAACTAGCTGAAAGGGGGTTCCAAAGAGGATGGATCTAGACTGTTCTGATTGGTAGCAGATGACAGAACAAGGAGTAATGGTCTCAAGTTGCAGTGGGGGAGGTTTAGGTTGGCTATAAGGAAAAACTTTTTCACTAGGAGGGTGGTGAAGCACTGGAATGCGTTACCTAGGGAGGTGGTGGAATCAACTTCCTTGAGGTTTTTAAAGTCAGGCTTGACAAAGCTCTGGCTGGGATGATTTAGTTGGGGATTGGTCCTGCTTTGAGCAGGGGGTTGGACTAGATGACCTCCTGAGGTCCCTTCCAACCCTGATATTCTATGATTCTATGACTGGCATCACAGGGCAGCCCAAGGGGTATGGCCTGCTTGCGAGGTCACACCCTGCAAAAAACCATGCTGACCGAGAAGGCCATTGTACCTAAAGATGTGTTTTCCGCCCCAGATAAATCCTTGTGTAAAAACAGTGGTCATGCACCAATCCCTTTGTACCTTAAGTCTACGGGAGTTATAAACTTCTGAACCCTTTATAACACTTTTCACATAGTTGCATTTTTTAAGTATGTTAATTCTAACCTGAAATATTTATTTTTATTTTTGGAGGTAGTTCCCCATTATATGGTGAGACTTTCAAAGGTGCTCAGGAAGTCTTACCATTTGATGTCATTGGGAACAGAGAGGCCATTGCTAAGCACTTATGAAAATCCCTGTATTTGTATATATTCATGTGTACAGAAATGCCTCTTAAAATGGTAAAAACTAGCATAAACCTATTAAGAAGGACAATCGTAAGATGTGTGGGGGAAGAAGATACGTTAGGAATGCTGTTACGCTATGTGAAAAACAATGGCAGCAGTCAAGATTTTCTAATTCGGTGCACTTATTGGGATATGTAATGCTTTTTATTTCTAGATTGCTAGTCCAAATCAATCCCAGGTTGCCCTTTTTAGGCTTGACAAAGGCATGAGGCTGAAATGTACTCATGGTATGCCCCAATAATCTTCTAATGCCCATAAACAAAATGAGGGATCAGCTCTTCTTTCTTAATGACCTGCTCCTCATATCAGATTAATAATCACTGTTGCCAAACGTGAGTGAGCAACCCCACAATCAGTTAAGGTGGATACAGTTGTGATTTCACAAACCCTGGACCGTAGGATCAATTGATGAACTGAGCAAGATGAAGAGGCCAATTAAAAAGGGCTCATTTGTATGTGCTCGGAGCATAATGAATTTTATAAATTGGAAGAATATGGCAAAGGCCCTAGGGACACTATACAATCTACAGTAAATGGACACTGTCATCTTTTTCCGAAAAATTAAAATAAATAGTTCGTCTTTGTATATCTGAGACACAACAGATTTTTTTTAAACTGAGGCTCATTTCTCAGCTAGGGTTAAAACCTAAGGAACTCTTTTGGAAAGAAGATAGATCAGTTAATCCATTGAAGCTCAGTCCCAGTTTGGATACTGTAATCCTATCCCACCCCCACACAAAAGCTGTCCAATCATTTCTTAAGCAACTCTGGGTTTTGGCCTTAACAGTCTGAGCTGTTGCGTTATTCAGTGCTGTTTGAGTCACTGCAAAATGACCTCTTGACATAGATTGCTAATTATGGTATATATCTTTCTGATGTCTTGTCTTGTAATGAATAGAACTTCTACAATGTTAAGAAAAATGCCAGATTGAGAATGGGTTGTGGAGCACTACTCATCAAATGTAGTCCTTATCTACTAACCAGGTAGGTTTCTACCCTGTAGGTCAGAAGTTGATGAATAGATTTAATGTGACACAAATACCAAGGAACTTATTTTTATTTTTATTTTAAAAAAAAGAAAGATGTTTTGGATATGTGAGTGTTTAAATTAAGGTTCCTAAATAAACATTTTAAGTTGAGTTTGTGCTAAATGCCAATGAATTTGTTTTAATATACAGTGTAATGCAGGTCTATAAATATTAGGTGTTCAACATGCTGTGTTTGTTGTAGAGCTATATTTATTATTTGTCATAGTTATACTAACACCACAGCTCAATTTAGCCAATATTTGCTTGAAATGCCAGTTTGCCTCTGAATATTGACACCTTTCCAGTCTCAGTTGGTTTTTTACTTATTTTCAATAACTTTTTGGAAAGATCATAATTTAATGAACAGATTTCAGTATGTAATTCAAATGTTACGGAGTTTTCTAAATTCCTGGCCCTTTGCTGGTAGACTTTAGATTTTATATAACAGGCTCAAGTCCATTGGGAATAATGGAAGATCTTTATGGGGAATAAAAAGGGCAGCCCTTTCCATTCACAAGGAGACTTGTATGTTTCAAAGCATAGGCAAAGTGTGAACAGTGATCTTTTAAAAATGTGTTTATATGCTAATTTACACTTAACGGCACCCTTGCCCATTAGAAGTATAAAAATGGGAGGAGGGGATGAAAAGGACAATATAGGGGATAATTCCTTTCTGCATACTGTGTAAGTTTTTTTTTTTTCCAGACTACTTTTGTTCCAAATACCCTTTAATTTAGGTACTGTACCTCTGAACTCCACAATGCAAGTGTGATGAGTGTACCTGAATAATTCATTGTTTACAGCTTTTTTGTATTTGGTGTTTTGGAAGGAAAGATAGTATAAAACTATGTTTTGCAACTATAAACCACTTAATGTGTTTTATATTCAGCAAAGTCAACAGTCCATTACTCAAATGCTTTCAAAAATCATACCTCAGTCTGAAAAATAGCCAGCTGGTACTCTGTTCAATGGCGCATGTTTAGAAAAACATACTGTGCCCATCGTACTTGTGGAAGGATATTTCATGTAGCATCTCTTTAATTTCGACTCATCAGAATTGTTAAACTTGGAAACTTATTGTTTCTGTTTACACTTGTGCTAAGCTCAGGAAAGCATTTTATTTTCAGTTTTGTGCTTTTTTTATCTGAAAAGATCTAGTCTTGTTGCTGGAAAGGTGTAGAAGTTTTCTTACAATGAATGAAACTCTTCCGGATGTAAAATGACAAAATGCTTTCAGCCATCCATATAAATTGTAAGTGTAGTGTAAACAAGTATTTAAAGTTGTCTTGACAAAATGTTCTCTCAAATGTGATACGTCAACGTTTTGTGTTTGCTTTATATTCTCCTAACAGCTGCATGGAGGGTGTTCTTGTGGTGCTAAAAGCCTACTGCCACTTCCTATTGTTTAATATTAAGGAATCCAAAGTTATATACAATACACAAAATTATAATCTCCTGTATAGAGTAGGAAAAAAATTCCTTAAGAGCAGAAATATTACCAATAGGTCATGAGCTACAATAGGTAACGTATACACATTTAAGTCCACAGTGTAGTTTAATAGATATCAGTGTTACGGAATTAAGATTTTTATCTCTGCTAGTCCTTGATTTCACTATGTATCTCCTTTTATTTTTTATTTTATTTTTAATTATTCAAGCAATTATATACCTTAATTTACATTTATTGATATTCTTAATTTTTAATTTTTGTATCATGTTAGAATATGGTGAATGATGGATTTCTTTATTTTACTTTTGATTTGTATTCTGCTCTATTTAATTGAATTTTAATTTCCACCCAAAGCACAAAAAGAGTAGTTTAATTTTTTTATTCAGTAGACCTACCTTAAATGTGCTGGAGACGTCAAAAATTATGAAAAGTTTTGCATATCAAACTGATTTATTAAACAAAGTAAGTATGATTGTTCTTTAGTTAGCAGATAGAACTGATTGTGGTCTTTAGGTCCTTCAGGATTTTTAGAAAAAATAGATCCCATCCTCTGAGACCTTGGTTTTTATTAATAGATGAGAAGAGGAAAAGAAACTTTCCTGCTTTGCCAATTCCTGTTGGTTTCTTAACTTTGAATCAACTGGTCATTGAACTGCCCTTGTTGAATAAATGAAAATGAAGAAAATATTCTCTCTGCACCTGCAGAAGAAGCGACTGCTGTCAAATGATGGTTTAGCACTTCAGCAAACCCTAGCTCCAGATGCTTAGCTAGTGACTTCTACCATTCGATGGTTTGACTTTCTTTAAAACTTGGCAGAAAACTTGTGCTGCTTAATATTATTTTTTGTATTTCATTAAAATTATGTTAATAGATTATAAGAAGTTTATAAGAAGGTCTTAACGTAAATTAATTTCAAATTTAATTTGAAGTACCTGTATTTAATTTAGATTTAAAAATGGATTTGCATAAAAATGGATTTTAATAAAAATATTTCATTCTGTCAGTTAAAAAATCATTACTAGAGGTTCTAGTTTAGGGTCTGAATGAAAATCATGACAGTGCTCTCAGCTGTTCCTGTAGTTGGATGTCAGACTACCCACTTGCTTTGCCTGAGTGCCTCCATATTTGACAGTACCAATTCTCTTTTCATGGAGCCTTTCTTTCCTTACTTTCATGTAACTCATACTTATTTTGAGTACCTTCATTACAGAATGTTCTTAAGTTCAGCAGATCATCAGTTTCTGAGAAGTCTTTTTGTTTCCCAGTACTTAGAGAAATACAAAAAACTGCCAGACCCTGTTTTATGCTATTGGTCTGATGATTTTCTCTACCATAATTTGCACTCTTGTTGGCAATTTCAGTAGAGAGGCCAAAGATGGAAGGGAAATGGAGTGAACTTTCTTCACTTGGAGGTGATTTAGGTTTGAAGAATTACATTGGCAGAGTGCCATTTGGAATTCTGCACTTCCTGGGCTGTGAAACTACCATCTTTCATTCAAAGCATTCATTCAAAAATTTAAAAATGAAAAATAACTTGATAATATAGTCTTTTTCTAAAAAAAGACCAGTAGGTGATGCAGTCTTTTCCCTTGTAATGGTAAACTTGTTCAAAATATTTAAATAACCGTTAAGAGTAATGAACCATCTGTGTGGATTTTTAACAGCTTTTTGGGTCTGATGCCATCAAGAAGCAAAATAAGTGAAGGACCATCAATATACCATACTATGGGGTCCAGTTAACAGCTGGTACTCTACTTTGTATGCAGTTAAGGCTTAAACAGTATGTGGTACAGGACAGTGAATGTTTTGTTTAAGCATTCCTGTCTCTTTCATCACTTACTAATAAATAGCTTCAGCACCTTTGTTAGATGAAATAGGGAAGCAATTATCCTCATGTTACAGATGGGGGAACTAGTGCACAAAAGTGTTTTTGCCCAGGGTCACACAGAGCATTTGTAGCAGACCTGGGAGGGTAGCCCATGTCTTTTGAATCTTTAATCACTGGTTTAACCGCACAACCATCCTCCTTCACCCTTCTCATTTTCCTCTGCAACTGGAGAGTGAAAGGTGAAACAGCTGCCTGCTTTAAGAAGTTTGCAGCTCTGTACTGGCGATTCCTGTGGTTTAGCTAAACTGTGTGCCATATAGGATTGAACTTCCTGCTATAACTGTTCTCTTTCTGCCTCTCTAGTTGATTCACACTTGAGGTCATATGACTTAGAAGTTAACTCTTCACAATTAAAAAAAAAAATCAAAAGATTTTCTTATTTCATGATAGATGGTTCATGCTAGCAAAGGGATTGTAATCTAAAAAAGGGAAACCCAAACAGAGTGTAACAATATCTTAGCTTGATGTTAACATAATATGGAATAAATTGGTGGAAGATTAAGCCAAAGATAATGAATTAGACACTCTTGTTCTGGCAAAAGGCTGAGAAATATGGTGAAAAACTAGGATTGAGATTGTGCGCTCCAGTCACAGTTTTAAGTTTTTTCTCCACAAACATTAGGGCTGGAAACTTTTTTTTTTTAAATGAAAGCTGAAAATCTTACCTGATCACTTGTCTTCAGGAGCTGGGGCTTTAAGGAAAAAATAAAATGTTAAACACTAATGTTCCTAAAAGTGAGGACTAATAGCACTGGCCATTATTCAGACATAGTTCAGTCAAGATTTGTGCAAGCTTCTCTGCCATCTATGCCTTGCCGCCAGCTCTGCCCTAATAATGTCTTCTGGTATTATAGCTCACTTTTGCTAAACTATATGGTAAATTTGTGGCATGGACTAATAGGTGCTAGGAGGAGACCACCAAACTGTTTTCTAATTGTTACCTATGGTACAATTTGGATGTACATCTTCACAGGTGATAGGCTAGTGCACTGATCCATATCATTTCTCTGGGGTTTTCATTTCCTCTCCTTCATCTGAGGCTTCCTAAGTTAACTAGAAAATAAATGACCAACCAGTCATATGAGATAGAAGGTCACAGTGGTAAAATGAATTGCTGTTATCCTTCATATAATGAACTATTAAACTGATCTGAAATTTGTTTGCAATGATTATAAATGACTATATGGAAATGATACAAATAACCTCTTAAGGACAGAGTCAGAACTAGAACATTTTACCTACCACAAATGTAAAAAACCCAACCAACAAAAAAACCCCAAAATGTTAGACTACATTGTATTCATTCTTGGATGTTTCAGACACTTGATTCAGTTCCCCCCGCCCCCACCCCCCCCTTTTGGAGTTGCTGTTGCACACATTGTCAAGGGAGGAGACTTATGCTTTGATCAAAACTAGAGTTTTTAACAGCTGAAGAAAAGCTGCCAAATGAGGCTCAAATGTCTATGGAAATAAAGGGGAATTTACCAAAAAGGTTTAGAAGTAGATTAGTCCTTTTGACACACTGTACTTTATCCTCTAAAATTCCATTGGCTTATGTCTGAGCAAGCTGCAGGATTTTCTGGCACCAGTGGCTTGCAGGTCAGAGCTAAACCTGATCTTTCAGAATTGTGTTTTTAGAGCTGTGAGTTGAACTGCTACTCTTTGAGAGCGGAAACTGAATGAAGTGGGTTAGCCATTTTCAACAATTTAGTATGAATAATTGTTAAAAAGAATGGACTTTGGAGCTGCGCTCTGAGAGCATAAATTTACAGAATTAGTAGGGCCCTTGCAATTTCACCGCCATGAAAAACATGTTGCGGACCATGAAATAAGCCCTTCCCAATGAAATCTGATCTCCCTGAAATCAGCCGGGCTGGGGAGAGACAGGACTTGTCCTTCCACATTGGAGGGAGATCAGACCCACCTCCACAGACAGCGCAGAAGTGAGGATGTGTCACCCTCACTTCTGCGCTGCAGTAGCCCTAGAACTGGGCTCTAGGCTTCCGCCCCCTGCAGCTCCTGCTTGTGTTCGGGGCGCTAGGGTTGAGGCACCTGGGCTGGGGGCTGCTGCCGATGCCTGCAGCTCCTGCTGCAGATGTAAACATCTGAAATTTTGAAATTGACCAATTTTAAGACCCTGGGGCTGTGAAATTGGCCTAAGTGAATCATGAATTTGTTAGGGCCCTAACAATGAGCTGATGCTTAAAGGGATATGATCGGCTCATGAGTGCCCTCTGCAGGTATGGCGTCCTACCACTCTTATAAACACTAGCTGATCCTTATTTATTCACCTTTTACCAGCCACAAACTATTGAATTACAGAAAGGTAAAGTTTAAATTTTGGTAATGGCAAACAGTAAGAAACTGTATTCATTACTGTCCTGCAGTAACGTTGTGATATTTTAACAAGATGTGAAAGAGGAACTGGCAGCTTCTTGCCAAAGACTGAACTTACCTTTATTGATATTTCCTGCCCATGAGAGTTGATTTTAAATTGCTCACTTATCTACCCCATTCAAAAATGTAATCATTGAAAGGTTTAATATTATGAAAACTTTTTTCATACAGTAGGTGGTGGGAATTTTAGGAAAGTTTATCAAATTTATGGAATGCAAAAAAGAATAGCAAAAGTAATTGGTGTATTTATTGACTGAGTTCGTACCTTTTATATAAATTGTCTAAATCCTGACCTTAGTTCCACAGTGTCCTTATGCATAACTAGTCTTCTTGTCAAAGCCTCAGCAGGATTGGAAAGCCTCAAGCTATTTAAAAATTACCAAGCTTTGTTTTGTTACATTGGTTTCTGGAAAAGTAAGGTTTGGTAGTTACTTTCATTGATTTGGGTGAGATCTTTACATTTAATAAGCAGTCAGACCCTGCCTATGGGACTACCTTTACACATTTGATAGCAGGATGGGGCAATACAGATCACAGTTACGTTCTCTGCAAGGATTTCTAGTGATCCACAGGGAGACATGTGAATGGCTTTTTCTAAAATTAAACCAACCTTCCATTTAACCCCTCTTTATCCTATCCCTGTATATGTACAGTCTTCTTTAGCCAGAGTCAAAATCACATGGACAAGCAGAAAATCCTCCCCTTCCCTCTCCTAAAGAATTTTATCACAGCAGGACTGGCTAATTCTAACATTTTCCTCAAAGAGAATTTGGGTTCTTGAGATAGTCATGACAGAATTAGAGGGAAATTTTACATATCTTCTAAACCTGACATTTTCTACTGTATTCCACATAACTTGGAAGGCATGAAAGATATTTCCCTGTAGTCGTTCTGTGGCTGTGAGGTGGACAAATATGGAAGGCTTCCATTACATGCTGTAGCTATGAGAGTTATTCAGAGATGACTGAGCTGTTCGACAGCTGCAGTCCTTGGCTATCCTGAGAACTGTTTGTGTTTTCGCCTATAACTTATTTTAATGAACAGTTAATTTCTACAATGTGGTGCAGTACACAACAGATGCTAGGCCCCTGTTCCAAAAGCATCTGCGGCATAGTTCAGACTACACATGCTGTATGACCAGACAGAAGTCCAGTATCAGAATGGTCCATATTTCTTTCTTGATATTACGATTGGAAATACTTCAGAAATTATATCTGTAGAAAGAAAAGGAGTACTTGTGGCACCTTAGAGACTAACCAATTTATTTGAGCATAAGCTTTCGTGAGCTACAGCTCACTTCATCGGATGCATACTGTGGAAAGTGTAGAAGATCTTTTTATACACACAAACCATGAAAAAATGGGTGTTTACCACTACAAAAGGTTTTCTCTCCCCCCACCCCACTCTCCAGCTGGTAATAGCTTATCTAAAGTGATCACTCTCCTTCCTGGAAATGGCCCAACTTGATTATCATACACATTGTAAGGAGAGTGATCACTTTAGATAAGCTATTACCAGCAGGAGAGTGGGGTGGGGGGAGAGAAAACCTTTTGTAGTGGTAAACACCCATTTTTTTCATGCTTTGTGTGTATAAAAAGATCTTCTGTACTTTCCACAGTATGCATCCGATGAAGTGAGCTGTAGCTCACGAAAGCTTATGCTCAGATAAATTGGTTAGTCTCTAAGGTGCCACAAGTACTCCTTTACTTTTTGCGAATACAGACTAACACGGCTGTTACTCTGAAACCTATATTTGTAGAGGAAGGATGTGAATGAAAAAGATGGGTGTCAGTCTCCCTCTTATAATGCACCAGTCTCTTGCAAGGGGATTGGCACCCACATAAAGGTGGATCTCATTGTTTGTAAAATTTATGTTTTTGTAGTTTAGCCTGTCAGGTGTTGGGCTCCTCCTTCTCACTTGTTCTGACAGAGAGGATGATAACTAATCACCATCCAGGATTTCTCTGCAGTCCAGAGTTGCTGTTCTGGGTCTCCAGTTTCAATTCCCGTCTGTCTCAGAGCATACGGGAGGACGACCTCCGAGGCTGGTTCTTGCGCCATTTGTGCCTTGACCAGAGAAGGCTAATGTGAAAAGGGGACAGACACAGTGTTCAGGAAGTGAACACTAATTGGACTGATTACAATAGCAGTTTGCAGAAGGAGCCCTAAGCATTTTTCCTGCTTCATTGGCCTTGTCGTGACTTAAAAAAATTGTCGTGTTTAGGCTAGACTTACCTAGATCATGTTAGCTAAGCCGAACCTAAATTTAATTGGTCCCCTAATGCAGATGAAGTGTTAACTTCCTTCGTTCAATTTTATCTGATCGTGTTGGAGCCTAGCCAAGAACCAGGTATGACATATAGGACCTAAAGCAGTCGTAACTGGCCTGGAGATGGACAGTGCTGTTGAGAGTGTGGCTTGCTTATCCACTTATTCCTGTGTTTGGATGAGAATAAATCTAGATACATGGCATACTGTACCAAAAATCCGACTTATAAATATCACAGCAAAAGGAAAAATAACTTCCTTCTACCAAACTAGATTAAAACAAACATTGGTTCAAGTTTAGACACTGAGTCAGGACATCTTAAATTAGTAACTGTTCTGGGTATCCAAAATATCAGAATTTTAGGTAGAGCTAAAAAGATGGAAACTGGTCCAGGATGTTTGTACTTTTATTAGCTACTGTTTTTCAGCCAAACTGCTAAAGAAATATTTCTTCAGAAATCCTATTCAGCAACAAGGTGCATGCAAAGTGGGTATTTTAGATGGTATATTTGTAGGTATTTTTTGTTTGTATTCTTCTCACCCCTTCTTAGACTGCAGCTTTGACACCTGCTGTTCTGAAACGAAGGATGCATAGCTTAATCTAACATTGGTGTTTAAACCTAAATGCATAGGTTATAGTTACCTGAATAGTTTTAATAAACTTAAAATGATACTGTGCAAGAGACTGGATGGCTCAGGGATTGGTAATGGGATATGCAAGCTTTCATCTCTACCTCACTAGTATGAATCAAGTCTGACTAGTAGTGACTTAGTCACCACCACATGGTTATTCAATTGCCTATGGGAAATGAATTGGTTGCTGTTAGATCAGTGTGTACATCAGGAATGAAATGCTATTACAGTTGGCACCCTTTGACAATTGCAGGGAGGTCAAGAACTGCGAAGATATGGAGAATGAACTAACCCTTTAAACTTGGGGATGGACCCTTTTGGTTCCTTCAAGTTACAGCTGAAGTTTATATGTGGAGCAGTGGATAGATCTTACACTTCCACTCCCCATCCTCTGTGTGTTCTGTGGGTATCAGGGCTGTCAGTGGGTATGTCTACAAAAATCCCATGGCACCGAGTCTCAAGCCTCGGTCAGCTGACTCAGCCTTGCAGGGCTTGGGCTGTGAGGCTAAAAATAGATGTTTGGGCTGGAGCCTAGGCCACAGGGAGACATGTGAATGGCTTTTTCTAAAATTAAACCAACCTTCCATTTAACCCCTATTTCTCCTCCCACTGCATATGCACAGTCTTCTTTAGCCAGACTCAAAATCACATAGACAAGACCCACCCCTTTCACAGTGCCTCTGAACTGGGCCCCAGGATGTGCCCAAACATCTACAAAGCAATTTAATAGTTCTGCAAGTCTGAGTCAGCTGAACTGGGCCACTCAAGGCCATGCTGCTGGTCTCTTATCACCATGTGGGTGTAACCAGTGATTCCTGGGCACTACATCTGGGACTGGGCTTAACCTTTTTGGGCAGACCTGTGAACCAATTTTTTGCCATGTCCTGTACCTACATGTCACATTACTGTCTGCCATCCAGCCACTATCCACAGAGTTGATTTTAGGAATTTGGGCCAATTTTAAATTTATTCTATGTTTAAATTCCTAAAGAAAAGTTAATTCTCAATTATTGGTGGTAGAGAAAAAAGTATAGATAAAAATATGTACGTGCCTTGATCAAGTATTTCTTTATTCTTTGTTATATTAAAATAAGTGAGTTCTATTTCAGTAGATGACTGATTCCTCAAAATACAGGATCTGTAAAATTGTTAAATTAAACTACAGTAAACATGATTGGGGCCATACTGTTGGGAGAATCCACTGTTGATTTCCTTGTAGAGGTGAGAAGGAGTATATAGCAAAGAATCAAAACAGAACAGTCTGAAAATCCATTCAGACCTGTGTGTGTGTGAGTACTGAATTTAGTCCACTTTTTGTAAAATAGCCTGGAAACCCCGCACCCTTTTTTTGCAATGGCGGTCTGACTTCAAGAGTTGCTATTATTCTTATACTAAGTGTTACACCAATGGAAAGCTTTAAGACATGTTCCCTGGCTCTGCAGCTGGGAATGGAAGCTGTGGGATTGTCTTTCAAATGAAGTCAAGTATGCATGAAGAGCTTAGCCTGCATGGATTATGCTGTGCAGGACTGAGCTGCTTCCGCTGCCCCATGTCAGTTACTGATCTTTATCTGGTCCTTAAGTAGGTGCTGCTGATTGCCTTCATTTAGTACATGAGCTCTGATAAAACATGAAACATGTGAGCCAGTTTTTTTTCCTGGCTAAAAGCAGCAATAATTTTGAAAAGCATTAAATATTCTACTGTAGTCTGAGCAAACCAGCAAGTGTCAGGCTGTTAAAAATGTAATATTAATATGTGCGGAGGGGCTGTTAATATTGGGTTAAACAAAATGCTGTCTGTGGAATTCAGACTGGAAAAAGGGGGTTGTGGAGTTGACTGTACAATGTGACAGCATTTCTGGCTTGTGGGTTACCAGAGGTGGTTAGTCTTTAGTCTGTGTCAGTTGTTTAACACTAATAAGCATAAAAAGGGTCACCCCCCCACCCCCCGAAAAAAAATCAAAAGAAGCAAAGTATATGAATAAGAAAATGTCACTGGGGGTTTGGAAACACTACTTCTGAAAAAATGGATAAAGATTTTTTCCATGCTTTAAAAAAAAAAAAAAAACTGGCTTTTTAAAACACCTCTATAACCTATAAATGGTAGAAACAAGAAGCGCTGCATTTAACATTTTCTTGATGTGTATTTAAAAACAAGAATGTGGAGGAAGCCAATGGGTCAGTTTTCTTTAAATGTATAAAAATGCCCTTGATAGAGACCCTTTTTGCTTAGTTTAATGCTGGTGGCTTCATCTGTTTTGAAATAGGATTTTAGAATAAATTGAAAAGCTGCCCATTTAAATGTAATGACATCTTCTATAAACCTGTGTTTTAATGAAGTTTTTGCTACAGGAATATTGTTTATGGGTAACACTTTCAAAAGTGCCTAAATCCCATTTTTCAAAAGTGACTTAAGCAGTTAGGAGCCTAACTGTCATTGAAAATTATGACAGGTTTCAGAGTAGCAGCCGTGTTAGTCTGTATCCGCAAAAAGAAAAGGAGGACTTGGGGCACCTTAGAGACTAACACATTTATTTGAGCATAAGCTTTTGTGAGCTACAGCTCACTTCATCGGATGCAGTCAGTGGAAAATACAGTGGGGAGATTTATATACACAGAGAACATGAAACAATGGGTGTTACCATACAGACTGTAAGGAGAGTGATCAGGTAAGGTGGAGCTATTACCAGTAGGGGGGGAGGAAAAAACCTGTTGTAGTGATAATCAAGGTGGGCCATTTCCAGCAGTTGACAAGAACGTCTGAGGAACAGTTTGGGGGGGGAGGGGGGGGATAAATATGGGGAAATAGTTTTACTTTGTGTAATGACCCATCCACTCCCAGTCTTTATTCAAGCCTAAGTTAATTGTATCCAGTTTGCAGATTCATTCCAATTCAGCAGTCTCTCGTTGGCGTCTGTTTTTGAAGTTTTTCTTGTTGAAGAATTGCCACTTTTAGGTCTGTAATCGAGTGACCAAAGAGATTGAAGTGTTCTCCAACTGGTTTTTAAATGTTATAATTCTTGACATCTGATTTGTGTCCATTTATTCTTTTAGGTAGAGACTGTTCGGTTTGGCCAATGTACATGGCAGAGGGGCATTGCTGGCACATGATGGCATATATCACATTGGTAGATGTGCAGGTGAAAGAGCCTCTGATAGTGTGGCTGATGTGATTAGGCCCTATGATGGTGTCCCCTGAATAGATATGTGGACAGAGTTAGCAACGGGCTTTGTTGCAAGGATAGGTTCCTGGGTTAGTGGTTCTGTTGTGTGGTGTGTGGTTGCTGTGAGTATTTGCTTCAGGTTGGGGGGCTGTCTGTAGGCAAGGGCTGGCCTGTCTCCCAAGATCTGTGAGAGTGATGGGTCGTCCTTCAGGATAGGCTGTAGATCCTTGATGATGCATTGGAGAGGTTTTAGTTGGGGGCTGAACGTGATGGCTTGTGGCTTTCTGTTGTTTTCTTTGATGGGCCTGTCCTGTAGTCGGTAACTTCTGGGTACTCTTCTGGCTCTGTCAATCTTCTTCACTTCAGCAGGTGGGTATTGTAGTTGTAAGAACGCTTGATAGAGATCTTGTAGGTGTTTGTCTCTGTCTGAGGGATTGGAGCAAATGCGGTTGTATCATGGAGCTTGGCTGTAGACAATGCAAACTGGATACAATTAATTCAGGCTTGAATAAAGACAATAATGAAAATATATAACTTTAAAATATGCTCAATTAGAGCACTAGTCCTTTTGTTTACTGGTACCAATATGCCTTGCATGTGCTTACCTAAAGTTCAGGTATTCGTCCGTAGCACTGTCATTTACCTTAATATCCATCAAGCACAATTCAGTTTTATGGAAGGATTCCCATTCAGGGCAAATCTCTGTATATGACCAGGAAGCTAGAACAGTGCTTTGCATTCATAGACGTGTTTCTTCGGCTGTTATTGCAGAGTTGTAAAAAGGCAGATGGAACAGACCTGTTGGGTCATCTGATCCATTGGTTCTTAGACTGGTCAGCAGAACATGTCCTGTTGTTCTTCATAGAGCTGGATAGTCATATGATGCTGGCTCTTAGTGCAATTTGGCAACCGGAAATGACATTTAAAACCACATGACTTTCTTAATCTGACTTTACCATATACTCCTCCCACTTCTGCCATTAAAAAAATAGAGTACCCTGCAACCCTTAACTGATTTCCTGCAAAATCAGCTGGTAGCCTATCTCCTTGGCTGCTACTGCAGGCCTCCAGAGAAATCCGACTATTAGCACCTATACCACAAATGCCGTTAGGGGAGTTAAAATAGTTAAATTAATTACCCTTATGAGGTGTTAAGAGCAAAATTCTATTGAGGCAGAAATCTAGTGCACTGTACCACGATTTTTTTTCGTCCGTGAACACATGGAAACATGGAACACACTGGAGTTATACTAATCAAATATGGAAATAAGTCACAACGCTTCAGGTAATGGGCTTAATGAACACTTCATGAATGTGACAGACTGACTGAAAGGAAACAGGTTTTCTTATGTACAGATGGATTACTGTCAATCCTAAGAGCTGTGAAGATCTTGTATAATTATTTTTAACATTTGTTCATTGAAACAAATATGCAGGAAGTTTAAGAGTGTGGTCATATCTAGCAGGAGTTTGGCTCCATGCTGCATATGCTTTAGCAAATGAGCAGTCCGACTTCAATGAGTCTGCTCATAGGATTCATATCACTGGGATGTTTTGAAGGTAAATTCATTAATGTTTATAAAAAACTGAAATACTATGATGACAGCACCATAGAAAAGCCCAGAAGGAAGTTAATCATTCTGTATTCAGTACAAAGTTTGGATAATGTGCAGTAAATAATGCCTGGGGCCACTCATTGAATGATGAGCATAAAACAAACCATTCAGCAAGTATTTCCTAATTTTTGAATGCTTGACTTTGCAACCTTAACATTCTTTTAACGTAGCTTTTTGGGTGTAATTTATTTGAATTTATTAGTGGTTCCTAGATGCTTTAGTCAGGATTAAGGCTGCATTGCGCTGTACAAATGTGGGAAGAGACGTTTGTGCATCAAACAGTTTACAACCTAATTGAACAATCTTGTCCATCTCAGAAGTGTCTCCTTCCGCCCCTCCCCCCCGATATTGTACAATGGTTGTATTCTTAGGTGAGCCAATAGACTTAAATACCTACCTAATTTTCCTCCAGATGAACCTATATCCGATGAAGTGAGCTGTAGCTCACGAAAGCTTATGCTCAAATAAATTTGTTAGTCTCTAAGGTACCACAAGTGCTCCTTTTCTTTTTGCGAATACAGACTAACACGGCTGCTACTCTGAAACCTGACAATATTTGTTGTAAATCAGGAAACATCTGCCAACATTTCTCAAATCTTAAATTTTTCCCTGGTGGCTTTCATTAAGCCTAAAGGTGCACACCTTTAAAAAAAAAAATATCCCTTGACCATCTTTAGGATGTTGGAAGTAAAATAAGCCAAGGCAGACGTCCTCACACCTCCGTATTAAAAATTAAAAGCAGCAGTGCCTAATCTTTCAAAGTCTACTTGGTAGCACTCTGGAAGCTTTACTTTGGTTTGGATATGCTAACAAAGCCAACATTTTGGACCCCTATGCTGTGTCTCTTACCTCATCAACGTGGTGGTTCCTAGTAATGATAGGAGATCAAAAAAGGCTAATTTTAGAACTATAGGAGCTCGTATATAGAGACAAGTATCAGGGGGTAGCCGTGTTAGTCTGAATCCACAAAAACAACAAGGAGTCCAGTGGCACCTTAAAGCGTAACTGATTTATTTGAGCATGCTGAGGGGTTGCATAACTAGTTAGCATGCCAGAGTCTCATGCTCGAATAAATCTGTTAGTCTTTAAGGTGCCACCGGACTCTTTGTCGTATATAGAGATTTACTCTTGTACTTTCCACTCATAGGTCCTATGGCTAGATCAAGTCTTATTTTCTAAAATAAAAAGTATCTTAACTTCCAAGAAGTGACACTTTTTTCCTTTTTGCTCTACACTATTACCATCCTGACCTGAGGTAAGGAGGACACGTGTTTGTTAATTTTATATATACTATTTTTTTAAAAAGCACCTATCCATGTGCTCTGGGCACCCTTGACAGCTTAAATACAACAAAATATAATACCCAATCATAACTAAACTACAGTAGTACAATTCAATATTATTGAACATAGACTAGAAAGGACAAGGTCTCTGAAAACATACAACATCCATCTAGTCATTCGGCAGTCATTTTGAATAAAGCTTCAAAATTCTTTGTTGTTAGATGGTTAAAATTCTGCTGGTGGGGGGGAGGAGGGTGGGGAGTAAGGAGGAGCTAAAGTATTGAACCTCTTCAATGTCAGCCCAACAGGCCAGAGTGGTCTCCATGTTTTAGAGGAAAAATCTCAATCGTTCTATGAAAACATTTGCAAAGTGATTACCTAGTTGTTCATCTAAATCACTTTGTTACACCTATGCAGTGTTGTTGGTCACAGGATATTAGAGAGAGAAGGTGGGTGAGATACTATATTTTATTAGACCAACTTCTGTGGGGGCTTGGCTACACTTGCGAGTTACAGCGCAATAAAGGAGCCCCGGGCACATTAGCTCACTACCCAGCCACACTGGCAAGGCACGTAGAGCACTCTGACTCCATGGCTACGCGCTGCTGGTATTCCACCTCGGCGAGTGGAATAACGTTTGCTGCGCCCCCCGCTGGAGTGCCGTGGCGCCCGTGTGGACGCCCTGGTCCTAGAGTGCGCTCTGATCAGCCTCCACAATGCCTGTGCTAGCCACTCTGGTCATCACTTTGGACTCTACTGCCCTGCCCTCAGGTGACCAACCGTCAGATCTGCCCTTTAAATTCTCTGGGAATTTTGAAAATCCCCTTCCTGTTTGCTCAGCCAGGCGTGGAGTGCTCTCAGCGAATCTTTCCAGATGACCATGCCTCCATGTGCCAGGTGATCCCCAGGATGGACCAATGGTGAGGTGCTGGACCTCATCAGTGTTTGGGGGGAGGAAGCTGTCCAGTCATAGAATCATAGAATATCAGGGTTGGAAGGGACCTCAGGAGGTCATCTAGTCCAACCCCCTGCTCAAAGCAGGACCAATCCCCAACTAAATCATCCCAGCCAGGGCTTTGTCAAACCTGACCTTAAAAACTTCTAAGGAAGGAGATTCCACCACCTCCCTAGGTAACGCATTCCAGTGTTTCACCACCCTCCTAGTGAAAAAGTTTTTCCTAATATCCAACCTAAACCTCCCCCACTGCAACTTGAGACCATTACTCCTTGTTCTATCATCTACCACTGAGAACAGTCTAGATCCATTCTCTTTAGAACCCCCTTTCAGCTAGTTGAAAGCAGCTATCAAATCCCCCCTCATTCTTCTCTTCCGCAGACTAAACAATCCCAGTTCCCTCAGCCTCTCCTCATAAGTCATGTGTTCCAGACCCCTAATCATTTTTGTTGCCCTCGGCTGGACGTTTTCCAATTTTTCCACATCCTTCTTGTAGTGTGGCGCCCAAAACTGGACACAGTACTCCAGATGAGGCCTCACCAATGTCGAATAGAGGGGAACGATCACGTCCCTCGATCTGCTGGCAGTGCCCTTACGTATACATCCCAAATGCCATTGGCCTTCTTGGCAACAAGGGCACACTGTTGACTCATATCCAGCTTCTCGTGCACTGTAACCCCTAGGTCCTTTTCTGCAGAACTGCTGCCGAGCCATTCGGTCCCTAGTCTGTAGCGGTGCATGGGATTCTTCCATCCTAAGTGCAGGACTCTGCACTTGTCCTTGTTGAACCTCATCAGATTTCTTTTGGCCCAATCCTTGAATTTGTGTAGGTCCCTCTGTATCCTATCCCTACCCTCCAGCATATCTACCTCTCCTCCCAGTTTAGTGTCATCTGCAAACTTGCTGAGGGTGCAATCCACACCATCCTCCAGATCATTTATGAAGATATTGAACAAAACTGGCCCGAGGACCGACCCTTGGGGCACTCCACTTGATACCGGCTGCCAACTAGACATGGAGCCATTGATCACTACCCGTTGAGTCCGACAATCTAGCCAACTTTCTATTCACCTTATAGTCCATTCATCCAGCCCATACTTCTTTTAACTTGCTGGCAAGAATACTGTAGGAGACAGTGTCAAAAGCTTTGCTAAAGTCAAGGAACAACACGTCCACCGCTTTCCCCTCATCCACAGAGCCAGTTATCTCATCATAGAAGGCAATTAGATTAGTCAGTCATGACTTGCCCTTGGTGAATCCATGCTGACTGTTCCTGATCACTTTCCTCTAAGTGCTTCAGAATTGATTCCTTGAGGACCTGCTCCATGATTTTTCCAGGGACTGAGGTGAGGCTGACTGGCCTGTAGTTCCCAGGATCCTCCTTCTTCCCTTTTTTAAAGATGGGCACTACATTAGCCTGTTTCCAGTTGTCCGGGACTTCCCCTGATCGCCATGAGTTTTCAAAGATAATGGCCAACGGCTCTGCAATCACATCCGCCAACTCCTTTAGCACTCTCGGATGCAGCGCATCCGGCCCCATGGACTTGTGCTCGTCCAGCTTTTCTAAATAGTCCTGAACCACTTCTTTCTCCACAGAGGGCTGGTCACCTCCTCTCCATGCTGTGCTGCCCAGTGCAGTAGTCTGGGAGCTGACCTTGTTCGTGAAGACAGAGGCAAAAAAAGCACTGAGTACATTAGCTTTTTCCACATCCTCTGTTACTAGGTTTTCTCCCTCATTCAGTAAGGGGCCCACACTTTCCTTGACTTTCTTCTTGTTGCTAACATACCTGAAGAAACCCTTCTTGTTACTCTTAACATCTCTTGCTAGCTGCAACTCCAGGTGTGATTTGGCCTTCCTGATTTCACTCCTGCATGCCCGAGCAATATTTTTATACTCTTCCCTGGTCATTTGTCCAATCTTCCACTTCTTGTAAGCTTCTTTTTTGTATTTGAGATCAGCAAGGATTTCACTGTTAAGCCAAGCTGGTCGCCTGCCATATTTACTATTCTTTCTACATATCGGGATGGTTTGTCCCTGTAACCTCAATAAGGATTCTTTAAAATACAGCCAGCTCTCCTGGACTCCTTTCCCCCTCATGTTATTCTCCAAGGGGATCCTGCCCATCAGTTCCCTGAGGGAGTCAAAGTCTGCTTTTCTGAAGTCCAGGGTCCTTATCTCATGGTCACTGCCTCTCAGGTTCCCATCCACTTTAGCTTCCCCCACTAATTCTTCCTGGTTTGTGAGCAGCAGGTCAAGAAGAGCTCTGCCCCTAGTTGGTTCCTCCAGCACTTGCACCAGGAAATTGTCCCCTACACTTTCCAAAAACTTCCTGGATTGTCTGTGCACCGCTGTATTGCTCTCCCAGCAGATATCAGGGTGATTGAAGTCTCCCATGAGAACCAGGGCCTGTGATCTAGTAACTTCCGTGGGTTGCCGGAAGAAAGCCTCATCTACCTCATCCCCGTGGTCTGGTGGTCTATAGCAGACTCCCACCACGACATCACCCTTGTTGCTTACACTTCTAAACTTAATCCAGAGACACTCAGATTTTTCTGCAGTTTCCTACTTGAGCTCTGAGCAGTCATACTGCTCCCTTACATACAGTGCAACTCCCCCACCTTTTCTGCCCTGCCTGTCCTTCCTGAACAGTTTATATCCATCCATGACAGTACTCCAGTCATGTGAGTTATCCCACCAAGTCTCAGCTGCGCTCCAGCCATAGGAATTACGGTACCTTCGGGCAGATATCAAGGGACATGATGCAAAGGGGCCATGACCGGGCTGCACTGCAGTGCAGGATTAAATTGAAGGAGCTGCAGAATGCCTACCGCAAAGCCCGTGAGACAAACAGCCACTCCGGTGCTGCCCCTGTGACCTGCCGTTTCTA
The DNA here is from genome assembly GCF_965152275.1 of Natator depressus. Classification (NCBI taxonomy): domain Eukaryota; kingdom Metazoa; phylum Chordata; order Testudines; family Cheloniidae; genus Natator; species Natator depressus. The sequence goes on along the minus strand of NC_134244.1, from coordinate 68,691,695 downwards.
CAAAGAGCTGGACGTGCTACTTGGGGCTGACCCCACCTCCACTCTGAATACCAGTTCAACAAGGCTGGGGGAGGAGGAGGAGCAAAGCGGGAGTGAGGGTGCTGAGGCGGAGGAAGACACGTCGGAATCCCTAGATACATGCGGCCAGGAGCTGTTCTCAAGCCAGGAGGAAGGTAGCCAGTCACGGCAGCTGGTGCTTGGGGAAGGACAAACACCAGAGGAGGTTTCCGGTAAGTGGCTTTTATTTTGGGAAGGAAGTTATTCAGTGTGGGCTCTTGGGGTAAGGAGGGTTAGGGCTACATGCATGTCTAGATGTGGAATAGGGCTTTGATGTGTTCTCTCACATCGTGGTAATCGGCCTCAGTGATCTCTTCAAAGGTCTCATCCAGAACTTGGGCAATGCACTTGTGCAGGTTTCTTGGGAGAGCCACTGTGTTCCTTGTCCCAGTAAGGCTAACTTGTCCACACCATTGTGCCGTGAGAGGCGGGGGACCATTGCTGCCCACATGCAAGCGCATATGGGCCAGGGAGGAAGCCGCAATGCAGTAAAAGACCCTCCCTTGCTTCCCAGGTCACCCTCAGCAGCGAGATATCTTCCAAGACGAACTCCTGTGGAAAATGTGGGGACAGTGTTCAGTATAGGGGCCTCCTGCCACTCTTGGCTCTCCCCAAGGCACAGAAACCCAGAGGACAGTACAGCCATGAAACAATCAGTCACGCTTGACCCTGTGCTTACCCACCATTTTGGGGCTTCTATGGATTATGTGCTCTCGCTTTGGGACTGGCAAATTATGCTATTGTATAGACGGTGCTTGCCCTTAAGTTTGGGGGAATCACTGCTCTGTCTGGTGTGAACAATGCTGCCTCCGTTAAGTGTTGCATTTTGCCTTTATGGATGCAACCTTGAGATCTCAGCTGTCCATGTTATCACCGGTCGAAAGACTCCAAAGAATTAGAAAGAGGCCACATAGAAGCAAGGAAGACATGTTGCATGAAGTAATGCAGCATTCAAGTAATGAAAATCGAAAAGTGCAGGAGTGGCGGGACAGTGAAAGGAGGATCCGCCAGCAGAATGAGGAGCGCTGGCTCAAAAGCACAGTGCTCTGGCAGCAAAGCACTGATTGGCTGATAAGCATAATGGAGCGCCAAGCGGACTCAATCCAGGCACTCGTAGCCATGCAGGCGGAACGCTACTGTGCCCGACCCCCCCTGCAGCCCTTGTCCCAAAACTCTTTCCCTTGTGCCCCCATGTCACCTCCAATCCACTTTCCCCAGTATCCGGGTTCTTACCGCCACCAGCTGCCTCCAACACCTGTAGCTTCACCACCCAGCCCTGAAAACTACGACCCTTACCCTCTGCGCTCAACCCGCATCACCATGCAGTATAGCCATCCTGAAGAGCAGCACTCATTGCACAGCACTCCAGACAGGAAGGCCGAGAATGGTAACAGGACAAACACAAATCTGTAATTGTACCGTTCCCCACCCCACCATACCCCCTTGCCCTTTCTGATTCCCAAGCAGTTGTGTTTCTTTTCAAGAAATGGATTTTTTGGCTTTGAAAACATTATTATTGCATAAAGTAAAAGATACCTTAGCCGAGGAAACAAACAGGCATTGCAAGTCAGCGTAGCAAACACAGATTCCTACTAGCATTGGAACCACTGCGCTTCACTCCCGTGCAGGGCACCAGACATTACTGGTGGCTTTCATCTCCCTCAAGGCATCCCTAATCCTTGCAAGCCTGCGCTGGGCCCCTCTAATAGCCCTGCTCTCTCTCTGTTCAAATTCAGCCTCCAGGTGTTGAACCTCAGAGTTCCATGCCTGAGTGAATTGTTGACCCTTCGCTTCACAAATGTTATGGAGGGTACAGCTCGCAGATATAACCGCGGGGATGCTGTCATCGGCCAGATCCAGCTTCCCATACAGAGAGCACCAGCAGCCCTTTAAATGGCCAAAAGCACACTCCACAGTCATTTTGCACCGCTTCAGACGTGCATGACACTGTGGATGGCTTTGTACAAATGGGTTTCCCTAACTGCAGAGGGGCGATTGGTGACACACACATTTCAATTCTGGCACCAGCCCACCTAGCCTCCAAGTACATTAATCGGAAGGGGTATTTCTCTATGGTTCTCCAGGCACTTGTGAATCACCGTGGACATTTCATTGACATTAACGCAGGCTGGTCTGGAAAGGTGCATGACGCACGCATCTTTCGGAACACTGGCCTGTTCAGGATGCTGCAAGCCGGGACTTTTTTCCCAGACCAGAAGATCACCTTAGGGGAAGTCAAAATGCCCATTGTGATCCTTGGAGACCCCGCTTACCCTTTAATGCTGTGGCTCATGAAACCCTACTGTGATCTTCTGGTCTGGGAAAAAAGTCCCGGCTTGCAGCATCCTGAACAGGCCAGTGTTCCGAAAGATGCATGCGTCATGCACCTTTCCGGGCCAGCCTGCGTTAATGTCAATGAAATGTCCACAGTGTTCCACAAGCGCCTGGAGAACCATAGAGAAATACCCCTTCCGATTAACGTACTTGGAGGCTAGGTGGGCTGGTGCCAGAATTGGACTGTGTGCCATCTATCGCCCCTCTGCAGTTAGGGAAACCCGTTTGTGACACCATCCACAGTGTCATGCACGTTACCCGGAGTCACGGTTCTTCTGAGCAGGATGCGATTACTGGCCCTGCAAACTTGCATCAATACGATTCTAACGGTCGACTTCCCCACTCCAAACTGGTTAGCGACCGATCGGTAGCTGTCTGGAGTTGCCAGTTTCCAGATTGCAATAGCACCCGCTTCTCCACTGTCAGGGCAGCTCTCAATCTCGTGTCCTTGTGCCGCAGGGTGGGGGCGAGCTCCTCACACAGTCCCATGAAAGTGGCTTTTCTCATCCGAAAGTTCTGCAGCCACTGCTCGTCATCCCAGACTTGCACGACGATGTGATCCCACCCCTCAGTGCTTGTTTTCCGAGCCCAAAAGCGGTGTTCCATGGTGGTGAGCATGTCCGTGAATGCCACAAGCAAACTCGTGTCATATGTGTTACTCGAGTTGATGTCGTCGTCGGAGCCCTCACTGTCACTTTGGATCATTAGGAATAACTCGACTGCCAAACATGTCGTGCTGGCGAGACTCGTCAGCAGACTCCTCAGCAGTTCGGGCTCCATTCCCGCAGACCGAAAGGGAAGACAGTGCGCAGTACAAAAAATGTTGAAAGATGGCGCCAAATGTGGACGGAAGCACAGGGATCGCTGGGATGCGAACCGATGCATCATGGGGCATTGGGACAGGACCCAGAATGCCCTGCACCCCCCGCCCCCTTCCCACAAGCCACAGCGCCAGAATGGGAAGAGGTGCTCTGTGCGATAGCTGTCCATAATGCACCGCTCCCAATGCCGCTGCAAGTGCCGCAAATGTGGCCACGCCCGTGCGCTTGTTCCTGTCAGTGTGGACAGACTGCAGCGCTTTCCCTACTGCGCTCTCCGAAGGCGGGTTTAACTCAGAGCGCTCTACATCTGCAAGCGTAGCCATGCCCTTGGTGAGAGACAAGCTTTCAAGCTTACTCAGAGCTCTTTTTTAGATTTGGGAAACTTACTTAGGCCTTGGCTACACTTGTAAGTTAGAGCGCGTTAAATTAGCCCTGGGTGCCCTAACTCCTGAGGTGTCCACACTGGCAAGGCACTTGGGGTGCCTGGACTCTGCAGCTGGGGTGCCCCGGTAATCCACCTCTACGAGAAGCATAGAGCGTGCTGCGCCCTGGCTGAGATGCTGGGGTGTCAGTGTGGACAACGTGTTGCATTACTGCGCTGTGATTGGCCTCCGGAAAAGTCCCATAATCCCTTGAAGCCAGGTGGCCACTCTTGTCATTGTTTTGAACTCGGCTGCAGGCATGCGGATATCCCCTTTCAAAGCTCCGTTTTTGACAGCCAGCATGCTTATCTTCTCCGAGACACAAAGCAAACCATTACTGTGGAATGCTCCTGCTGCAGAGGGGTGTGTGTGTGAGAGAGAGAGGTGGGGGCTGATGTCAGGGTTTCTCCCTTCCCCCTGCCACTGTCTGAACTTGCAAGACAGTATGCTGACACTCTGCCCCCAAAACAGTCTCTCCCCCCACATACACACAACACACTGTCACGCTCCACACCCCCGCCCATTTGAAAAGCATGCTGCAGCCACTTGTGCACTGGGATAGCTATCACAATGCGCTGCTCTCTGTGGTGTTGCAAGAGCTGCTAACAGGGTGAGCGCTTGCAGCTGACAGGGTGAACACACGGCAGCGCTTTCCCTGCTGCTGTCTCCGGGGCTGGTTTAAATCACAGCGCTCTACATCTGAGACTGCAAGTGTAGCCGTAGCCTTAGTATCACAGCTAGACGCAAGGTGGAACAGATTGTTAAGCATAATAATGATGATGATGTTGTTCTGACAGGGTCTGTTGCCACTTAGAATTGGTGGGTTCTGGTCTGTGTGGAGCTTGCTTCTGATGAGTTTGGAGGGGCTGGGTGGGAGGCCAGAAGAGGATCTGTGGCTTTTATTACGACAATCTATACCTTACTAACACCCACTGCCCCCACTTCCTTCCACCCGCCTTCCCTTTCTCCCTATGACTGGAGGGATGTTAATGGGCCACTTCACCGTGAAATATGTAATACTTATGCTAAACTATCTATTCCACCTTGTGTTTAGCTGTGACGCTCGGAGAAAATTTCCCAGACCTGAAGAAAAGCTCTGTGTAAGCTGGAAAGCTTGTCTCTCACCTGCAGAAATTGGTTCAGTAAAATATATTCCCTCACCCACATTGTTTCTGTATTACATATACAATTTTTAGGTGCTCTAAATGGGATCTGATGGATTTGGTAACCTTCAGCAAATGCTTTGCAGGTAATGGGCCCACGTAGTGTAAAAGAGTGCGTTTTCTTCATGTGTCTAGCCCCCTTTAATAAATAGATTCACTGGAGCCGGTGTTGTGAGGAATTGGTTATTTCAAGCCCTGAAGTATTTCTGTGTACACTTTGCAGTGATTAAACACTTTAACTTCTATGAGACAGTGAAACTTTAATAATATAAAACCTGCCTGATATAGAAAGGGAGTGGTGCTGGTGGTGGTTCTTGTAGGTCAGCACTGAGCTTAAAATGTATTATTTTCTCATATCAACATTGCCACAACTCCTACTGTGTTGATCTCTAATAGGAGTCAATTGCCAGTACTCTCTTTTCCCTCTTACTTTTTTCCTTCTCTCTGTGCTCCCTCACCCTCATGTTGGGGTGCTACTGTTAAACATGACATCCACATTGTCCCAAGGGACTGTCACAGCATTAATGTGATGAGACAAAGCAAATTTAGCTTTTTTCCGCCAGTCACTTGAGGTACTAGTGGGGTGAATACAACCTTAGCTCTGTTGTTCACAAATCCATGGGGCCAGACTGCGTAAAGGACAAGGAGAAATGATCAGGCAATCTTATCTCCAGTGGGGGAGAAGTTACGGAATTTTATCTGAGAATAAGCAAATCCCAGTCTCCTTTAATATGGTATATAACATGGAGACAGTAGAGAGTCCAGTTCACATCTCTTTAATGCAAAAGACTTTTCTATCCATTCTGGATCTCTTGGGGGAAGAGAGGCACTTTGTAAGCATGTCCTTGCCATCTGTCTCCTGTCACTCATATCCCTCTAGTTAAGAATGGAACTGTTCATTGTTCCCCAGAGGGCTAAAAGGGGCAAATGGCAGTCTGCTTTCCAACCTTTTACATTAATATGTCTTAATAATGCAATCTGTGATCAGTTAAGATCTGAACGTACACTGAGGGCACAGAATGTGAAAATTTAGTTATGGTGCAGATTGCACAGCTGTAGTAGAATCCTTTGCAGAATGTGCTCCTTCTACACTTGAAAGACTTAAGCCTCAATTGTGCAACTGGATCTCTGCGTACTGACCTGTGCGCCCATGCAAAGCCCCATTAATCCCTTGCATAGATCCAGTTGCAAAATTGAGGCCATTGCTTGGGGTATTTTTTTTTTTTCTTTTTGTTTGAGCTCTCCTTTTTCAATGAAAATTGAGGGATATGGCAGACTCGCTCCCGACAAAATCAAAGGAAAGGAAAATCTTTTGTTGGCTACTTGCTAGTAGTGAAGGATGACAATTTGGAGTTGATGCGTTTGTTAGGAGAATGTGAAAGGTAAGAACATGAATTTTTATGTGGACTATGACACAATATTGTAGCACAAATGAACCATGCAGCCGAATGCTGGGATTTGTCTACAGTGTATTCACGAAGCTTGCTGTAAGAGCATTAGCTGCACAGTGGGGCATTATGTAGTTTTTCTTTTCTCATTGCTTTATGTTGAAGCAGCACCTCTTGGCTCTTTTGATATCTCAGGATTAATATGCAGCAGGAGGCTTGGTGTTGTCTAACATCAGGTACCTGTCTTTCAGCATCAGAAGCAATGTAGCCAGTGTGTTGGCATAAGAGGCCAGGTAGCCAGTGCGTTGGCATAACATTTTGGAATGGATGTGGACAATAGCAGACTGAGGCAAATGTGGTTTAGTCTCATAAAAACAATGATGGCCTGGTGTTACTTATGTGAAAATTTGCATACTCCGTTTTAAAATTAAACTAAACAAACTGCATGTATACAATGAGCATAAGATAAGACAGGAGCAGAGAATGCAATCCTTCAAACAAACATCATATAATATCTAGTTCTCAGCAAATTCTGTGTTAATATTTTGGTTTCGTACACACAAACACCAAAATACAATTTATCAATACTGTTTACTTTCTCTGTCAGGACACATTTGAACTCTTGTTCTGTTGTGTCAAAGCTCAACAAGAATATTCTCCAAAACCTCTTCCCCTGTTGCAGTCTTTTTTGCTTAGCACAGGATAATTGGCTTCAGCCATGTCTGGGTATGTTTCCACATGACTCGATTCCTCAGCTGTTGTGGAAATAGAGACAGACACCTGCTAGAGCTCTCCAATTCAAGGATAAAGTGCCAGATGTTAGTTAGGAACTGTATACTGTACTCTCACAAAAAGAAAAGGAGTACTTGTGGCACCTTAGAGACTAACCAATTTATTTGAGCATAAGTTTTTGTGAGCTACAGCTCACTTCATCGGATGCATACCGTGGAAAATACAGAAGATGTTTTTATACACACAGACCATGAAAAAATGGGTGTTTATCACTACAAAAGGTTTTCTCTCCCCCCACCCCACTCTCCTAGCTGGTAATAGCTTATCTGAAGTGATCACTCTCCTTACAATGTGTATGATAATCAAGGTGGGCCATTTCCAGCACAAATCCAGGTCTCTTCTCTCCCCCCCCCAACCCCACTCTCCTGTTGGAAATGCATCTGACACTAGGGAGGCAGTGTGTTCTGGCTGATAAGGCAATGGACTGGGAGTCAGGAGACATGGGTCTTATTCCTGGCTCTGCCTCTGACCTGCTATGACGTTGGGCAAAGCGTTTCAGTTCTGTGCCTTTGTTTCCCCTCCTTCCCTTTGTTTATCTTGTCTGTTTAGATTGTAAAGTCTTCAGGCCAGGGACACACTCTCATGATGGGTCCAGATCTCAGTTGGTCTCTGGATGCCACTGTAATATAAACAATACATAATTTATGGAAAAGCCAGGTAAATGCAGCATGTTAAACAGAACTGGGTATTCCTGCTCAGTATTCTTTATAAAGAGGACATGTATTGCATCAACTTGTGAAATATGTTTTTAATTGGGGCTAGACTGTTTGAATTAATAGTAACTTCCGTTTTTCTCTAAGGGTGTAGGTCCTCACTGGGAAACAAAAAAAAACAATTTGTCCTCCTTAATAGTGCAGATTACTTCTCAACTATGAGACACCTGTCAGTGAAGGGAATGACCTGAAAGTGTCATTGTGATGAACAGAGTAAATGATCTCATGCTTGATTGTGGTGAATGATGTACAGAAAGAGACAAAAGGATCAGGGAAATATTTCTTATTTAAAAACAAATTAACTTGTTTGTTGAAGCACAAAAGTAAGAGCTAGAATGTGGTGTTTAGCAATTTCCTTGTTAAAATTGCCTTAATGGAAAGACACATGGAACACAAATCCTGTACCACATGTTGTTTAATTTCAAAGCTGTCTAACCCACCTTCAGTAGGTATTCAGTCTGTAAGTTCAGGGCTCCCATACGTTGCCTTACTCCTGAGTAATTATCCAAACTATAACAAAATTTAATTTGTAGTGTTGTCACATCTAGGCGCAACAGTCATGGATCAAGACTCTATCGTGTTAGGTGCTGTACAAACAGAACAAAAACAGTCCCTGCCCCCAAAGAGTGTACTGTCTAAGTACAAGACAAGTCATAACTGATGGTTACAGATTGACTGAAGGGGGAGTACAAGAAAACAATGAGACAATATTGGTCAGTGTGGTAAGTTGGGATGTCAGCACACCAGCAGCTTAACCGGTGTCAGGTTTTTTGTTGGCTTTGTGACAGTGTAGAGTTAGGCTGCAGAAGCACTTTAACGTGCCTTGTGTGGTCGCAGTGCAACGCTGGGGGAGAGCTCTCCCAGCACTCTAAAAAACCCACCTCCACGAGAGGCGTAACTCCCAGCGCTGGTGCCCTGTCTACAATGGCGCTTTACAGGGCTGAAATTTGCTGCGCTTAGGGATGTGTTTTTTCACACCCCTGAACAAGAAAGTTGCAGTGCTGTAAATTGCCAGTGTAGACAAGCCCTTAGTTAGTTTTGTGCATGTTTACGGGGAGCACATCCCAAGCTTACGAGGCATCCTGGGAGAAAGTAGAAGGTTCTTGTTTGAGAAATATAACTTTAATACTTTAGTACACTACTTTGGCAGTAAGTGTCTAAAGCTGGGACTTTTCAGAGAAATTAAGTTCCTGAATCCCACTGGCCTTCAGTCAGAGCCCAACTCTCCATTTTCCAAGGAACCTAAATTGGATTTATTTTCCTCTCTTGCTAAAGATAACTGGTGAAAGGTTTGGTGAATTTTCTGCTAATTATTTCTTAGTTCAGAGGCATCTTTCTTTGCCCTATTGCACACCGTGACAACGCTTTCTGGATTTGTTCCTGCTGGCATACAGTAGAACCTCGGAGTTACGGACACCTTGGGAATGGAGGTTGTTCATAACTCTGAACAGTATCTTCACCTCCTACCTGTAAGTAGCTGTCCTACGCATAAGGGCAGGCAGCTAGTTCTGGTTCCCTGGCTGCAAAGATGAGTGAGGGAGGGCAGGGGGTGAAAACAGTGCCCACGGCTTACAGGAAAGTGGCAGAGACCCCAGCGCTGCTCCTGCTCTGCCTGCTTAGGCTGGCAGTTGGGGCTCACAATTGTGCCTGCGAACATCAGCGTCTTCACCTCCTAGCTGTAAGTGGCTGCCCCACGCATGAGGGTGGTGGTGGGGACAGGCAACCCAGATGTGCCTGTCTTTAAGTTGCAATACAGGCACAGTATAGTATTTGCGCCCCCCCCCCCTCTCCCCCCGGTCTCTGCTGCTGCCTGATAGCTTACCTCCGGTTCCACGTGGTGTCCAGTTGACTGGTCAGTCCATAACTCTGGTGTTCTTATCTTTGAGGTTCTCCTGTATTTTGTTGTGGGGGTTTTTACACGCTACCATCCATGGTAAACTGTAGCAGGAACCACCAAGGGTTTAACAACACATTCCCTGCATTCACAATGGAAGTAATAAAGTGGAAACATTATGTCCTGGAAGATACAGACTTTGTTGGGTTTGTTAATCGTTATAGGCAAGCGTTACTCTACCTGGCATATTTCTCTGTCTCCTCGCTCTGTATATATAATACATATATACACACACAGTGTGCATGGTTTTAATCTATGAATAGATGTAGGACAATACAATGGTTTGTTGCTAGACTGGCTGCCAAATGCTCTATTGGAAAGAAGCTGTTGTGTGATGAATGGAAAGTAGTGGAGGCTGAAGTCAATTTCTCAGTGACCAATGTGTTGTGAACACTGTTTGAAACAGCAAGTATTGTCAGCTGTTTTGGGGCCTGTGAGGTTTCCAAGTAACATCCTGAAAAATTCAGAGCTTTCAGAGGCAGTGAGGGAAACCTACTAGCTAGTTCATGGACAACTAGGAGGGAGAATTCTGTTGTTCAGCTGGGACAGCCAAACTTGGGTCAGGGCAAGCAGCATTTACTTATCACATAACAAGCTGTTGTCTTGCACTTCAAAATCCATCAAAATGCCCTAATATTCAGTGCTAACAGGACTTCTTATTGAACACCAGTAGAAAAACTGGTTCTTTATTTAGTTTGGCCTAGTGCATAGAGCACTGGACTGGGATTTGGGAGACATGGATTCTGTTCCTCGCTCTGCCACTGGCCGGTTATTGCTCCTCCTTGTGCCTCTGTTTCCCCATCTGTAAAATACGGATAATGATACTGACCTCCTTTATGAAGTACTTTGAAATCTGTAACCCAAGATTTCTTTCCATCTACGGTGAAAAGTGCTATAAAGTAGGAATTTTGTCTTGTTATACACTGGCATTGCTTGTTAAATAATAATGGCTATCCTGTTGAAGAGGTTGAAAATAAAAATTGGCCTCTTGCCCTAGTTTTTAAGTAAATATCATAGCTCCACTGAGCAAATTGGGCCACCTGTTGTACACTGGAAAAATCTTGTTGGGGTTGCTCAAGGAAACTGAGGCCAGCTTTCCCTTAGTTTTGGATCACATGTCTGTCAGCGTACATAGGATTGTTAAGTGCAGGTCACATCAGCTTGTCACTGAAGCAGGTATATCGAACAACATACATTCAACATAATTCACTAGGCTTTGGGGGTTTTTAATACTGACTGGCTTTGAAAAGGGGGATCTTTTTCTCTGACAACTAAATAGGTACTTGACAGTCATTGGAATATTTTTCTTGTTTGCATGAGGATACTATTGTGAATGGGCTAACATTGTCAGATTGTCTGCTGGCATCTACAAGTGTCATGCTGAAGAAAACATTTTTCCTCCTCCTTTTTTGGTCTATGTTCTTGTTCTCTGTATGTGATCAGTATAGTTCAGGAGTGGCTGGCTATCTTTCACAGTGAGACTACTGATTATTGTACCAGCATGTTCAAGTGAGGTTTGTGAATGGAGAGAGACTTGCCTGTTGTTCACATAGGTACAGAACAGCTATTTTCATTGGTGTAGACATTTGTATAGTGTTTCCCTGGAATGTTAACTGTATTTTTTTTAAAAATAACCCACTAAGAATTTTTTTGTGAACTGGATGGAGAACAGGTAACAAGACAAGAATTTAGCAGGTTTTAGAAACACTGATGTTTGTCATTCATACAGAAGAGTCAAGTGGTAATTGTAGCCCCACAAACTGTGGCTTCTTGGGTTACATCTAATGGTAATGACATGTTAAATGACTCCTGTATTCCCATGCATAGCATTGCTTTTACCTGATTAGCTAGTTTCCTGCACAGTTATTTTTCAGATATAGTGTATAGTATTTTTTAAATGTTGTCATGGCTCAGTGTGAACATAACATACTTCAGCAACAACATGCATGTCCGTCCCAATTCATGTATTGACTTGAGGTTCTAACAGACTGCCTCTATGAACATGCTGATTATGTTTGGGGAAATGGATGCAGTAATTTTTGTCAGCTTAAACTGTTCAGCACAAATTACATTTTTGCTTCTGGAAACCCTCTGGGGCTTGATTTGTGACTGTTTGCCTTTTTTAAAGGGGAAAAGTTAGCACTGTCCTCCACAGGCCTGCAACTGTGATTAAACCATGGCTTTTCTTAAATTGTTTTATGCTCATCAGCTTTCTAGTTTTCAGCCAACATAAGTTTCTAGTGCAAGTGACCTTACAGTTCTTGTTTGCTTTATGAATATTGTAGAGTGATTGATTAAAATCTCGTAATTGGGAAAATTCTGTATTTTTCCTTAATGTGTATGTTTAACTTGGACAAGACTTTCAAGGTTCTTTTTTGCAAACTACCCAGAGAACTTTAGGGTTGGTTACAGGTTGTGGTCTTAAGTTGGCTTTCCAAAAGACAGTTAATATAATCAGTGACAATGCGTTTATGACTACGATTATGCAGATTTATTTTCAGCTATTATAAAAAGAGTAGTGTGAGGTATAAACAGTTTATTGGCAATATCTCCACACACCTTAGTGAAGTGACAGGTTTATATCTCTTTCATTAGCACTTGCTTTTGCTGCAGCAGTGTAAACTCTGAAGTGGATTTGCATGTGCTATTTGATTTAGACACAATATAAATAACTACTTTAAAACTTTTTATTTTTTTCTTTTATAACCGTACATCCCCTATAATGCAATATAGAGCATATACCAAGCTGAGTGCATTTAATATATTGACCAAACATTCAGCACTACTTTTAGTTTCTCTTTACCTATGTGACTTAACTACTGTTAATAAACTCTTCACAGCATCAGGGTCCTAGATGGTTTCACTTTTCTGGTTCACCTGATTTATATTCTGCCTGATCCTGTCCAGCAGCTGTCTCGATGAGCCCTCAGCTCGGTCGCGGGGTGGAGGGAGAAATGACATTATTGCCGTGCAGGACACTACATTTCCTGGATATAAGATTGAGACTTGGAAGCCGAAGGCTTTGCTTACCATTTGGCAACTATTTCATCGTGTGTGTGTATTATGATACAGACTTCCATTCAAGCTTTTAAAATCTTACTCATGTCAACTCTTATGTCACAAGTAAATGTGTATTTGGATAGGTTTTTTTACAAAATATATTTAGCAGTAGTTCTTACATTTTGAAAAGATTAGGGAAGGATAGTGACTTCATTAAAGGGTAGAAGAACACTGTTTCTCTTGTGAATGTAGTGCCATAATTTGCTGAGTAGGCTTATCATTCATACCCTCTAGATCCATTTTATTTTGGAATCAAATTTGACATTGGTTTGGCAAATGTAGGTTTTATCAGACCTCCGTCCTGTCGTATGGTGTGATAAGCGGCCATTTGACAGCTCACGGCAACACTTCACAGCAGTTCAAAATAGCATAGCCTAATGAAACTGCAGGGGAAGATTAGGCAGAATGTAATTCTCTCATCTGGAGTTTGGTGAAGATACTGTACACGAATAGAACCCTTGCAGAAAGTGCTTGGAAATCTTCAGTGACCTCAAACAAACAATCTTTTTCTCATCTGAGACACAGCACCTTTGGTAGCATGGTATATTCAAATACCATGCCAGCTCACTGGTTCTTTTTCTTTATCAGAGGGAGGCATGCCATCCACTACATGGTCATTGCTTCTGACAACACATAATGTCCTTTGAGAGTGTCTCATTCAAATTCTCAGTTAACTCAACCCTGCTTCATTTATGAGATCTGACTGCAGAGGGGGATATGGCTATAAGCATAACTAGAGCTTCAAGAAAAGTGATCTTGAAATATTTTATGATCATTAGGAGACATTACTAACTATACTTAAATGTAAAATAATATATTAATATAACAGTTGTGTCTCACGGATCTCTTTATTTATGCCCTGGAAGCTCTGCTCTGGGTTCAGCCACAGCTTTCCTTGTGACTTTGGTAACTACTGATGTGAGGGGAAGGTATCATTTAATTGTCTTTATTGTTTTTAGAAGGTGGAGCATCTGTAGGCTCATGAAAAATGTAGCCTCAAACTGTTTACCTTTTAAAAGCTGCTGGTTCCTTTTTACTGGCTTCGCTTCCGGTAGTGCTTCATCTATAGCAAAACCACTTAAAAAAATTTGGTTCTGCAGTATGCAGTACAATGAGGGAATTTTATTCTTTAATGCGAATGTTAAGATCAATTAGTATGTGTATGTGGGGAAGGGACATTGTTCTCAGGGGAATTGGAAGAAATATGTTCAAGTGCATAGAAGTATTACTGCATATAAAATACTTCTATGCATCAGTCTCTCTGGCTTTCAAGAGATCAGAAATAGAGTTTAGAGATATCTGAATATTAAATCTGACTAGTTTAATGGAGACCGGCTTGGATGAACCAAACTCACTAGTTGCTTTGTGATTTTTAAACTTGTTTTGTGCCCACAAAGAAAAAGTTTAAGCTTAGTGTTAGGGTATCACATAAAGAAGCTCTAGGAAGTGACGGAAATAACAGAAGTGTGTGTGTGTGTGAGAGAGAGAGAGAGAGGTGCGAGCCCAGACATCCCTTTTAAAAGAACTGCTAAGAGATTAATGATCAGGTGGTCTGAGGGCTTAAACATAGACTTAAGGCTTCTACACTCTCACTTCTTGGCTGGGTGCCACAGTGTAAAGCTTCAGCGTTTCTTTGATCTGCATCTGAAGCATACATCAGTGAGTTCCTGGAATTATCCAGCAGGGGGTGTGGTTGTAGCTGGCATCTACCATCTCCAGGGCTGAGTAATCTGAAGCCTTCTCCTATGCATAGTTTCCTGCCACTTTAATTCTCTCTCTATCATTTGAAAAATAATAAACCTCCTTTCTTCTCTGCGTAGCACTGCCTCTGACAGACCTTAGGAATTATAAAGAAAATCTCTAAATTGTAATGAAAGAAAATAAAATATGGGGAGCTGTTAAGCTTTTAGAATCTCATGTGCTGCATGCAGAATTTTCAGTCTTGCAGTGTTTGCTGTTAACAGCTATTATAGCTTAACAAGCATCTGAAATTCAGTTTCTGGGGTGGGGGTAGAAGGCAGTAAAAGCCAGTCTGGTACAGGTGGTCCTAGCTCCAGGTAAGAGGTCAGTTGATCCTGTGTATTCTCCTATGCAGTTGATTTTATGTGCAAGGGTTGGTGTCACACCTGAAAGGTGCCATTGTAGTCAGTGAAGTAGAGAGGATTTTAAAAAGACTCAGTACTTCTGTTAATAGTCTGGAAGCATTATGTAGTAAAATCTCATTTTGTGGGCAAGTTCCTGATAGAAAGATAAGGGAGGTTTCATTTTATTTGTAAAAATGTATTAACTTCAGTGGTGTCACCCATCACGCTCTGTAGCATGGCAGGGGTGGGGGAGGGACTCACTCCCCACCCCCAGCTCCAGGTCCTTCAGTTCATGGAAATGTTGGTAATACCTAACTTGACCCATTTCCAATGACGTGTCATTCAAAAGCCCTTTCTCGCATGAACACAATGGTACCAAAATGACAAATCTAGAACAGCTATGTAGCGATATATTGGAGCAAATGTTTAAAAATCAATGTTTTTTAAGTTATACTTTAACACAGGGATGCATAAAAAAGACATTGATCTTTGGTAATCCTAGGGAAGTTGTCCTTGACACGTAGGACTGAAAACATTGATTTATCAAAGTTGTCATAAGCATCATCTCAGTCTATGGCACCACTGATAGACACATTGTCACATTGATCCTTGTCCATGCTACACGTGCATATCTCAGTACAAGGCAGGCTGCTGGCCAAACATTTGCAGGGTGGTAAGCATCTGGTCTTTGCACTCGAGCTTTTGATTAGCTGAAGGAGTGCATGATATTTCACACACAACTGGTGTGATCAGTCCATCCTCCAAGACCCATCCATGCACTATAGAGTAGTTTTGGATGCACTTGATCATCCCAGCATCATTGCATTGCTTGATAACTTGCTCTGTTGATAGCAGGTATAAATGCATCCCTTGTTGGTGGCAATTTTTCTCCATTTGTTGTCTTCTTGGAAAATGTCCACCAGCGTAACCCTGCCAGGATCATAATGTTTGTCATCAGATGGCGAACTTGGCATGTTAATACCTCCAATTATGACCTCACCAGTGACTCTTTCAGCCGTTCCGAGCTCCTTCAGAGTGAGGAGAGAGTCTTCGGAGGCTGAATCAAATGCCTTCCAGTAAGATAATTTGGTCTTTCCAGCCAGCCTTCTGGTAGTGCCGCATCCTGGAAGAGCATGGAAAACTGGTAGTGCAGTGGCTTTTAATGGTCCTAGTGATTGATAGGAATACATTTCTGAGGGATATAAAATGATTCGGTTCCCCAGCAGCAGGCACAAAAAACAGACTCTTGCAGAAGTCATGGGTAGCATCTCATAGATAGCAACAGGATGTCTGGGTCTTGTGTAAAAATCCAGAATTTAGTAGCACCTTTCTCTGTGGCATGACATCACGCAAGGTAGCTTTATTGTCAGCCCCCTCGTGGGAGCTATGAAGGCACTCCAGTGAACAGTGCAGTAGCAGCTTCATTATGCCATGCGATGATGTAGTTCTTTATGAAAATTCTTCACATGCTGGAGCATTTTTCCTGCAAGGTATGCAGTTAACTCATCCTTCATGCAAGTATTCATTGTGACAATGGAGATGTTCGTGAAGTCAACGATTTTGTGTTGGACAGGTGCAGTACCATGGAGTCTCTTCCTTCCGGTAATATTTTTATTAATTCCTCTTTATACTTGTCAAACATGAGGTAGACTTCATCATAGATCCAGTATTTCCTCTGTAGCCTCATAATGAAGTGATCAGCCAAATCTTGGCAGGTGTTAACAGTTCCTGGTTTGCTGAGAGCTTGTACTTTAGTCAGACGTTCTTTGATTGCAGTGCTGAAAGGCTCTGCTGGCATAAGGTACTGGTCATGTCAGTAGGCGCTGACTTAGACCATTCAAGATGTGCATTCACTTGCTTTTCACGTGGCGCACATGCCTTGTTCCGTCTCATTTGAACATCAGTTATGGTGCCCTGGAGAACTTTTACTTTCTCAGTATCTCAGCTGAGATCTGGACAAGACCAAAAGACAAGCAAACAGTGACCTGTCTGCAGTTAGCTCTGTAATAGTCCCTACCATCTTTACTCTGATCTTTTTCTTTGCATTCAAGCATAGCTTTAGTCTATTTTTGATTGGGAGCCCATAGATTGACAAAGGTTTTGAAGGCTTCATACAAGTCATAATCAAATGGCTACTTTGGGTTGACATCTTCAGCTATCTCATCACTGAAGACTACTTTCATCAAGATGTTAATGACTCTGGGCCATCATACGCAAATGGGTTGCCAATGAAAGTTCATCCTGTAGCTTTGGAATTGCTCCTTCTTGGCTTTTGACAGCACCTAAGGAGTCTAGATGGTGCTTGGTTACTTCTGGAGAAGTTATCCCAATCATGTTTGATGTTTTGTTTGAAATTCGATGGCGTTCTTGGGTTGCCAGGAAAAACCAGGAGGGAGCATTTGGACGTTATGCCCAACAAGCCCACAACGACGTTGATTGCTCTGTTTTCTAGGTCCTCATCTGAACCAAGTTCACAGAAGTGAACTGTTTCAGAGTAACAGCCGTGTTAGTCTGTATTCGCAAAAAGAAAAGGAGTACTTGTGGCACCTTAGAGACTAACCAATTTATTTGAGCATAAGCTGTCATGAGCTACAGCTCACTTCATCGGATGCAAAGGTCTATCTCTTCAGCTGAAGCTGTACTCAATGATTTTTCACTTCTGGAATTCATCCCACTTTTGCACAATAACCAAGTGAGGTCAAGGTTAGTGAACACACACAACTTCTGCTTCATGGAAAACTGGACTTCTTGGCTTCAGAATTTTTGGACCTTTATAGGAAAGTGAGTTGTGAATTCAGGATGCTCCTTCAAGGAACAGTTCTTTGCTGGACCAGAAAGCACTTGAGGCTGAGACCGGTTCTCATTAATACACTCTTGATAGCAGATGATAACAATAGTATGAAGGGCACCATTGCCATTTGCTGTATCTTCAAGGAAAGGTAAGTTAGCAGCAGCACAAAATATAAACCTATGCTTGACAAGATCTGGGAGAATGTACAATCCTTTATTCAGTTCTGTGTGGGGAAGAACCTTGTTTGCAATTGCATTTGCCATGCAGAGTACTTTGTTGTACTCAGTGGAGGAACCAGTGCTGTGCATAAGCTGCATGAGGCATTTGCTGTGGGTTCAGAATGAATTGTTAAATCAAGAGTCACTTGTAGTGGTAGGTATACTCGTCAACTGTGAGGCATATGCGTAGTGTTGGAAACCTGTCTTTCACCCAAGCACTCAAATGAGGCTTTTCAATAAAATGGCAGATTTGTGCTCTACTTGCTTACTGTCATGCTTGCTGGTGCTGAAGTTACTGTGACCGCTGATGTACCACTTAAAAATCCACGTGATCTACACTTTTTTTTTCCCCAGGTTTGGCATCAGCTATGTATCCCTTAAACTCCCACACACTGCAGCACGACATGAGTTTCCATAAAAATTTAGCAGCTGCAAACAGTCTTTGTATTACTGCTGACATCAGCTTTTTTCTCTGCTTTTGCTAGCACCATGTCTTTTTTGCGGCTTTTAAGGATATGCACTGTAATTCATTTCTGCAGAGAGGATTGCTAAAAATTACATCCATATACCACAGTTTATCTTCAATAAGGGCTTTAACAGCCTTTCTGCTAAGCATCTGTCCCTCTTAAATCCCATTCAAAGCACATATTTTGTTGTGTTTAGCCTCTGCATCTGCCATCACCACCACTTTCTGATCCGTTAATCTCTACAAGCCAATGTATGAACTCCAGCTGTCGTACAGTTCACAATAATAAAATAAATATTTGTTTCTGTTGCTTTTACCTTTTGACACAACATATTACCTACATTCTTGGTGTAGCACTTGGTGTGCAGCATTGTGTGTGGGCATATTTTGAGTCAGTGAACATACTGAATTGTACTTTCCATGCCATGTTCTTGCTATAAGTGATTATTTCCATTTCTCGCCTGTCTCGTGTTGAAACTGGGCTTAATGAAGGCTTTCACGTTTCCAGCTTACTACAAAACAAGCTGATGTTCTTCTTGAAATGCATGTAATGGGACCAAGTGTAGGGGAAATCTTGCTCACTGCTGGCACTTGTCCTGGCATCTTCAACTCTTTCCTGAAGCTGGATGTACTCCCTCTCCTTGCCACATTTGGTTTATCGGTGTACTTCTTATAGTGTTGTATTTTTAATTAAATGCTCCATGGTGGTATTCTCCAAAGATTCAGTTATTAGTCAGTACTCTTTTCCTCCCCATTGAAGCCTAAAAATGATCAAGTCCAAAGTAAAAAATAAAGATTTTGTTATAAAATTACTTTGGGATTGTAAATAATTGTGTTATGTGATGTAATCATGTGCATACCGTTTGCGGATGGATTCCAGTAATTTCCAGCTGGGAACTGCCATCTTCATCAGTGCCTCATGACAACTCCATTGGCATAATCAACCAAGCTTATAATCAGTATCACTGAACATTTTTTTACTGATGATGGCAAATCAACTTGAAGCACTCCAGTCATTTAAAGTAATCTAACATTTTAAAAATATAATCAGGTATGTTCTGAGCATTAACTAATAACACAGTACTTTCAGTTGAGGGCCACAACTTAACTTTGTGAGGGCTGCATTTTTGACATGCCTTCTGTTGAAGTATAATTTAAAAAAAAATGTTTAAACATTTTCTTGAATATATAACTACATAATTGTTCTCGGTTTGTCATGTTTGGTACCATTGTGTTTGTGGAAGAAAGGACTTTTGAACAATAACCAAACTGACCCATTTCCAATGACACTGTATTATTACAATTTCCACAGGACCGGGAGCTGGCAGCCGGGGAGTTGGGGTGAGGAGTTGAGCTCCCCTGTTATACCACAGAGGGTCACACCTTTGAAATGGATTCTGTGGATTTTTAGAAATCAAAAGACATCTCTTACCTTTGTCATTAACTTGCCTATGGAATTACACATGCTCCCAGACTGTAAATTCTTGCAGTTAAAGAGAAGGTCATAATATGCTTCTGGGTGCCAGTATTATACACTACCTGTCAGGGACAATTATATACCTTGTCAAGTCACATCATGAATTTTCCTGTCTCAGTTCTAATTGTGTTCTGGATGCTGAAATTGATTCTCTTGAATGATCAAACACCCAGGAATAGAATGACTGTAATTTTTGTCAGTTCAACTTTTCGGAATAAATTGGACAACAGGATACAGAATATAAATCACTGGTGAAGGGTTATGATGAAGAATGTGTCCCCTTAAAGTTCCTTAATTAAAACTATAACAATTAGCTGAATCATCTGTTTTCTCAGATTTAATTTCTTCTATTTTTGTGTATGTTTTCTCATATAAAGGTGCAATCCAGGGCTGGCTTTATAACATCTGTGGTATGCCAAGTGTGTTCTGGATGTCATTGTGATCCCCCAAGAGATGCATTCAATATCTGAGTGATTGTAAGCACATTTGGGTTACCCAAAGGAAGACCTTCCTAGACACTCCAGTCCTTGGAAATAAGAGGAGAGTGCTCCATTATTTCAGGAGGAGTAAAGCTATTAAAGCAGAGGTATCTTCCTGCTGTCTCATCCAAATTCCTGTTGTTGTAGTACTAATAGGAAATTAGAAAATCAGCCCTTTCAAGGGATGTTGCTTCATTTCTGTCCTGGTCAAAAAAAGTATGATTTATGTATGTCACTGCATTTCTGTTACACGTGGCAAGTACAACCTACACTGATTTGGTTAAATTACTTCTCATGTCTTTTCCCGTCTTTAGTCTGCAGGCTCTCAAACTGTGGTCCATGGACCAGTGGCGGTCTTAGAGAACTTGCTGATAGTCTCCAGAGCTTGCCTGTCAGTACTTCTAATGTTTACTTCCAGAAACTAAAAGTCCCATTAAAACAGCTAAAAATAATTGCTTCCTTAATGTCATTGTTCCATGTAAGCAATTACTATAGTTCCTGCAGCTGTGATTGAGAATGTCTCCATTGCAGTCGAACTACAATCAAAGGTGTGATTTCAGCTCAGGTAGGAATACATGTGCTAGCTTTAATCTAGCTGACATGGCCAAAAATAGCAGTATAGACGTGGTGACACATTCTTCAGCGCAAGCTGTACAAGCGTGCCTGGGGACACAGGCTTCATACTTGTGTGTTGCAGGCCTACTCTGAAATCTCTGCTGCTGGATCTTCACTGATATTTTCAGCTGTGATGGCTGGATTAAAACTAGCACCCACTCTGCAGCAATGACTCCTGTCCCACAGGGCTGGGTTTCAGCCTATTGGTTCTCACTACAAGCTGACTTGGAAGAGCCTGCCACAGTGTCCCTTGATGCGTACATCCATATGCAGTTGGGGCCCTCCACTCATGACAACCCACCTCGCCCCCTTCCTGGATCTGGTGCTGCTAGACATGTGGCCTCAGGATCTCTCTCCTTCCCTTGGGACTCCCCTTCTCCTCACACCAATCTCCTCAGGAGCTTTCCCATCCCAGCAAACCTTCTCAGGAAGTGCCACTATACCCTCCTGAGATCAGGACTCTAGCTCCACCTGGCAGGAATCCAGCACCTCACCCATGACCCTCTGTGCCCTTCCTTGTGCCGCCAGACATGGAGCTTCACCTGCTGCAGGGGGCAGGCACACGGGTGGAGCTCACAAAATACAGTTGGGGGGAACTGAGCCACCTCTTGCCATAGCCACCCTCTGCCTAGGGTTGCGATGAAGACAAGCCGTAGTCTGCACTGGGAAAGTTTCATAATCCTTGCTTTAGTCAAAATAACAATACTTTGAATTTATACAATTCTTTGTATATGAGAATCTCAAACTAAATTACAATTTATATTTCCCTTTGAGGTAGAGAAGTGTTATGTCTGTTCTGTAGACTGATAAACTGAAGCACAGTGAGGTTGTGAATTGCTCATGGTCATGCAGTGTGTCAGTGGCAGACCCCGTGGTGGAACCTAGATTTTTCTGACCACCAGTTCTCAGCTTCCTCCTAAACTGTGAGCTAATGTTCAGAGACCAATTAAGTTCTGACTTATTACAACATTTCAAATGGTCACTTGTCAACATGACTTGCAAATAACTGGTACGTGTGGTGAAATGTCTATTTCATCACATTATGTTGAAATAATGGTTCAATTTAGCTTCTTATCATTTGCCTCAGGTTAATAAGCTGCCTCTTAATTGTCCTGCTGGAGCTAACACTGAGTCAGTTGTGCTGGTTAGAAGACTGTTTGTTCTTTATAGGAATGTATACCTCTGAATCAAATCTAACCTTTTTTACCTTTTAGCCTGAGTACTGAATACAGCATTCTGGCTGTGCCTGAAGGCAATTCCTGTGTGGGAAAAGAGATCTCATGCTGTTCTTTCCAGTTGACTGAAACAGCATCAAAGATCACTTTGAGTATTGTCCTTGCAGAAGAATAAGCCTGTTCTCACTTCAGGCTGGTTGAGTCATAGTACTTGGTATAAAATATTCTCTGGTACTTTTGTACTCTCTTCATGAACTACTCTTGAATATGACCAAAAAAAACCCCAAACCCAACCCAACCTTTACAGTTGGGGTGTGTTGGTGAGCTGCATGTTCTCCTTGTTCGTGTTGATCTGCATCTGTCAGTTACTGGAAAATACAATGAATTTCAACAATGGATGCTTTCATATAGCAAGGTATGGTGGGAAAAGGGAATGGAGAGTAGTATCAAAATGGCTCCCTTTTCATAGACTAGGGAGGACTTGAAGGGGGATGTTATTGGGTAAACCCATCGGAAGCAGTAAGGCTAACAAGAGCAAGAGGGAGGCTCTCTGCAACCCACTGCTAATTTGTTTCCACTTTATAAATGCCTCCTTTCTGTGAGCGTAAAAATGTACATTTATACTTCCTTTATAAAGGACTGCAGCCTCCTGGTGGAAAATCAGTTTTGGTTATGGGAGAAACAAGCCCTTCTTAGTTTGCACCAAAATCTCCATCTCTCAACTCCATTTTTGAAGGCATCCTGGGGGACTGGATGGCCAGGTACAACATTGAAGGGAAGGTATTCCAAGGTCATTACAGAGCTAAACCTTCCCTTGTTTCTTCTGCTACCTCTCTGTATCCAACAAAATACAGAGCAGCAAAAAAATGTCAGCTTCCCTCTGGAGGATGCTGAAGCTTGTGAAAGTGTTTTTTGGTCAGATGTTAACAACTAAAGGAAAAAAAATGAAATGGTTCATCCACTTGGTGTCAGACCAAGCCATTCAAATATAATACAACCTATTGAATTCCACAAGGAAATGGGAGTTTCCTGATCTTCCTCTGAGTATTCAGGATGAATGTGTACTCTGTTCATTCTCCTCACGGGGTAGACAGCAGGCTTTGATTACAAGATGAATAAGTACTATAGTCATTCTGTGAAAGACTCTCTCCCATTTCTGCCCAGTGACCTGTTCTTTTTTTTATGTCAGGGAACCTGTTCTGACTGTAATCAAATCAGGAAGAGAAGGCTGCTGGTCATCTGACAAAGAGCAGGTTCTCTTATATTTATAGCCAGAGAATAGTTGCATGAACCAAATAGCTAAAATCATAGATCTTGTTTAAATAACAAGATGGTTTGAGGCTGGTTTCTTTTTTTCTTTCTAGAAAGGCTGTATTATTTAATTAAAGTTAGTTTCTAAATGCTGTCTTTTAGTTTTCCTCCTGCTTCTACCCAGAATTTAGAGTGGGTTATACTGATCATCCCAAAATCATTTTCATGTAGTAAAATCTGTTTAGATGAGATGATATAGCATAGTTAAAAGCTCAGTAAAATTCCTAGAGTGTGTACACAAGCCACCTCGATTAATAAAGTTTTTACAGGATTTCTTGAATGTTTCCAGATAAAGTGAGCTGTAGCTCACCAAAGCTTATGCTCAAATAAATTGGTTAGTCTCTAAGGTGCCACAAGTACTCCTTTTCTTTTTGCGGATACAGACTAACACGCTGCTACTCTGAATCCAGATAAGTGTTTTGTATCAAGTGTGAAACTGATTGCAATTTATTTCTAACAGTTTACTGATTTGAGGCTGTTGGTAACTGAAAAGTGTAGTCGGGAGGTGATTATTCTAGATTGTGGTCAGATATTTCTTTTAAAAACTGTAAAATAGACAAATTAAAAATGGTCCTTAACTTTATTATTTTCAGTCACTTATGGTTTTTAATGTGGGCTTTAAATATAAGTAATATGTAACTTACTTGTCTGGAATGGCTCTGAGGGACAACTGAATATCTGACATGATTTAAAAAAATTTCCTAATTACATAAGTGTATTCCTTTCTGAGCCAATCCAGTATCTCATGCAAATAGTATATGGCACTAATATGCCTTTAACCTCAGTTGGGACTGCACAACTCAGCTAATGTCCAGATATAAATGTAGATGCCAAATACCTTTTTGGATAGCCACACTTCAGATAATTAAAAACTGCAATTTTTTATTTGGATTTCTTATAAAATTGTTGTATTTCTATAACAGCTTACTTGGGTCTTGATGTACTTGCTTATATTGTATAGCTACAAGTCTAAAAAGTCATCACACAATTGGGTGTTGTCTTTTCAGAAGTATTTTTATATGCAGAATTATCAGTAGTTGAGAAATTTACCTAACATTTAATAAACAGTCTAGGGCTTGGGGAAAATACTTGTGCCACCAAGGCCTCACCCCCTGCAATTTAAAGGAATAACCAATTGTATACAGTAAGTGTAACATACCAATCAACATTTGTATTGAATGTAGTTTTTTAAAAAGTAACTTGTCTCCCATGCTTTAATTAAGCCGCCTTTCCCTTTTTGGCCTGTCTTCACTTTTCCTTCCCTTTCGGACCTATAATTTCATTCATTGATGTCAGTATCTTACCTTCCCCACTCACTCCCTGCTCCTTGAGTCCTCCTTATCTTTTTTATTCTTTCCTTACAGTATATTCTCTCCAATACTTTTTGTCTAGTCCCACTCTCCAAACCCATCTTCCTTTGTACTCTGCATCATTTGACTATCTTATCTATCTTTTATACCAACCCACATACCCTGCTCCAATTCAGATACATATTTGTGTAGAAAATAGAGAAGGGAAATGGGAGCAAGCTTGGTTCTGATCAAGGTACTATGCCAGGGCCCTGTTTAGGAGCTTCAGCTTTTGTAACTTCCAGCAGTTAGGGATAGAAAATAACTTTTGAAGACACCATGATCCCAAATGTACCTTTCTCTTCCAGTGCTCATTACTTTGCCTAGAACCAGCATATAATTCCAGAAAGCATATTTTAGATCAGTTTCCTAGTTTGTCAACAAGGCTCTGAATAGAAGACGTGAAACCAACTTGTTGTAATTTCATGATGCTTCTGTTTAGCAAAACTACAAGCAGCAGTGTAGATACTGGCACAATTTGTCAGTGGATTTAGAAAATAGCACTGCATCATTTTATGCTCAATTCATATTTGGAATGTTATGTTCACAACCAAAATGACAGGACACTTATTTTTTTAAATGAAAACCTGATCTATAGAAGTTGGTGACACTTATCCTGCAAATTATACTTAACACCTTTTTGTATAATTTAGGGAGCTAATTTTCTCCATGTTTATAAGCATGTACTGAAGGCAACCAAATATACATACATTTTTATTTTGTGACAAACAGCAAAAAAATGCAGTTAACATTCATTTCAATATAATGCTATTCTGTAATTGCAAAGACAAACTCTGAAAAAGGGAGTATGTGTTTGAAGACTGTAGTTTATTTGGCAACTTCTCTGAGTCATTATAAGTATTCTGTGTTGATGATCTTTAGAATATGCCTTGCAACACATTCTACAGGCTTTTGGATTTTTGACCTTCCTTATCAAAAAGTTAACAGGGAGTAACTACACAGTGACAACTTCTAAAGAAAAACAAACCAGTGTTGGTCTGAAACTAGTAACTACAGTGAGTAACTACAAAACATTTTGGTTCCTGTTCTTGGCTGCTTCTTCCTCCCTGCATAATCAACTTTTTTGTTCTGGTCAGTGTTGTAGACTGGACAGAATCTTGAGACAAAATTAACTACTGGCACCACAATTTTAACCCTTTTTGGGATGGGGAAAGGATCAAGCTCAGTTAACACTTGCCTTTATATTTTCTATGCAAAGTTATTGTATTAGGTGTTCAGGATCATATTGGATACGTCCTAAAGAGAGTTATGCTCCCTGTCACTCCCGTGAATATTCTAGAAAGAGAAGATAAACATTATACTGGAACTCACAAACCTGGTCCATGTAGAATCCAGATTTTTAAAGTATCTGTCTGTTCTTAACTACTGAGGGGAGGAGAGGGGCAGGTTTTTTCGAAAACTCAAACCCGTCAAATCAGAAAGGAGGAAACTACCTTAATTGGTAGCTTTGTAAAAAGAAAATATATAAATGTGGGTTGGCATTTGCTCAGAAATGAATGATGTGTAAAACTTAGGTGAGATTGTATTCAAAAGGATAACCTGACTCTTATCACTGGCTCTGATAAAAGTGAAGATGAAAACAGACACACAGTATAAAAGAATTAATCTGCAGCAGTTTCCAAAGAATACTTCCAACTTAGTCCAAATGCATACAGCACTTTCCAGAACCAGTATTTCTGGTGCACCAGGTTTGCATTTTCACACATTCTGATTGTGATGTCATCAGGAACACACACAGTTTCATAGATAGAAAAGTGATTCTGTAGACTGTATTGACATTTGTGTCCTTTGTGGAAAATATTGAAAATATGCCCAAGCTCTTACAAGAATTGGGAAGAAGTGTTTGATTACATATTGTACATCTTCTTTTTTCCTGTGTCCAGAACAACCTAGAGCACTCTGGCATGGAAAAGGTGTATTGCAAAATAGGAAGGTAACATAGCTGTTGCTAACTGCTCACACCTTTCTGAAGGCTTTCATACCATTCACGATAGACGCTGCAGATCATTAAGTGTAAGTAGTGCAAAATGTGTTTTAAAGAAGTCTGTTTTGTTATCTGTGCCTCTCTTTAATTTTGTTACTGGTATTTGTTCCCTTGTCGACATGGCTGTATGGTCTTGTGTTGCACATGCACTTCACTTTTTATCTCTAAAGAAAAAAAACAGGGCTTGCCAAACAAGGAACCAAGCTCTTCCCAAGCTGATTCAGTGGTTTTGTAGTGTTATGGTTTATCAGGAGCATGTCCTTCCTGCTATGAGTTTTTAACCTCCAAGTAGGAGCCACCTCACAGTTGTCATCTTTCTCTTGTGTGTCTCGGTTCTCTCACTTTAGGTATTGGTACCTGGAAGTCCTTAAGATCAGTAATTTTACACTTTGGCATAGTACCTGTTTTAGCCCCATCCAAACTTACATTTATTATAATACGTTTATTATAATTATAATTATAATATTGGTTTGTAGACCACCAATGGTGGCCCCCTTGCAGAATTAAATATTTGGAGAACCAAGCTGTTGGAGGTTGCTAGGGGTCGGGAGTGGTCCAGAAAGTACTTTCTTCCTATTATGTAGGAATAGAATGAAACTTTTCTAAGAGTGTTAAATGTTGACACCAGCAGTTATCTTTGAAGTGGTAAGGCAGATTCACTGTTTTGTGTGTGTACTCATGGCGTTATAACCAATGAAGATTTAATAGGGTTAGCATGCAAAGGAGTGATACTAGTATAATTTCTACCATCAGTGTGTGTGAGCAATGAGTCAAAATATTAAGTGCTACAGCTCTACTAAACTAATAGACTCCTACCTCTGTCTGTGAGGGTCCCCTCTAGAATTGGTGTAGTTCATAGTTTGTATGCATTTCTACAACTGTGGATTTGTGAAACTGATTCTTGCTATGTCAGCACTACAATATGATAACAGTAAGCTGTTCAGCTCCTATAAGCTTTTGTCTCTAACTGAAGAACTCTCAGAAGTTGGGATGCTAGCATGTTGGATTCTTTTTTCTAAAAATTACTTAATTTAATAATTTGGGATATAAAGACTAAACAATTAGATTTAAAATTGAATGAAGTGGTAAGTGCATAGAGATGGAGAGAGAATGGGTCTGCTTTTAGAGGCTCTGCTCAGAGCAGTGCGTCCTCCTGATCTGCTTCACAGCTTGGATCCTTGCGGAAGTTTGAGATGGTTACATGCTTTTTGCACTCCTTTCTGGGCAGCTTCCTATAGTAAATTAGAAAAATGATTTTATTCCTGGGACTGGTGGTTGGTATAGTGGACATTGGGGAATGATTGGTACAAAAATATTGGAAAAAGTGCTGTAGGAATTAAAATTTTCCATATGCCCCCTTTAGCTGTCTTCTATTTATGGTGTAAATATACCCTGATTTCTCTTGGCATAACAATCACTATGACCACAGATAAATATTGAAATAAATATTTGGCCTCTGATATGACTTTAAGGGAGGGTACTCATTATTTACCATAAAAAAATTGCCTAGTGGTATTTTAACAGGTATTTAATAATCTATAAGCTTAGCTTGAATCATGAGATTGCAGGACGTTTCTCAAGGGAGAAAATAGTAGCAGCTATTATGTGAAGAAATAACTACTTGCATGCAGTAAAGACCCAAATTCACCTCATGAGTGTAAAATCACAGCAGTAGGGATTTATTTTAAAAAGACAGGTTCTCCTGGAAGGGTTGACGTGATGTTGGAATTGTAACTAATATTTAGACCCTCACTGTCTCTGGACTCTACTGATAAATGGTCTTGTAATGACCTGAGTGAAGGGCCAGACCCTGCTTGTAACGTTCCTCTGAAAATGTTTAATCTGTTTATGCAGGTCAGGAAGGGGGAGACAAATGTAGAATTCTTTGTCCATGTAGAGAGATGCTTGTGTTAGCCCAGTTCTGGAACACACACAATCCTGTCCCAACTTGTGTTTATATTGTACAGAGGACAGATGAAATACCACTGTTTATAATAAGGCCCAAATTTGGTCATTGTGATTACTTCACCCGGAGCACAGTCAAGATAAATTGTCTTTGGTTTCTAGTGATATGTACCAATAACTGGCTTTATTTTTGTATATATACTGCACAGTTGAGGGAGTTTTGCTGATGCTTGTGCTGTGTAAGTTGCGTGCCTGTGGGTGAATGTGTGGTAGAAAATAACCAGTTTGTTTGGTAGCAACAGTAATAGCAACATCTGGGTTCATAGGTAGCCAATAACATTTCTTCTCTTAAACAGAGTTTTTGTTGCAAGTCTCAGTTGAAGCTGTTCAAGAGTAAATTGACAAGAGCACATGCAATAGAGCCTTTAACACAAGTAAATCCACAAAGAAATAGCTGGAGATTCAGCATACAACACAAGAGCAGGGAATCCGAATACAGTCCAGCTTTTTCTTTGTTCAATATGATTTAATGAAGTGCTAACAAATTAATGAGACTGCAGACTCCTTAATGTATTAACTTACATTATATGTTACATATTATCCTAATATTTTCTTGAAGCAAAAATTGAACATAATGTAGGTCCTGTATATTAACTGTTGGTTTGCACTGATTGTGGATCATGCAGCTGTGATTAGCTTTCAGACCTATTGTGAATGCTGTGTATTTTGTTCTCTGGAGAAAACACTAATATTCAAAATCCCCCAAATAATAATTTGCAAAAAGAAATAGTTTCTCCTTAAATGCAAACTTTATAGATTTAACTTTAGAACATTCATGTCCTTTCTATTGTGTATACATACTTTCCACCTATAAGAAAATAGATAACATGTCACTTACTAGATACTCTTCTTTCCATCTTTATACTAACCGCTGTCCTTGGTCTTGAGCCTTGACACCACTTCTTCTCTCCACTTAATCCTCACCCTCTGTCCTCCCCAAAGTCCCCAAAATTTTTCAGTTTTCCATCACAGCCACCATGTTTTCAGCTAAGGAGGACAGAGCTAGCTGTGACTATCTTTGGAACTCAGCAGCACTGACTGTTTATCAGCTAGAAGGTTGTCTGTTGAGCAGTGCAAAGTTTGGGACAAATTCCATATTGCATTGTATGAACACTGTCATGGAGTACAAATGCAGTAGTTATAGCCATAATTTAAACAAAAAAATACACCCCACAACATACACCTTACCTTGTTGTTTGCTTTTGGAATATTTTTGGTTTTTTTCTTTCTAAAATAATGTCTAACTCTTTAGCTAAAATAAGTTAACCTAGCTACATTTTGTAGCAGCTTACATTGAGGGAGAACCCAGAAGAATGCAGATAAGAGTTTTTGTGATCAGCTTCTCCAATATTTTATAAAGAAAATATTTGTATCTTTTTAAAAAGTGGGTTGAAAAGAGAACATCTAGGAAACCATTATGTGTACAGTCTACTGCAAACCAGTATGCTTTGTATTATAGGCAGCGCAGTTAACAATGTTAAGAGTAAATGTTAAGATTAATGTTGCCCAATACTGTTCGTTATAAGAACGTGATGTGAGTTACTTAAAACTTTGTCTAAGTTTATCTGTTTGGGATGAAATTTTCCGTCCTGGGTGTCTTCCGAAGCCTGAATTTTTCAACTAAAATGATTCAGCTGTGTCAAGATTTGGGAAAAATTTAAATGTATGAATTTTATTTGTATTAATCATGCTCTGAAAGAAAAATTTGAGATTTAATTTATATGGGAGAGATGTACACAGATTTCTGTGCTTCTCTAAATAGCATTCAAATTCTTCTCTAGCAGGAGTAGCATGTTACTGACCTAGAGCTATTTTGAGAAAAAGTCATTGGAAGAAGTGACCTAAATGTGGTTAGTTGATACAGCGTTGGCCCTCTGCCAGATGGAATGCAGACAGCACTTAAAGCTGAAGTCTGTTTCTGCATTGCTGGTTGGAAATTCCCTATGATGGAGTTGTGCAGCACTTAATGAGGAGAAAATACCTGTTTCAGACTATAAGCCCTGAATGATAGTTATAGATTTAAATATCAGTCATATGTAGGTGAAGGGAAAACTCAGTGTGCATGGGTTTTCCCCAACTTATCATATTTGACCAAGTGGGGGCAATCCCAACCAGTTGATGTCCTTCCAGTTGGAGGCAGGCAGTGTGCCCCTATTTATACTTGTGACTCTGTGATTCGGTGCCTGTGAGATTTGGCCTTTTCCCAAGATTCCACAAAATTGAGCATTTTTGCCATGGTCATTTTGCTGCATTGGGTGCTTTAACGGTTTGTCTCCTTGACCTGCTGGACCTTACTTCTCTCTCCAACTTCCTCTACAGCAGATAGTTATTTGGATTGCAGTGCATACTCTCTGTGCTGTTCCATGGAGCCACGGTAGCATGGGAGTGGGGAGTTAGAGAAGAAGCCCAGTCCATGGCTGGGGTGTGGCACAGGCCAGGTGCATAAACTGTCAATCTGGGCTGCCTGGAGACGAACACAGCAGTGGAGGTCCAGGAAGCTGAGACAAGTCACTGAAGAATGTTACAAATGCCTCATTTCTCTGACATACAGGGGAGGGAAGAGGTTCTGAGGCAGGCCACCTAGACCACATTGCAACTGCTTGAGCCCATGCAGTTGCGACATTTGAAGAGAATAGTGGGGGGGGCGGGGGGGGGAATTGTCAAATTGCTCAAAAAATAATTGATCAGTTTACATCAATAGTACTTTTCACCTATGGTTAAGTGACTTGCTGAAGACTGAGAGAGTCTGTCAGAATCAGGAGTTTCTGGCTCCCAGTCCTGTGCTTAAATTCTCTTTTTTTTAAAACTTGTATCTTCTGGCAATAGCGTAGGGAATTTTTTTTCCTCTGAAGCAAACGATGTTCAGGTGAGAATTGTGTATCATTAGTATGTTTCCTCCCGCCCACAATCCATGGCCTTGGATATTCAAAATGTTGAGCTATAAGAACAAAAACATTCAAGCTTTAAATGTAGATGACTTACAGCTGCTCCATAGACATTCCAGAACAGCTAGTTCTGTACCCTTGGCTGCCCAGGTTTAAAAAAATAAACTTTTGGCATCTTAAGAGGTTTAAAAAAAAAAAGGCAAGGGGAGGGGATTAATTTCTGAACTCTTGCATGAAGAGAATGTGAGGATAATTCTTTCATGTACAAAGAAGCACACCATCCAGACCCTCACCACACTTTCACGCTGTGTGATTGAGTAATAATAAGGAAATGTTTTGTGAAAGGTGTATTTTTCCCACTGCAGTGTTCAGCAAAACCTTTTTGCTAAGAGGCACGCATTCATCTTAATACCTATTCTGGAGGTTTGAGTCTTGAGAATTGTTACTTGATTTTTTTTAATTTTCCCAAACCTGGTAAGAATCAAATAGTTTTTCTTGACTTCAATTCATTGTGACACGTTTCAAGATTTGTCAGTTTGGCAAATGAGCTTTCTGTAGAGTTTTGTCAATTTCTTGACAAACAAGGCCAAATTTATTTCTGCTGAAACTACCATTATATAGGGACATGAGACAAGATCGTGAGCTACTCAAAATTGATTCTTGTTGTTCTTGCTGCTTTGGTTGGCCTTTTGTTTTATTGAATATGAGAATCAGTGAAGTGCTTATGAAAGTGAAGGATTAGTAGTAGTACTGTACTTTCTAGAGCCAGGGATATTCCTAGTGGACTTTTGTCATACTTTCCCATGTAGCTTTGCAAATAATTGTTAGGACTGAAGTGAACATCTCTGCTGTTCCACTTATGGGCCTCTTCTGAGCAGACACTCTCTACATTCTAATTTTCAAACTGCCATTGGGGAGATTATCAATATAGTTTGTAGTGCAAAACAAGCAGGGTTTGAAGTAAGGCCAAGGAGTACTCAGATGCTGAACTGGGCTATCCTGCAAAGAAGAGCAATCCACTACAAGCAAAGGTAGCTTCCATCTTTTTGTTTGAATTGGAATCCCACTTCTATATAAACTTTGATTCTTGTGTAGTTTGGTCATTTGTGGGATGACATCTTACAGTGAATAATGCATATTAATGAAGGTTATCTGCAGTTGAAGCCCTGTATGAAAACCACCTCTTTTCATTTATTGTTTTCAAGAGATTTTACCTTTCGCAGCTTGTATATTTTTATCAAGCAAAGGAGCCAAGAACTGTAGGAATGAGTACATCTAGTCATTTGGCTAGACAAGCTCTTCTTAAACTGAAAAGGAGTACTTGTGGCACCTTAGAGACTAGCAAATTTATTTGAGCATAAGCTTTCGTGAGCTACAGCTCACTTCATCGGATGCATTCAGTAAACTGTTGCTCCTTTTTAAAAATAAAAAGCATAACTTTCCATAGACACAAATATTAAAATCCTAAAACAAAGAACCCATGGCAGCAAGTCTGAGTCCAGGTCAACTGACTTGGGCTCGTAGGGCTCATTCTATGTGGCTAAGAATAGCAGTGTTCCTGCGCAGGCTCTGAGGCCCACCCCTCTCACCAGGTCTCAGAGCCCAAGCTCCGGCCTGAGCAGGAATGTCTATACTACTATTTTTAGTCCTGTAGCGTGAGCCTGAGTCAGTTGACCCAGGCTCTGAGACTTTCTGCTGTGGGTTGGTTTGGTTTGGGGTTTTTTGGTTAATGTAGGCGTACCCTTAAATTTCCCCAGTTAGCATGATGTCAACTAGTCTGATTTCAGTGCAATTGAGAAGTACTTAGTGCCTTTCAGGGTTTCCTTCCTCTTTCTTGCTATGTCTCATGTTAGCCTCCATAGAAAATAATCTGATTCTGATGGTACATTTTGGTGATGAAAATTTAACATTGTTTTCCAAAGAAGCATTTAGCTGTATATACTTGAGTTCATTTCCTTGGTTACCATTTACAAGGAGCTCTTGAAATCCTTGCCAGCTAAACTGTAAAGATGCCAGGTTGTGCCCATTGAAGAGAGTAATGATGAAGTGGGGTCATGGCATAGAAAAAAAAATCTTTCTGCATAACTGTGCCTCAAAAACGGATATTTCTCAAAGCACTAATATAGACACACTCTTAAATGCCATGAGAACAGGATAAAAAATGTTAAATAAAGTCACTACTTGAGCCACAGATAGTATCGTTTCAGTTAAACTCTGTCCAACTCTTTCAGTATGAAGTATTTTCTATCTATTCTGTCCATCAGAAAATGAGACTTGTATTTTAAAGAACATCAGAACTACAAATCACAGTTATGCTTTGGAACCGCAGTAGAAGTGTAACAACATATTGGAATTTTACTGACGTTATGAGAACTTGTATTGCTCCTTAAATAATGAAATTAGAATGTCACCTCTGTTCTAACATTCTGTACAAATTTCACAGGTAAATATGGCAGGAAAATCTGTTTAAAAAAAAAAAGTTTATTCTGTTTGGCTCAGTGTTAAAAAAAAATTTATTTGTATTAAAAGGGTCAAAGCAAAAAGGTGAGTTTTTAATTAGATGTCTTTTCCTCAAACTTTGAAAATAAGTGTGTGTGTGTGTGTGTCTTTTAAAATAACTTACTTTGAAATAACTTCATTTTCTTTTTA
Source organism: Natator depressus (assembly GCF_965152275.1). Lineage (NCBI taxonomy): Eukaryota > Metazoa > Chordata > Testudines > Cheloniidae > Natator > Natator depressus. Next base: position 68,657,582 of record NC_134244.1, on the reverse strand, counting down.
AGTGATGAGCCAGGTGTCTCAGACAGTATTCTGCAAAAAAGAATACAAATTCATGTCACATTGAGACCCCAGGTTGTATGCTGTACTGATGCTGCAATAATGTACCTTGAGCTAGAGTGTTTTGTCTTTCTGAGAAGGAGTTACACTGTGAGTTGGGTATAACCGGTTTCTGTTGGCTTTTTGGTAAGGCTCTAATAGGTAATAGATGGGACTATATCCTTGTCTCCAAGTAGTATGCTTTGTCAAAGGAATGTATAAGATTGCAAACATTCCCATCCAGAATGATAAGTTCTACTGAATTGAAATGAAATGCTGCGAGGTGGTTTGTGGTAATGTTACTTCACTGATTACCACAGCAAAGAAGTTCTTAATCGTATTGTTTTGGCTGGGCTGGGCGGGGTTTATTGTATAATAGAGCCCCCAAAGTTTTTGATATTCTCAGGGTTTTTTTATGCAGGATTTGCCTTTATCTGCTCCTGCTCGAAGCCCAACTTTCCTGATGATTTGAAAAACTGATTCCCTGGTCTGGTGAGACACAACGTACCATGGAGACAAAATGCCTGGGTGTGCCCTAACTTAAAGGCCAAACTTTATTGGCATTTGTTTGTGCTAGCAATTATTCTGACATTCTTTATAGCAAACATTATGGGCCTTCTACCATACTCCTGTTTCCAGTTTACACAGGAGCTCTTTCATGATTATCGCTTGGGAGTTTCAAGTCCCTTCCGGTTTCATTCCCATGGAGTTTGATGTTTAGGCTCCATATTAACATGTGCATATAAAGCATGCAGTATGTTTCTGTGTAACTGCAAATCATATGCTTGTGCAATACCCTGATATATTCCACAGGGGAGGGGGAAAAGATGTATTCAGTATCCTTTGATTAATACCTGTACTAGCTTCCTGATCCTTATAACTTTACTGCTGCTTTTCTAGTTAATTATTACTAATGCTGCTTGCTCTTGTAGGCTTATGAAGAAAAGTGACAGCTCCCTTTTTGTTTCTGTTTTTGTTTGTCTACGTACAGTGTTTCATTTGTACTGAAGGGTCTGCACTGTTAGCTTTCTATTTGGACTGCATTGGATTGGGATTGTAGGCAAGCACACTTCTGGTGTGAGCATTAGGCTTTTTCCATAACTGTCTTCCTATATTTAATACATTTCACTCTCATTTATTTAATTTGTCCCTTTTGCAAGCTGGGTTCTTACAGGTGTAGCAAATGAATGTGTTGAGAAAATGGACCCTGACTAGCTGGTTAAAAATTTGAAAATGGGAGTCCTGAAGAAATTCCCCAGTGTAATAGTTCAGTAACTTCTCCCCGTACCATCTCCAGTTGCTGGGAAATAACAGTTGCTTGGATTCCTACCCAGGTGTCTTAGCCAGATCATTTCTTGGAGAGTCTTTTTTGCATAATTTGTTAATTAGAAGGAATATGCTACTGCCTCATCTGGGGTCTGGAGACTGCTTCAGAAAGAAGACCACACTGCATCAGTTACTTTAGATGGCTATTTTTGCAATCATAAGGGCTACAAACATTTTTTAAAACAAATGTAATTTCTGGAAAAATTAATAGTTTAGCCAACCCCCACTTTCCAGTGAATGTGACCGAGCCACTGGTCAGTGGATTTTTTCCAAGTCTCTAGCAAACAATTTGTCTCCAGTTTACTAACACTACAACCACCACCATCAACCTGAGGCAGTTGAGCAGTTTGACTCTCAGCCAAGCAACATGAACCCGCTTGGAATTTGCAAACCCTGGGGACAAGCCACCCAAGCATTCCAAATTGTGTTTTAGCTTGTTTACTTACAGAATCTTATAAGCCATTTCTTTCTTTTCATAACACTTCAATTTTTTTAGGTGTGGTTGAGAGGTGGGGATTAGTTTTCATAGATTTAAAAATCTCTGGGGTTTAAAGGTACCTTTATATTCCTAGCATCTAGTACTGCATCTAGTCCTTCTATGTGATTACTTACATGGACATTGATATGCAACACCTTTTGTCACAACATCTGAGTGCTTCCTATTTTAATAGTTAAATTGTATAATCAACGTAGGCTAGACAAATCCAATATGTTAACCCATTTGCAACTTTAAACAGTATGAGTCTTGCAACCTGTGTGTAAAATCTCAACCCAATCCTGTTTTAAAAAAAAAGTTGTGTGTTCTGAAAGCTGCCAGGGCTGTTAAACTGCAAGTGCCATTGGGAATGGGTCTCTGCTGAAAACACACTGCTATTGGAACTTGAATTATATCCCGTGAGTCCACAGCAGGCCTTAACATTCATGACTGATCATAGGGAAAGAGGGATTTTCTCAAGTAACCAGGTAGCACAGTGATTTACATATGGAAGCAAACATATCCAGTGTAGAATCTTAGGCAAAGGTACTGCATACAGTGCTCTGCCCACCACAGCTGGGTGACAGACTGGAATGTTTCTGCAGCTGAAGCTGCTTGGTGGTCTCCTAAAGAAATCCTAAATAAAGTATATTACTGTAATCCAACTTGTAGATGACAGAGGCATAGAACAATTCAAAAAGGTAGCTAGCTGTCTTGGAGAAGAGGGTATGATTTGGAGTTAGTTGTCTTGTCAACAGAATTTCTCCGTTAAGAATTCGTTTGTTTCCCCATAACTTAAAATTAGTATTTAAGAAAAGAACTGTCTAGAGCCAGGCATAATGCAGGTAGGTGCTATGAAAACTCCACTGCACTTGTTTCTGATGTGTAATACCTCTGCTGATCTGACCTTGGACCTGCTGAGAGTAGAAATTGCCATCTTGCAATATGGAGACCATCAAATTAAATGTATGGCCAAAAGAGGACTTGAATAGGGGAAAAAAGTATACTAATATACTGAGCTACCTAGCACCTGAAATTCCTTTCTTCATCCGTATTGAGGACGATGCCTGTTGAAGAGAAAGTTATTACTAGTAACAGCATTCTCACTGGCAGAATTAAACAATTTCTGATTTAATATTTACAGTTATAAGAGCAACTGGAAGTGATTTCCAAAAATTCTCTCCCTTGAAGGGTACATTTCAAAAGTTTCTCTTGGTTTGAAAATTTTAGTGGAATATTCTTGCATTTCCTGAAAAATAGGTAGGAAATATCTTAAACTGGAAGAAACATTTGAAGTACAAACAGCATTGGTGGCTCACCACATGTGGTTGTTTTGGTCTCCAATCTATCCTTCGGTCATACCCTATGTTTTTTTTCCCTGAATTTGACATCTAAGTGGTACTTCGAAAATTCTCTGATTTGTGACTCTATAATGTTTATATTCCCCCTTCTATAATTTAGTAACCCTCTTGAGGAGACTTGCCAGTTAATGTAAAGTGAAAGGAAGAGTCAGCAAATCTGCTGATCCAAATGTCACTGGATGAATGAGCGTTCTAGTAGACCCAGGGGGAGCAGGAGTATGATTCTGTGTACTCTAGCGTTCTGCTACTCCGATCCCTAACCTCACAGTTTCACAGGCTGAAGAAAAAGTGGTGGAAATTTCCCCATAGGACAGTGCAGGCCTATTATGAAAAAGCAAAGTTGCTATTTTTTTTTTAAATAAGTTGTCTTCTCAAATGACAGTTTTGAAGGACAGCTTGTAAATTATGCATACTTGGAGCACTTCTGCAGAGGAAGCTTTGTAGAATATGCTTGGCCTTTCTGGAACAATGGGACATGGTTGGTATTCAGGAACTCACTGAATAAAATTACTGTGAAATACTAGTCTGTGAATATAAAATTATTCTATGCACTTAAAAATGAATTAAGAAAACAATCTGCCTGTTATATGGATGATACTATGGGAACAGCATGGACTACTGCGTTCTTTCGCTGGGACTGGCAGTAGGTTGGGAGTTTATGGAAAAATTGAACTCTGTTGCTAGGTGGAGCCTCTACAGGCTTCTCCATCCTTAGCTGGCTGACCAGGAAGGAACATAATGGCTTGGTTGCTGGGTAACAACCTATTTTGCTTGTCCATGCAATGTAAGGAATGGAGCCAAGAAGAGAGGACTCTGTTGACAGCAAACCTCCTCTAGTCTTCCAAAATGTCAACAGCTGAAAAATAACCATTGAAATTTAGATTATCTTCTCAGGGCCATGTCTATTCCGGCCTGTTTTCTTTGTGGGAGATGGTGTGCATGCATACATTAGGTGAAATCCTGACCCCATTAAAGTTAATGGGAGTTTTGCTATTGACTTGAGCATGGCCAGGATTTTGCTTATTGTGCATAGATCTGTCCTTCTGTACCTATAAATATCATGTAGTATTACGCTAAAGGTGAAATCTTCTGGGGAATGTGCCCATAATCATTTTAATATTTATTTATATGCGTTCACCTGATCATTTTCTGAGTGATGAGGAAAATAAAGAAATTAAAAATATGCCAAACCAAAATAATCCCAGGGTGACATTTCAGATGGGATAGAGAGAAGAGAAATGTGCAGTTTAATTCCAGCCTGATAGCCTGGAGAAATGCAGTGAGTATATGAAAGTGACTTAAAAGTGTGTGATAATCTGCATTAGTATTTGGTTTGAGTTTGGGGAAACAAAACGTTACAATCCATTTTGGTTTAGTGTTTAAGGAATTTTAGAGCACTATGAAATGTACTGGTGTCCAATTCCATCTCCTGATTGACAACATAAGAACGTCCATAGTGGATCAGATCAAGGTCCATCTAGCCCAGTATCCTGTCTTCTGACAGTGGCCGATGCCTAGTGCTTCAGAGGGAATGAACAGAACAGGTCATCCATCAAGTGATCCATCCAAAATGATCTATCCGAAATGGGTAGAGTACAGGTAGTGACAGTTTAGGATTCTCTTAATTGTTCTGCTATTGTCTCTCATCCTTAACCGGTAGTGTACAGATTTCGCTGAACTCTAAATTAATCGCTGTCAACCTCTCCACCCTTGTTCCTTGCTTTTTGTTCCCTTTTTTAGTCAGTTAGAATTAACTTCCCATTCATTACAGAAGAGAAGTTTTCCTTGTGTCACACTCAACATTGATGACCCACCTGTCTGTTTTTTTAAAATAAAATCTATGTAAATGAAGCCAGCATACTGATGTAATTGTGCCAAAGTGGCAGGCACTTCAGTTGGATTTTTCCAGGGTCTGAACATTGGTCACATGTGAGAATCCACTCAAGCATTATTAAATGTAAACTTTCAATGCACCCAGAGTAACAGCTTGGGTAATGTCCATATCCTAGATGGCAGAGATGTAAACACAGGCCACTATTTTAGTGTAGTTATTGCTGCTGATGAGGTTTTTACTTCACATTATGAACATAAGCACGACTATACTGGGTCAGATCAAAGGGCCATCTAGCCCAGGATCCTGTCTTCCGACAGTGGTCAATGCCAGGTGCCACTGAGGGAATAAACAGAATAGGTAATCATCAAGTGATCCATTCTCAGTTTCTAGCAAACATAGGCTAGGGCAGGGGCGGGGAAACTTTTTGGCCTGAGGGCCACATTGGTTTTCAGAAATTGTGTGGAGGGCCGGTTAGGAGAGGCTGTGCCTCCCCAAACAGCCAGCCGTGGCCTGGCCCCTGCCCCCTATCCGACTCCCCCTGCTTCTCACCCCTTGACAGCCTCCCCCGCCCTGCCTCGGGACCCCTGCCCCATCCTCCCTCCCTCTCTGTCCCCTGACCACCCCCTCTCCTTCCTGACTGCCCCTCCCCGACCTCTGCCCCATCCACCGCCCCCGGAACCCCCGCCCCGACTTACCCCCGCCGCCCCATCCAACCCCTCCTCTCCTTCCTGACTGCCCCCTCCCCTGGGGACCCCTGCCCCATCCAACCACCCCTTCTCCCTGACCGTCTCTGGATCTTCTGCCCCCATTCAACCCCCTTGTTCCCCGCCCTCTGACTGCTCTGACCCCTGTCCACACCCCCTGACCACCACCCCGAACTCCCTCGCTCCCTGCCCCCTTATCGCGCTGCTTGGAGCACCGGTGGCTGGTGGTGCGGCTACACCAGGACAGGCAGCTGCGCTGCTTAGCACAGAGCACCGGGTCAAGCTGGGCTCTGCAGCTGTGCTGCCCCAGGAGCTTGCAGCCCCGCTGCCCAGAGCATTGCGCCGGCGGTGCAGTGAGCTGAGCCTGCAGGGGAGGAGGGACATCGGGGGAGGGGCTGGGGGACAGCCTCCCGGGCCAGGAGCTCAGGGGCCAGGCAGAACGGTCCTGCGGACCTTAGTTTGCCCACCTCTGGGCTAGGAACACCATGCCTGCCCATCCTGGCTAATGGCCATTGATGGACCTATTCTCCATGAATTTATCTAGTTCTTTTTGAACGCTGTTATAGTCTTGGCCTTCACAACATCCTCTGGCAAAGAGTTCCACAGTTTGACTGTGCGTTGTTTGAAAAAATACTTCCTTTTGTTTGTTTTAAACCTGCTGCCTATTAATTTCATTTAGTGACCCCCTAGCTCTTGTGTTATGAGAAGGAGTAAATAACACTTTCTCCACACCTGTCATGATTTTATAGACCTCTAGCATATCTCCCCTCAGTTGTCTTTTCGAAGTTGAAAAGTCCCAGTCTTATTAATCGCTCCTCATATGGAAGCCGTTCCATACCCCCCTAATCATTTTTGTTGCCCTTTTCTGAACCTTTTCCAATTCCAATATATTCTTTTTTGAGATGGGACGACCACATCAGCACGCAGTATGAAAAGTTGGGTAAGAGGCCAAAAGGAATTCTGTTTACAAGTGGATCTCAGAATTTTTTTCTGATTTCAAAAATAAGATTATGCACTACCATAAAAATGTCATGAAGTAGTAGCACAAGGGGCTTCATAAAGCAGCACAAACTATTTGTATTTGACAGCCTGTAAAGTGATGGTTGTAGAAAACACTACAGTAATAAACACATCCTGTTCTTGGTGTCGTAGTGCTGGTTGTGGTAAGACTAAGGAACATTGAATGATTTTGCTGCAGACTTGCAGATGACGACAGTTGCTTAGTCAAAGGTCCTGTGCCGAGGGAAGAGGAAAAATCAGCTTGTCTGCCTTCCTGCACCTTTGGAGTTAGCTGCTTACTTGCTGACTCAAGAACTGTAGTTACTGACAAGCGTGGAGCCATAAGCTATTACTGTCCTGCCATTCCCTTGAAGTAGGGTGGGGAGAGTAGGTGGAAACTTCAATACAAATGTGAACTGAAAGAACTGAAAGTTTTGTGAGAGGAAATCTGTGCTTGTGCTTGTGTTTTCTGAAGCAGCGAAGGAAGGATTCCTTTATGAAGCACACTGACTTTGTGTGCTCCCTAGAGCACCTGTGTGACTCGCCCTGTGTTTTGACCACTCCCCTAAGTGGATTCTGTGTCAGCAGAGCAGGCTGACAGAAATGTGAGGATTTTGGAGAGGTGGACAGAGTCATCTTGTTTGTTTGGATAAACACTTGACAAACTGGATCAGAAATACTTTCCTGGGATGTTAAGTAAATAAAGCAGAAGCCTAGCAAGTAGTAAGGTGGATATTTTGTTTCCCTTTTCGTGTATGAACTTCAAAGACTCTGACGGTGAATAACAAACTTTGCAGCCATGCAAACGGAAGCAGACTGCTTCAGTCCAGAAGCTCAGAAACTGGTAAGGAAGGTGGGGGGAAATAATTTGCTAGTCCAAATCTCCTGTTGTTTGTGCTGTCTTTAAAAGTTTAAAAAGGAGGTACTAGTTAATGGGTGTATTGGTATTTGTGGAAAGCTCTACTGCGTGTTGTGCCTTTGACACGTTAGTCTCCGATTACATTGAAGAAGCTGTGGTTTACTGTTCTGTAAAGTAGGAAGTGAATGTGCATAAATACATTATAAATGTTATGCTTTATGCACCAGAATATACATTCCATGAGTCTGCAGCTATACTTGTACAAAGAACAATTCAGTTTAAATTCAGTTTATCTGCTTGTGTTGTGATGTTTCTATTAACTATATAAATGTTCTTGAATATTACTTGTTACTGTTTTATAGAGCAAAGAAACTTTTAAAGACGGTTTCTGTGTACAAAATGTACAATAAATAATTTAATTGCAGAAATTTGTGAGAAGTGTGATAATTATCATAAGGTAAAAGATCTTCCCATGAACTATGGGAATTCAAATTCTTTTCCCCAAGCTCTGCAAAGTGCCAGTGTAACATTACCCTGGAAACGTCAACAAAAAACTCTGTACAGATCAAATGCATTTCAGATAATAGAACTGTATGTCTTGCATTTTGCTGGTATAATAGAAAGATGGGTGGTTGGTCATCTCCGATTTTCAGCCTCAAAGGGAATGTAAAGTGGGGAGGAGAGTTGATGTTCATTATTGTTTTTCTTTGACCTTTTTTTCTTAAAATTCTTTAATTTTTTTCCATTTGAACTTGAATCTTTTTGAGCCCGTTGGTGCCTTTGATCTACTCCATAAATTTTTTTTGTCACTGTAGTTGGTGTCAGCCTCCTACTTCTTAACATTTTACATGTATAAATACAAACATTTGGAGAAACAATAAGGACATGCTTCTGAACGTGAAATGCGTCATTTGGGAGAGTTCTTTCAATGAGACAGACAAGGAAAGTGTTCAGGTAGCTTGTTTAAGGAAAAGAAATAGAGATTCTCCTCATACACAGAAACGTCTGGCATATATTCGGCTTGCTGCCAGCAGAATGGGTGTTCCTGTGTATTGCATTCAATCTTGCAAGAGCCGGGGGGGGGGGGGGGGGGAATGTAAGAGGTAACTCTAAACTTAAGTTACTACTTAAAAAGTTAACTTCTCTCTGCAAAGTAAAACCCTTAATTTGTCTCTGAATTACTAGCATTGTTCCCCACTATGCCGGGGGGTTTGGACTTAATTGCAGTGTAGACGTTCAAGCTTGGACTGCAGCCCAAGCTCTGGGACCCTTCCACCTTGCAGGATCCTAGAGCCAGGTGCCAGCCAAGCCCAAACGTCTATCCCCAAGTTGACTTCCACTTGCAATACATGAAGGTGGGCTCCTCCCCCACTGAGGCAGCTCACACTCCTTGAGCTGGCCCTGTGGGGCTTTTTTAGAAAAAAATTAGTGTATTTTAAAACAGATGGGGATTGAGCTCCCACCTGCTTAAACTGTACCTTAGTCACTAATTCACAGCATCAGAATGGCTAAATACTTCTGTGCTGGGCATCATACAACATAAAATAAAGCAGGAACATGAGGGGCCTTAGGGCTAGCTGTCAGTCCCTATTGTTACTTGTTACTTCTAAGCATTACCTTTAGAAGATTGCTACTGACCAAATGCAATAATTAAATTTTATATCAACACTTCAAATATTACATATTTTTAATAAGTTATTTTTCTCAGGCCTAGTTTAAAAAAAGTTGAAAGTATCTAGAGCCAGTTACTATCTATTCCTTGTTTGGCCTATTGAAGGGGGCGGGGAGGGGCAAGAGAAAAATATCTAAACCACTTATAGCTTGATTTAGCCTGTGAGCAGACATGGCAACAGAGTTTTAGCTTAATGTTCGAAGTTCCAAAACAGTTCCGTGTATGTACAAGCAAACACAAAAGATTTACAATGGAAACAGGCATTCATGGGCTTATATCTAAGGTGTGGATTTTTGGCACATGGTTAAGTGAGTGTAATTAATGTATTTATACATGATTAGGTTGCTAAAGGAGGAACTTGGTTTAATTTTTGTCCTGGTGCAGTCTATACAGGTGAAAGGTGAAGAGCTAAACAGACTCTACAGTGGTCCACGGGTCAGATAGTGTGAATAAGCTATGCCAAGTACCTTGAAGCTCATTCCTTAGCAATGGGGCTGATGTTTGTGAAGCATTACGAGCTGAGATAAACATTTACTAAGGGCTTGTCCACACTTACATTTTATAGTGCTCTAACTTGCTGGCTCAGGGGGGTGAAAAATCACCCCCCTGAGCGCAGCAAGTCTGAACACTTTAAAGCGCTAGTGTAGACAGGCTCCGAGCGGTGGAGGTGGATTACCAGGAGTGCTGGGGGAGCTCTTCAAAGCGCTGCCACGGGAGCGTTCCCGCGACAGCGCTTTGAAGTTTCCAGTGTAGCCATGCCCTAAGGAATTGGAGGAGTGAGGCCTATTAGTCTGGTCACCTGGGTACTTCCCTAGATTTTTGTTGTTGAAAGTAAAGAATTAAGGAATTATTCCACAAATCAAACTGTTCTTGTGGGTGAACAATTTCAGTATTTCTAAAAAAAGCTAAAAAAAACCACTGCAGAATTTGGCAATATTAATAAACAGTGGGACAGCTTTGATGTAGATTTTAATTATTTTATTGGAAAATTGTAAAACTTTGCTTTAAATACATGAACAGTCTTTTGTTTTTATTTTTTAAATACCACTTGTGTGGTTGAGTTGGCACTGCTGGTCTGCTTCCTGAGCCGTCTGGTCTCATCCATCTTGTTCATTCAGTGACACTCAGATGTAAAACAACATTGTCTGGTACTGGCTGGAGTTTGGTTCTGTCTCTTTAATTTAGGTCATGATTGCTTCACTAGTGAGAAGGAAGGAGTGATGACAATTTCATTTCGGTAACTGAGTAACCCATTCATTACATTTGCACCTTATTAAACAATGGTGAAGGGGAATAAATGTACAAAAATATCTGGTCTTGTTGCTAGTACTTGTGGCTGAGGATAGCAGTGTTTAGCCAAATGGGTTATCACAAGCAATGTACCACTTGGCTAGAGAAATTTTAAACGGCTAATCTATAGCAAAGCCTTGGTTACATTGCTTTATTTTTCCAGTTTACTGATTGAATGTATATCATAGACAAGTGGAATGAAGGCCAGTATAAAGTATGGAGAAAACAAGCCTTTAACTGTGAAACAGTGGGGCAGAACTGATTATTTTTTCATGTTAATCAGGAAAAACATTCAAAACATAAACTGTTGGCTGTATTTTTTAGCATAATGGTAATAACTTTAAAGCAGAAAGTGAGAATAAATTGATTCTCGAGATGGAAAAAATATTGTGGCTGTTGCATACAGATTGCCACTTTGGTAAGTTACTGAACTTTCAGTGAGATTCTTTTCGTTTTAATTAGTGCTTTAATAACGTGATCTGCATAAGAATGAACTCCTACAGGCAACTTGTTTCTGCTCACAAGCTGTTTCTTTAACCCTTTCCCTTCACAGAAAGCACATGCTGTTGGCTTTGAATATTAGACCCTTGGTAAAATCAAGTCTCTTTGAATAATTGTACTGCTTTAATGATTTATCTCGAGAGTTGTTTGAAGATTTCTATATCTGGAATCGTTCATGGGGATTACAAAGGTCACTGTGGCTGGATTTCTTGCTATCCACAGGTTTCAGAGTAGCAGCCGTGTTAGTCTGTATTCGCAAAAAGAAAAGGAGGACTTGTGGCACCTTAGAGACTAACCACTTTATTTGAGCATAAGCTTTTGTGAGCTACAGCTCACTTCATCGGATTGAGCTGTAGCTCACAAAAGCTTATGCTCAAATAAATTTGTTAGTCTCTAAGGTGCCACAAGTCCTCCTTTTCTTGTTGCTATCCAGAGTTTCCTATCTCTGTTGGCTGTTTGTCAGGAGTTCCAATTTAACAGTGAAGTCCGCATGTTTCAGAGAGCTATTTCTTTATGCATGCACATCTTCAGGGTATGCTTGCATCACAGAAACATGTTCATAATCAAATCAATCAATTTTATCTTGATGTAAATACATTTCTGAATGTTACTTCCCTGTGCTTGTAGGGGACAATGTGCCCTTTAGGCAGGAAGTGAGAACTTCCTTAGTCATTGTTCTATTACATACTGGCTGTGCTGGGGCAGTGTTAGAAATGGGTGTAAATACAATATTATAGGTGATCATTCCAACTGGGCTCCTGGTTTAGGTTGGTATTGGTATTTAGAAGGTGAGACTCCATAATTCTGGATAACTAACCCTAATTTCAGTTCCCTGGTGACCTTTGTCTGCAGGTAAAATCAAAAGTAATTGGCATGTTCAAGATACTGTATTGGAGCTAGAGAAACTGACTAGATTTGCAGGCTGCAGTATTCTTTTTTTACCTGGGTGATGCTGGAGAGGTTGAACGCAATAGGTAGGATAAATATCTGCTATTAAATAGGATGGATTTTCCATTGGAAAAAAATGTCACTTGAGTTTTTTATTTTGAGTAGAGTAAGGTAGAGAAGAACATCAAACTTTTCTGTTGTAGCAGTGTGTCTATTTTAGGGCCTGTAGTGGCTTTAAAATGTCACAGTATGCATTTACTGCAGTATTTTGGAGAACTTCAGTAGAAAGCTGTAGTTTTTGTAATAATACTGGCTTCTGTGCCCTCCTTGCCACAGTAATTGTCTCCTGTTTCTTCTGCCCTACCCAAGGCACTCTTTGGAACTCTTCTCTATTCTTTTGCATGATTTGCCTAACAGAAATGGTAACTTCATCTTTTTCACCTGTCAGACAAGGAGCATACAAAAACTTTTTAAAGTGTACCTGGACTTCAAATTTTAATTAATGTTCTGCTTCTTTCTCTAGTAGTTACATTTGTATGTGTCCCTATCTGTTTTGGATAAATTTCTTGTATTAGAGGCCTGTATTTCTCCCCCCACCCCACCCCCCCGGTGTTGGCAGTGTTTGAAGGATGAAGTAATCTACAAAATAGCTGACTAACCTGGGGCAAATGGTTACTTTTAACCTTGAATACCAAAAGAAGTTCTTCCCATCAAACTTTGAGATTCTCATGTTAATTTTCACTCAACTTTTTACTACTGTAACATTTTGTAGCTTTTTAAAAATATATATATTTAAAGTCATTGTAAGTATTGCCAACTCTAAATATTCAAAAATCAGGAGTCAGGCTCACCAAAAATCATGAGATTATATAAAAATAATAACTCTGATGTTCTTGTTGCTTGCTTGCTGTTGTCTTTAATAATGAAGGCTGAAATCATCACATATCCACTTGACTCCAGGAGCTGGAGCTTTAGGGAAAACAATTATGATGAGACTCATGGCAAAGTCATGAAGGTTGGGAACACTTTAGTGATTTCACTAATGTGAAGTTCAGCAGCCTCCTCACACTTGGGGGACTTTCTCCCATCATCACCCCCTCAAGTTAGACCCAAGTTAGTCTTTTACATGCTTATCTGCTTGGACTGGAGGAGTGCCAAATTCATCCAGGCAAAGCCTGTTCTGGCTTAGTTAGGAAACAGCAGGAGAGAAATATGCAATTAAAATTGCTACTTGCACGATGCACAGGAAATCAGGATATTTATAGCAGAAAACTGAACACGAGCAAGCTAAGCCAGACACTTCCGAACAGAGATCTAGTCCATCTTGAATGCAAAAATCACCTCTTTGTGGAGGAAGTGTTTAATTTTCATGAGTTTTCACACTACAGCATTCTGCTCTACTTCAGTTCTTATACTGCACCCTTCATTGTAATCTGGTTTTTAATGTTTCTGTAAAGTTCAGCTTGAATGAATAGTCACATGTGATGCCTGTTCATATGTTAACAGATTTTAAGTGCTCTGTGTGCAGTAATATAATCTTGCACAATAGTTCTCATTTGTCACAACTTTACCAGCTTGACTAAAATTTTTAGATTTAAAATGAGTCTCTGCTGTTAATCTCACAGGTTAACAACACAAACCTTTCCTGCAGAGTTCAGTGGATGTTTGAACCACTTATAGATCTTAATGCTCAGATTTTCATGACATTTCATTGTGTGTAAAGTCTCTATTGTAGGCTAATCATCTGACATTTAGGAGTAACTTTTTCCGTGCAGTGCACAGGAATCCCTACATACAACACTGGAAACCTCACCTGATTTTTGAGTGACCTTGGACAAGTAGAGACTGGAGAGCATCATGATTAGTATCTCTGAAAGGGTGTGGTCTGTATTGCTGTTACTTTCCCAGGTAGCTGCTTTCCTGAACACCACTGAATTTTCTGGGGCAGTTGATCAGCGTCCCACCTGAACCTTGGACAGTGCTTTGAACTGCATGCATAGGTGTACTTGCTGCATGAGGAAGGGAGCTAGGATGACAGAGAACAAGTAAGCAGTCAAAACAACAGGGTGGATGATATAGGACTGTCAGTTGAGGTTTTTCCTTTACAAATCAATCTACTCTAAAAAAATGAAAATTTAAAATCTTGTTTTGAAATATTGGGTTGCAGCTTAAACAACATGGCAACAACAGGTATTAACAATGTATAAATAGTCATTGCTGCTTATCATGCTGACCAGTATCATCTTCTTACCCTGTGCTCCTAACGTATTTGTTGTATTCACCTGTTGTCTCCCATCTTACTTAAATTGTCAGTTTTTATGGGCGGGGTCCACTTCATTTTTTGCATGATTGTATGATGTTTAGCACAATAGGGTTGGGGCCTCTATGTGCTACCACAATATAAATAGGCAGTCTGATAAAATGCTGGAGAGGGGCAGCATAAAAGTACCCAGTGTGTGATGAGCACTTAATTAAAAATATAATGCCGAAACAGTTCTAAATGCAAAAACAAATTGGTTGTAACATACATATTGATCTCATCAAAGTGGATTGTTTTAAAGTAAGTACTTTCTCATACTGAGAAAGCGGGACGATCAGCGAGTTATCTTAAGTGCCTATACACAAATGCAAGAAGCCTGGGAAACAAGCAGGGAGAACTGGAAATCCTGGCACAGTCAAGGAATTATGATGTGATTGGAATAAGAGACTTGGTGGGTTAACTCACATGACTGGAGTACTGTCATGGATGGATATAAACTGTTCAGGAAGGACAGGCAGGGCAGAAGGTGGGGGAGTTGCATTGTATGGAATAGAGCAGTATGACTGCTCAGAGCTCCGGTATGAAACTGCAGAAAAACCTGAGAGTCTCTGGATTAAGTTTAGAAGCGTGAGCAACACGGGAGAAGTCGTAGAGGGAGTCTGCTATAGACCACCAGACCAGGGGATGAGGTGGACGAGGCTTTCTTCCGGCAACTAACGGAAGTTACTAGAGCGCAGGCCCTGGTTCTCATGGGAGACTTCAATCACCCTGATATCTGCTGGGAGAGCAATACAGCGGTGCACAGACAATCCAGGAAGTTTTTGGAAAGTGTAGGGGACAATTTCCTGGTGTAAGTGCTGGAGGAACCAACTAGGGGCAGAGCTCTTCTTGACCTGCTGCTCACAAATCAGGAAGAATTAGTAGGGGAAGCAAAAGTGGATGGGAACCTGAGAGGCAGTGACCATGAGATGGTCGAGTTCAGGATCCTGACACAAGAAAGAAAGGAAAGCAGCAGAATACGGACCCTGGACTTCAAAAAAGCAGACTTTGACTCCCTCAGGGAATTGATGGGTAGGATCCCCTTGGAGAATAACATGAGGGGGAAAGGAGTCCAGGAGAGCTGGCTGTATTTTAAAGAATCCTTATTGAGGTTACAGGGACAAACCATCCCGATGTGTAGAAAGAATAGTAAATATGGCAGGTGACCAGCTTGGCTTAACAGTGAAATCCTTTCTGGTCTTAAACACAAAAAAGAAGCTTACAAGAAGTGGAAGATTGGACAAATGACCAGGGAAGAGTATAAAAATATTGCTCGGGCATGCAGGAGTGAAATCAGGAAGGCCAAATCACACCTGGAGTTGCAGCTAGCAAGAGATGTTAAGAGTAACAGGAAGGGTTTCTTCAGGTATGTTAGCAACAAGAAGAAAGTCAAGGAAAGTGTGGGCCCCTTACTGAATGAGGGAGGCAACCGAGTGACAGAGGATGTGGAAAAATCTAATTTACTCAGTGCTTTCTTTGCCTCTGTCTTCACGAACAAGGTCAGCTCCCAGACTACTGCACTGGGCAGCACAGCATGGGGAGGAGGTGACCAGCCCTCTGTGGAAAAAGAAGTGGTTCGGGACTATTTAGAAAAGCTGGACGAGCACAAGTCCATGGGGCCGGATGCGCTGCATCCGAGAGTGCTAAAGGAGTTGGCGGATGTGATTGCAGAGCCATTGGCTATCATCCTTGAAAACTCATGGCGATCGGGGGAGGTCCTGGATGACTGGAAAAAGGCTAATGTAGTGCCCGTCTTTAAAAAAGGGAAGGAGGAGGATCTGGGGAACTACAGGCCAGTCAGCCTCACCTCAGTCCCTGGAAAAATCATGGAGCAGGTCCTCAAGGAATCAATTCTGAAGCACTTAGAGGAGAGGAAAGTGATCAGGAACAGTCAGCATGGATTCACCAAGGGCAAGTCATGCCTGACTAATCTAATTGCCTTCTATGAGGAGATAACTGGCTCTGTGGATGAGGGGAAAGCAGTGGACGTGTTGTTCCTTGACTTGAGCATAGTTTTTGATAGTCTCCCACAGTATTCTTGCCAGCAAGTTAAAGTAGTATGGGCTGGATGAATGGATTATAAGGTGGATAGAAAGCTGGCTAGATGACCTCCTGAGGTCCCTTCCAACCCTGATATTCTATGAAGTACTAATGCCTTGTTTGGAATTATGCTGCATTGATTTTTCCAGTGTTGCTGCTTGCAACTTCACAATGTGCAGTATTGGTTGCAGTTAGCAATTTTTATTTTATAATCAACAATCAGTCAGCAGGAACCCTAACATGTTTGTCTTTGATTCTAAGAGCTGGTTTCATTAACAA
The DNA here is from genome assembly GCF_965152275.1 of Natator depressus. Taxonomy (NCBI): domain Eukaryota; kingdom Metazoa; phylum Chordata; order Testudines; family Cheloniidae; genus Natator; species Natator depressus. The sequence goes on along the minus strand of NC_134244.1, from coordinate 68,641,019 downwards.
GTGTTTAATTCTAAATAGCTATGTGATCATGAGGAAGAATATACTTCTGCATTAAAATACACCATCTTGGGAAACCAGCCATTAGTTAATTGAAGCTACTACATGAAAATCTGTTCTCTTCCATCTAATTCTGTGTGTATGATTTGAATTTACATGTATTGGATGGAGTGAAAATGTATTGACTTTGCTGCCTGAATATGCTGAGGATATATTGATTTAAGCAGAATAAACTGGTAGATCACTAGGGATTGTATTAATCTCTAAATATTTTTATACCTTATACCTCATTCACTCATCCAGTCCATACTTCTCTTACTTGCTGGCAAGAATACTGTGGGAGACGGTATCAAAAGCTTTGCTCAAGTCAAGATATATCATGGTCACTGCTTTTCCCATATCCACAAATCCAGTTATCTTATCTTATAGAAGGCAATCAGGTTGGTCAGGCATGATGTGCCCTTGGTGAATCCATATCGGCTATTCCTGATCCCCTTCCTCTCCTCCAAGTGCTTCAAAATGGATTCCTTGAGGACCTGCTCCATGATTTTTCCGGGAACTGAGGTGGGGCTGTAGTCCCCCGGATTCTCCTTCTTCCCTTTTTTAAAGATGGGCACTATATTTGCATTTTTCCAATCGTCTGAGACCTCCCCTGATTGCCACGAGTTTTCAAAGATAATGGCCAGTGGCTCTGCAATCATATCACCCAACTCCCTCATCACCGTTAGATGCATTGCATCTGGCCCCATGGACTTGTGCATATCCAGCTTTTCCTAATAGTCCTTAACCTGTTCTTTCACTGCTGAGGGCTGCTCGCCTCCTCCCCATACCATTCTGTCCAGTGCAGCAGTCTGGGAGCTGACCTTGTCTGTGAAGACCGAGGCCAAAAAAAAAAGCATTGAGTACTTCAGCTTTTTCCAGATCTCTCACTAGGTTGCCTCCCCCATTCAGGAAGGTCAGGGAAAGTGTGGGACCCTTATTCTTGTTGCTAACATAGCTGTAGAAACCCTTCTTGTTACCCTTCACATCCCTTGCTAGCTGCAACTTCAGTTGTGCTTTGGCCTTCCTGATTACACCCCTGCATGCTGGAGCAATATCTTTATACTCCTCCCTAGTCATCTGTCCAAGTTTCCACTTCTTGTAAGTTTCCTTTTTGTGTTTAAGCTCACCGAAGATTTTACTGGTAAGCCAAGCTGGCCCCTGTCATATTTGCTCTTCTTTCTGCACATCAGGATGGTTTGTTCCTGTGCCCTCAATAAGGCTTCTTTAAAATACAGCTCTCCTGGACTCCTTTCCCCCTCATATTAGCCTCCAAATAACATAGTGCTGTAGATAGACATAGACAGTTATAAATAATGCTGTGTACAGCAGAGGTTAGGTCAGTATAAATGTATTGCTCAGGGGTGTGGACTTTTCAAACCTCTGAGAGACATAATTATACCAATGTAAGTTTATAGTGTAGACCTGGTGGGAGAGACAAGGTGGGTGAGGTAATATCTTTTATTGCACCGATTTCAGTTGGTGAGAGAGACAAGATGGTCCAATAAAAGATATTACCTCACCAACCATGTCTCTCTAATATTATATAAATAGTCGTTAAAATTATTGATTGAAGCCAGTGCTTTCCTGGAAAGATTTTAAAATCAATATTTTTATCACTTGACATTTTAGCCTCTGGCTGCCAGGTAAAGCAGCTACATATACTCTGTACTGAATCCATACTTATCCCAATGGCTGAGGGGATGGGGAAGACATTCCCTTTAAAGAAAGTCCCCTAACCAATTATTCTGACTGATGCAGGTTATGACCAGTTCCCCTGGAGACTGAATTATCTCTTTCCTCTGTTTCAGAGTCCCAAGGTCACTCTAATCAATTTAGGCAATATATTTTAATTAAATTAATGCATATTGGATACAGCAAAGCACCAGTAGCTACAGTATAATACTGTAACTTAACAAATTGCATTGCTGCTAATCAGACATTCACCAAAATGGGTGCTGTACTTGACAAACTTTGGCAACTGCAGCAGAGTTGTGAAACTAGAATTGCCAGTTTTTTCCCTGTGGTTCATTTTGCCTATAAGAAGCCTTTACCGTTTGCATCTCAGTGTGAATTCTCCGTCTCCTCTACATAGATCAAACCAGAAGCAATGCTAGAAAGTTAACAAGAAACACAAACATTCTAAATACAGTGCCCTCGAAAGTCAGAGTTTTAGGGACATGCTTTTCCACTCTTTCCAGAGTTCTGTATATACAATGAAACCTTGCTATGTTGACTGGGCAGGTAATTGAGAAAGGTAATTGTCAGTGCTTGATACCCATGAGTCATTTAACAGCCACTAGTGCTGAGTATTGTAGAATGGTCAAATTTTCTAAATTTAACCTTGCATTACAATCTCCGCCTGTGTGGGACATAAAATAACAGATGTTCCTGCAACACCTTTAAGCATTTTAACATTTGAAAATTTATAGTCAGTGAAATAAAATTGACTAATGTAGGGGCAGTACAGTGTTTTTGTGATCAAATATATTTTAATACCGCTTCATGGGCTGAACGGTAAAAAAGGCATCTCCAAAGAGCATATGGATTATGCATATTACCTGTTCCAAAGCATCTATGCCCTTGAAATGTATACAGTGGATGCCTTAGAGGCCTCTGCTCAACCACTGAAGTTAATAGATCTGAACTGTTTAGAACGGGGACTATGACTCCTGTTCGAACAGTAACAGGCA